>NC_080847.1:4327872-4649987 GCF_030435755.1 Ochotona princeps
GAGGGGGCTGGGCCCTGGGCCATACAAAGTGACTTGGAAGCCACAGCCTGGCCTGTGATGCATACATACATCCTAGAGTGTGTGGGGTTGGCTGCCTTTGAGATTCTCTGACGCCCATCTGCTGCCCTGGCCACTGTCCTGACGACATGCCTGGCTACTGATGGGGGAAAGGTGGCCTGGCTTGGTGGGGCTGAAAGGGTGGACAATGTTGTCTTCCAGCGGCATAGTGGCAGCCCTATGGGTGAGTTCCAAGCCTACTACGGCCTGCCAGCCCCTCAACACTACAGAGGTTGGGCATGAAGCCCTTGGCCCAGCAATTCCAGGTTTTTCCCCTGATGTATCTCACAGTCTCGGTTTTCCTCTTGGGTGGATTGAGGTTAGTCTCCAGCTAGGGAGGACACAGCTTTTGTCACAGCCTGCTGTAGTTGCCACTGCCACCTATTTCCACTTCTGGTGCAACACCTCCAGGGCTGAGGCAGCCTCTCTGTTCAGCTATCATGCAGGGTCTGGGCCAGGTTCTTGGACCAAGCAGGAGTAGCTAACCTGGGCCCATGGGAAGGTCAGTGCTCTGTGTGGAGCTGCAAGCAGCAAGTGGGAGCTCCCCAGGAACTGGGCACAGCTTTCAGGGGAGTGGGAAAGCACCACGCTAGTGGCCATGCCTGGTTTAAAGCAGGAGCTGCAGAAGTTGATGGCCCCAGAGGCAGCTTAGGCACATAATATTTGCGAAGTGCTAAGAATAGTGCCTGGAGCAGGATAAACAGAAAGAAGTATGCTTCTGAGGCACCTGTGGTCTTGGAACTCACTGCAGCCCGACTCCCGGAGGGAACTTCTTGTTTACCACCTACACCCTCCTGGAGGGCAGGGGGTTCATCTGTCTGCTAATGCCCCAGCCAATGCTGGACATGCTGCCCACACACCCACGTGGGCCCTCCTAGCAAGAGTTCATGGCGTAGGCCCATAGTGGTTGGTGCTTGGTGGTGCTAGCTACACACTGTTTGAAAGACAACCTGGACTCCCCGCCAATGCTGTGAAATTGCCTATGCAAGTTAAAGGATATGGATCCACTGGCTGCTTTGGGTGACCTGGGACTATGGGGGCTCAAAAGTGCCAGTTTTAGGACAGGGAGGTAGAAAGCAGGGGGGACCCAAACGGGTCACCTGCCCTAATCACCACAGGGCAGGTAGGAGGGGCCGTGTTAGGATCAAACTGGACAGTTTTGAAGGTGGCACTGTGACCCAGGGGCCCAGGACCAGTGACTGCTACTCCCACATCTGCTAAGATTCCCCACCTCCCTGAAGGCAGCTCTGTCATGGGCATCACACAAGCCTCACTCTCAAACTCCCAAGCACGCTGCAGGTTGGGGAACGGCTCACTTCCTCCAGCCCTGGTGAGGCCCCTCCAGGGCCAGGGTCCACATATTGTGGAGGGAAGTGTAGGTGCCGGGGGCGAAGCAGGGGCGGCTCACCTCTGAGAGCAATTTGGAGACGATTTCCAGTGGGGCCTGGTTGATGGAGTCATCCTGCAGCGGGGATGTAAGGGCCATGTCCACCAGAGTCCGGATCTCTTTCAAGACCACTTCCCAGCGACTGGGGTTGCTCAGGACTTTCTTGTACTTGTAAATCTTTTTCTGGTCAGGAGAGAGAGACACATAGAATGACATCACTGCGCGAACAAGGGCAGATGGTCCGAGACGATCCCATAATCAGACATGCCAGGTGAACGAGGCTGCGAGGGACAGCCCCTGCAGATCCCTCCCAGGCAGGGGAACTGACACACGCGGTGGGCTTGGGGAGGAGCAGCACTGCCCAGAGCCACCAGGCCTCAGCCAGGCTTGTACACGCAGTGGGAGAAACCTGCCGCTGCTTCCAGCAACTCGCTCTCCGAGCCTGCCTTCTGCCAGAAAGGAAACCTTCCCATTCATGGCCCACCCAGGGGGGCTCTGTGCCAGCATGGACTGTTCCCAGGAGTCCCTGGGAGAGCGGCATTCATCAGAGCAATGTGATAGGCAGCAGCAGCCCAGGAACTGAGCTCCTTTCAGCCCAGCGGGGACGGAGCCTGGAAGGGTCCTACCTCCCCTCAAAAACCCAGAGCTGTCTCAGCACTACCCAGCACCGCCTCACCTCTGCTGAGGTGCTGCATTGGGAGTCAGAGGGTGGATGGGTAGGGGCTGCCACCTCCCCCGACTACAGGCCCAGCTGTTCCGCCTCTCTGACATCATGGAAACAAGGGCCTCAGAAGGCGGGTCCCTGCCAAATGCTCCCTCCCAGTTCCCCCACTGGCTGGATACACTCCTTCATTAACTGCTCTGCTCCTCGGGGAAAGCCTGATTTTAGTGTCACAGTGCCAGCAGTCAGCTGGGATGACATGTCACAACCTCTGAGCCAAAGTCTGGACAAGGGCTGAAGCAGGGACCCCCTGACGGCTGGTGAGAAGCCCTGGAGAGGTAGGGGGCTGGTGCTGGCATAGGAGTTGGCTTTGCCTACTAAGTGCCCATGCCCTGGGCCCCAGACTCCCCTCTTGGAACTGAGGCACCAGCTCGCACCGGCTCTCATGGTGTGTAACTCACCAGGGTCCTGCACCACAGCCAAAGGTGGAACAGAGCTCCCCTCAGAAACACAGCCACTGAAGGGGAACACTGGCATTTCAGTGGTCACTTTAGGAAAACTCTAAAAGGGATGAAACGCTCCATGTGAATGGACCGCCGGCCTCCCCTCTCCCCATCTCACACCCTACGCTCTTCTGGGGCTTCTTAGGGCGACTGGGGCACCCATTGCCACAGCACAGCCCTGGGGGACATGCATCATGAGCAGCTCCCACTTTCCCCTCAGCGTTTCTTTCTCTCCTGTCCCTCCATATTTCTCCCTGCCTGTGTTCCCTGCCCATCATCTGTGTTCTGCAGTACACAACAGGAAGCCAGCTGCAGGGGTGGACACATTAGTTTACATCAGGCAGCAGGAAGGTGAGGATGGGACCCACGGATGGCTCAATGTGCTTAGATCCTTAAGGACTGGCAGGTCCGGTCTGGGTGGACGTCCGGTGATGAGGCTGAACTCACGGTTGTTGCACTAAGTATACCCTGCAGTTGCCACCAACACCTTGGCAGGTTCCCAAAACTGAAGCTACCCTGCCTGGAGTTGTGAGCAGGTGGCTAATGCTGCCCTCTCTACACACCTGTGTCCATGCACAACACAGTGGAGACGCAGGGACCAAAGAGGGACCCTGCTCCAGGAGAGGAAGGCCCCTTTGAACCGTGGAGTGTGTGGCTTCCGTGTGAACTCAGACAACAGCTGACTTTTCCCATGGCCATGAAATGGTCACACAAAGTTCATTCTGCCTGAAGCCCTAGAGCAGAGTGCAACAACACACACACTGCCTCCTGCAGCTGACTCCAGACTTGGCCTGGGTTGAGCACTCGGGGCCCTCTTGGATCAGTTGTAAGCAACTTCCTTTCCAAAGGATAATGGGCTTCATTCTTTTGGTTCAGATGATGTAGGCTCATTGTGAGAAATCCAAACCACACCGAAAAGCACAGAGTGGGGTAGTTTTAAAAAGGTCTCATAAATCCTGCCACCAGAATCAAACACTTTCATACAGTTACTCTCCTCCGGCCGCTCCCCACTTACACTCTGCAAAAAGCAAGTTGCCTGTCTCTCCTACTTGCCACACTGAGGTGCACAGGCAACGTGTCCCTGTCACTTGTGATCCCCAGTCCTGGTGGTGCCCATCACCCCCTCTCCTAGCTGTCTTCCCCTGGATGCCCCAAGTTCTGGTGTCAGAGGCATCTGCAAGAGCAGGCTCACAGACACTGCATTCAAAAGCAGAAGGAGCCAGTGGCTATGACAAGGGTAATATTTAGTGAGCACACTGTGTGAGCTCACAATGCTGAGCATGGACAGATACGGCCTCACCTCACCTAGTCTCATAGCGACCCTATCAGCTGGGCACTTACTGCTTCAGCAAACCAGAAAGTAGACCTAACACAAGGAACTAACCCAGGATGTGATTGGAGGAGAGTGTGGCGAAGACTGCCAATAAACAAGACACTGCAAGTGTGTGGCAAGGCCAAGCAGCAGCAGCATCTATTGTGAGCAAAGGTGACACAGTGCTGCAGGATACTCTCAGAGACAGGGAGGGCATGCACCCAAGAAACAAGGGACCTGGGCACCTGCCACCCATTCCCTCGACTCCCCATAACTTTTCGCTGTCCTGTGCCCAGGATATGAAACCCTACAGCCAGTGACCCAGGAGCTTGGGCACAGGCATAGGTGTCAGGAGCCTGAAGTCTATGGCCTTGCATAAGGCCAGTGGGGTTAATATCACTATCCTCTATTTATGTATGAGGCAGCCACAGCCCACAGTGGGGATTTGACCTGCTCAAAGTCAAGTGGCCAGGAAGGAGCAAGTCAGCGGTCAAAACTGGCTCCTGTAGATGCCAAAGTTCTCATTCTTGCCATTAGTTGGCCAGTGGAGCTCGTAGGAGAGAGGCCGCAGATTTGTCAGGAGACACTGAAGGAGGCAGGGTCTGAGGGTCATGGACAAACCCACGAGGCTCTGTGAGTTGGAGGACAGGTGAAAAGAAGGTGGAGGAGCTGCAGGAGCAGGAGGCGGAATAGAGCCTATGAGACCATGAACATGGGGTGTGGGCAGTAAGCAGGGGGGTGGAGAAGGCCTGTCTAGGGCCTGGCTCCTCTTCCTCAGTGGACAACCTGGAGTGTCTCATCCCAGGAATTCGGCTGAGTTCATCAGCAATGAATCATGCAGGGGCTGGGATCAGAACACTTCCAGAACCCCGACTCCAGTCTCCCCAGGGCTGGGGCCCCGCTGTGCTAGGAGCCTCCTGCTGGGCCCTGTCTGCCACAGAGGGTAGGTGGCCTAGTAGTTTGTTCCATGTAGACTCCACGGGCAATGGATTCCCTCAAGTGGGGGTAGACAGGGCCTGGGAAGTGTCTTGTGGCCGGGCACGTAGCTGGTGTAGTGTGAGACAGGTCTTAAGACCACCAAGCCCAAAAATGGCCTCGCTCCCTGCAAGGTGTGCAGCCACGGGCCTGGCTTCAGGATGCAGAGCTGCTGCAGTCACCTTGGGAGAGGTCTGCATGGTTTCTGGCCATGTCAGACATGCATTCCTCACACAACTCAGCTGTCCTGCCCGTCAGAAGAGGAAGGAAACTGTGCTCCATACAAAGACAGGCATGTGGATACCCAGAGGGGCATCCTTTGAGAAGGGATGTGAACAGCAAATAGTCCGAACGCCCACTGTCGAGGAATGGACACGCAGAACCAAATACAGCCAGACATTGGCGCAGTGTTAGGCGGTCGAGAGACCTAAGCTACTCACATACACAACTGGGTAGACTACTCCACCACATGCTGAGCAGAAAACAGAGAGGCTAGGCACGGGAGATGCATTACATGGTCTAGAAAAGGCAATGTGGGAGCTGGCACTGTGGCACAGAAGGTAAAGCCACCACCCGCGAGGCCGGCATCCATATGGGCAATGGTTCAGGTCCTGGCTGCTCCACTTCTGATTCAGCTCCCTGCTAACACACCTAGAGAAGCAGCAGAGAATGGCTCAAATGCTTGGGCCCCTGCCGCTCATGTCCCAGGTTTGGTCACTGGGATCATCTGGGGAGTAAACCACAGATAAATTTCTTTGTCTGTCCCACTCAGTGATCCTGACTTTCAAATAATAAATCTTTAAGAAAGAAAAAAAGTTAAGGCTGTAGGCAAAGACAGTACAAGTGTCACCGCAGGAGCTGGGAAGTGGTGACAGGAATGACCACTACCAAGCACAGGTGCATATCCAGAGTTGGCAGAAATGTTCCAACAGATGATCACAGTGACAGCTATATGATCACACATGCACAGAAGCCACTTAGCTGCACACTTGCAATCAGTCAGTCTCACGGTATGCAGAACAGTCTTCAATGAAGCTGTGTTGGCACAATGTCATCCTAGGGAGGTCCGTCACAGCACAACAAAGATGGCACAGCTCAGCGGTACAAGTGCAGCTTTTACAACATGCAGACTTCAGCACAAACGGGACCTCCACTCACACTCCCACATATCTTCTGCACCATCCATCATCCACTCACCCCTCTATCTGCCCGCCCATCAGTCTAATGACCCACAGCCACGACTGGGAACCATCTGTTACCCTGTACCACCCATGGTGCTAAGTAATCGAGCCCTGGTGCTCCTGGAACTCAGAGTGGATGCTCCATGCCTCAGTTTCTCCACTTGCAAAGCAAAGAAAGAGCAAACACCACCAAACACTGGCTCTGACTACTACGTAAGATAACGTCACATGGAAATCAGCAGCAATCACGATCATCATCACCTACCAAGTCCTGGGTGCCAGTGGCCAGGGCAGGCAGGCAGGCAGGTTCAGGAGGGTTCCCAGCCCCTGCGGCTGAGCCCCACAGCTACCAGCCGACAGAGCCAGCACAGTCTCTGTTTCCCATCTGGCACAGTTGCCACTTCATCGACACCCTCGCTCTCTGCTTGTCAGGGAGCATCGTTACCTGGGCAACATCCGCCATCTCTCCGGTAACCGCTCTCTCAGCAGAGGCAGGCACAGACACTAGGGTCCTCAGGCCTCTTGGCTGCACCACAGGAGACGAGCTGTCACCGGGAATGTGCCCCTGGCAAGGAGAGGCGTGGCTTGGAATGTACTGGAAGCCTCAAGAGGCTGGGACCGCGGCTTTGTTGCCTGCTGCAGCTACCGAGGCTCACGCAGACAGAGGACGCATGCTCCCTACCACCTGTCATAGGCAGCAGAGTCGCAGAGAGGAGGAGGACCCCACAGAGACAAATGGGCCTGGCAGGATGCGGACTGGCTCGGACAAGTTTGCAGCAGCTCCTGGGGTGGAGCTTCCTGGTCTGAAGGCTTCTGGCCCCAGGTGGCTGCTTACGCTGAGCTTAATTAAGACTCAGTTCCTTGGTCATGCTGTCACGGCAGTTGCTAGTGGGTACCATGGTGATGGCTCAGAGGGCGCCCTCATATTGCAAAAAGTTCTAACAGCACTGCTGCCCCTTCTATCACCTGCCCCAAGGCTCCGCAGCATGCTCCCCACCTCACTGGGGACCCCACCACCACGTGAGTCATGATGGCTAGATGCTTGCCACCCTGACCCATGGCTGCAGGACTGGGCTGTGTGCGAGACGACTGCCAGTTCTGCCACAGGAGTGGCTTCTGCGGCCCAGAATGCCTGCTGGGATCTGGGGACCAGGAGAGGGCTCCTCGCTAACTCTGCGGAATGGCTTCCTCACAGAAGTCATTTTGCCTTCAGATACAACATAGGCCCAGTGACTGTCCCATGACTGTCCCCTTTTCTCCCCTAGAGCAACATGTCAGTTCCTGACCTCCCAGCCCTTGCTCATGACTGCACAGGGAAGGCAGATGCAGCATCGTCGCCCTGTTCCCACTCAGCAGGTGACATGACTCCAGCACCTGTACAACTGAAGGGCTCACATGTGTCCATGTACAGGGCTTAAACCCACCAGAAGATGCTCAGCTCAACTAGAAATAACATCTTCTATTATTTTCTTAAAAGGAATTAATTTATTTGTAAGACAAAGTGCCCAGGGTTGGTGCTGTGGGGCAATAGGTTAAGATTCTGAGTGCAGTGTCAGCATCCCACATGGGTGCAGGTTTGTGTCCCAGCTGCTCCTCTTATTATCAAGCTTCGTGCTAATGGCTTGGGAGGGCGGTGCAGGATGGCTCAAAGTCCTTGGAACACTGTAACCATGTGGAAAACCTGGAAACTCCCAGTTCCTAGCTTTGACTGGCTCAGCTCTGGCTGTGGCAGCCATCTGTGGAATGAACCAGAGAATGGAATATCTCTGACCCTCTCTCCTTTTCTGTCACTCTGCATTTCACATTTAAAAACAGACAGACAATCAAATAAATAAAGGCAGAGTGACAGAGAGAGGAAGGGAAAGGCAGACATACAAAGATCTTCAGGCACTGGTTCACTTTCTGAATGCCTAGGTCAAGGAACTCTTACCTAGGTGTGTCATATGGGTGGGGTTCAAATACTTGGATGAGTTAGCGGGCAGCTGGATCGCTGGATCAGAAGGGAACAGCCAGGACTCAAATTGGCACTCATATGGATGCCAGCGTCATAGGCATCAACCTGTTCTACCACAACACTGGCTTGGTCCTTCATTTTAAAAGAAATACTGTAAATGTACACTTGTGCCTGGTATAGAACAGGACTTTGCGGCGTGAGCTTCTGTGATGGCATTGGCTACTGTTTCTTTCTCCAATATGAATTCTTCCCTGGCTTCAGGCTTGTTGGGGGCAGCCCAAAAGTGCCTCGGAGACAGTGGTCAGAGAACTAGGCTCTGCATGGGACCAGGCTGTGTTATTGCTACACACACAGACATCTGCACACATTTGTTCCCAGCCACTGGAAGGAAGGGCTCATTCTAAATGTGGGAGGCTTGTGGTGCCAACAATCCTGCCGTCTAGTTCCAGGAGGTTCCATTAGCCCAAAGGACGCCCTGGACGCATCCAGCAGGTTCCTCCTCTACGCCCCTCCTCACGCCCCTGGGTGTACCCATCTGTTTCCTGTCTCTATTTTGGACATTTCATACAAAGTGAATCACACGACGTATGGCTCCAGTATATAGCTTTCCCACTGAGCACCAGGTCCTTGCAGTGACTGGATCAGGATGCAGGCTGCTATTGCTTTCTGTATCCAATAGCTGGATGTTTGCTCCCTGCCCCATGTTCCATCCCGCACCACTGGGTTCAGTGGATCTTTCAGGAGACTCTAGCCTAGCCAGGACCATCCCTGTTCCCTGTTACTGACAGGCAAACTGATCAACAAAGACCCTCTGGGAGATTCATGACTAAAGACAAGTGGATAGACATCCATTCTGAATGGGGCACTGGCTCTAAGAGGGGTAGGGAGCGGAGGAGACAGCCCTGCTCCCACCACTGCACACCCACATCTGCCTGGGGACCCAGGTCCAGCACAAATCATTCTAGAAACAAAGCTACTAGAGACGATGACAACACTGCCTGATACACGACGGAACAGGTGACCTGACAGCAGTGCGAAGACCATGCACTAGAGGAGCCTGCACCACATGCAACTCCAATACCACTCAGGGAGGTGCATGATACAAAGAAGCTCACTTTACAGATGAGAACAACTGAGGATGGGTGTGGCAAAGCCACACAACTGGGGAGGCACAGGCAGGATAGGCACCTAGGTATTTTGGGGGATCTCGAGCCCCAGCCATCATACCACTCCCGAGGAACAAAGGAGTATCCCTGTACCTGTTGGAGGCTGTGGCCTCGTGCCCAGGGACATCTGCTGGGGGGCTGTGGCTAGGTGCCCTGTCCGCTGCCTGAAATTGGCTCTAGTGGGTTGGGGTTGGCAGCGTGTCTGGAGGAAGAACAGAACCTGGGCACTCTGCCCCTGAGTGTCCACCGGAGGGAGCCTCTAGGCACCCATCACCGCTGCCAGGGAAACGGACTCAGTGGGTGTCCCACTCCAGCGCCTGTGGGGCACGGGCTGGTTGCCTAGGCAACCGTGGGTATGGCTGGCTGGCTGGCTGGCTGGCTGGCGAGGAGATGAGCTGGCTGCCATGTCAAGCTCCCATGTGGGAACCACCCTCTCTACCCTAGGCCATGGCATCATTACTATTCCAGCGCATTCAGAGATGGCGCGTAGTGTGTTTCTCATCAGGCTACACAGAGCTGCTTGGCCACAGGGACAGTGTTTCGGTGGTGACCACAGCTGGGAAGGGTGTGTTTTTAGAAAAAGGTGGGGCAGGCAGAATGGAGAGCAGTGATCAGGAATGTGCCTTGGCATTTCAGCATCCAGTTCTGCACCCTCAAAGCATCCAGCCTGCCTCACACTTTCATGGGAGTCTGGTTAAAATGCAGACTGTGTCACTAGAGCTGGGCGGGGCTTGGGAATGTGCATTCAGCAGCTTCCAGGAGGACTGGTGTGCCTGAACTCCCCCGTACCCTGCTGACTCAGCAAAGCCCACTGAATTGTCTCCAAGGTGGCCTTGCCTGTCCTACCTCATTCCTATGATGTGGGGGAGATGGCATCAGAGAGGGGGACTGCCTTGCCTAGGGTCACACAGGCTGGTCTGTGGGGTCTCTCCAGAATGTAGGACCAAGATCTAATCTCTGGGATCCTGTCATGACCTCATTTGGAATCAAGGTTTTTAAACATGGAATACAGTCAACACAAGGTCATACTGGCTTCTTATGGGCCTCATCTTCATCACGAGGCAGGCCAGCATTGTGAAGCAGTGGCTTCAGCTGCTGCATGTGATGCTGGTACCCCACACTGCAGTGCTGGTTCGAGTCCCAGCCGATCCACTTGCAGTCTAGCTCCCTGCTAGCATGCCTGGGAAAGCAGCAGAAGAAAACCCTGACAGCCACAAGGAGACCTGGAAAGAGTTTTGGGCTCCAGGCTCTGGCCAGGAGTAGCCACAGCTCTTGCAGCCATTTAGGAAAGTGAACCAGCAGATGGAAGATTTGCCTGTCTCTCTCTGTAACTCTTTCAAATACATAAAAAAAAATTTTTAATAAAGGCCTTTTGGAGACACATATACACACATACATGCACACAAATATGCACATCTGAAAGAAAGGCAAGTGAAAATGAAGGCAGAGATGGCAGAGTGGCATTTTCCAGCCACGTGGGCCTGGCACATTGGAATGCATGAGCCGGGAAACCCACCTGAGCATCCTAGAGGGCATGCAGCCCCAGGCACAGCTGATGTGGGACTCCTGGTGCCTGGGAGAGAGCAAATTCCTGTTGTATGAAGTCACCCAGTGGGTGCTGCTTTGTAACAGCAGCCATAGGAAACACACACAAGGGGGAAGCAGGGACAAGGACCAAGTTGGAGGGCCAGGCTGTTTGTTCTGTAAAGATGTGGTGGGTGCTGGCTGGCCCCTTTGGGTGCACCTGAGGAGGCATCAGCTCTCGGGCTAAGCTGGGTTTGGACACAGCTAGATCCCTCGCCCTGGTTGGAGGAGGGGGAAGTGAACTAACATCTGGTCCCTTCCTGTTCTCTCAGGGGACATTTGCCCTCACAACCCTCTGTCCCAGCTTGTAAGCTAATTGCATAAGCAGGACGCAGGCACAGCTAGGCACCTGCATCGCCAGTGACGTTAGAAGGAGCCACCTGGAGACCCAGGAGGTTGCAAGGAGCTGCCAGGAGAATCCAGGCAGGGAGGGGAGTGTGCAGCTGACGCAGAGTCCTTGACAGAGAGGAGCCATGGGGAGGCCTCTGGCTCACAGCTCATTTTCCAAGAAGGCTGCCCATCAGCCTCTGTGGGCTGACAACCTGGGCCTCACTTGGGCCAGGCACTGTGCCCAGGCTCACCAGACAACCTGCTTAGGTTTCTTGGTCCTAGACACATATCTGGACAACACCCTCACTCCCTTTACGGAGTTTCAACAAAATTCCTTACCCGAGTCCAAGCTCGGGTCCCCATTATATGGGGGGGCAGTTGCACGCAGGCCTCAGTCCATTTAAAAGCACATTCGCACAACCACATTCATAGTAGCATTATTCCCCAAGGCCAAGAGGAGGAAGCAACCAGTGTGCAGTGCATGCCCCGGGGATGTGCCCAGCCTCTGACAGGAAGCCAATCCTGACACCTGTTTCAGCACACCTAAACCTTGCGGGCGGTACAGCAAGCATGACAAACTGCCATGGAAGCACAAGCCCCGCACAATTTCAGAGTGGGCATACCCATACAGAAATGGGGCCGGGGGAGCCGCACAGGGACTTAGGGTTTAATGGGGGATAGAGTTTCATCTGGGGAAGAAGGTTCTGGAGGCAGATGGTGGTGAAGACGGCCCAACTGGAACAAAACATGGGGAAAATAATAAGTCATGACATTTACAGCTTATTTAAATGGCCGTGAGTCTGTGTGGCCAGGATCAGCAAGGGGTGGCTCAAGACACAGGAAGCAGCACGCACAGGTCAAGGGTGACATGCTGGGTCAAAGAGGCTCCAGCTGTCTGAGAACCTCTCTCAGGGCTGCCTCTCTGTCCTGGACCCTCAGCTCTGAGCCGGGTACACAGGTGCAGGCCTGAACATGCTCCGGCAGAGGCTAAGAGGCTCTGGCACCTGCACAAGCTCCTAACCACACAGAGTACCATTTTTCTGGGAAACCTGTCAGCTTTCCATAGCACCCTACAGGTGTGCATGGCAGTGGGCATTCCTCCCACAGCCTGCTCGCCTCTAAGCAGTCCTCCCAGAGCCCTGTGCACAGGTGGCCTGCTCTGGTTCCCAGCAGCTGAGCCTGGTAGGACAGCTTCAGGTCACTCAGCAGGCAGTTCTCACAAAAGGGCAGGTGATACAGCTGGGCAGGTTTCCTGTCTCACTTTGCCCCCTGGTTTACCAGGTCACCCCTCCTCCACATTTTTCCTGCTTCTCTAGGTCTTGGACTGTGAACCTCTAAACTGTGAGTGGAAATAAACCCCCCTTGCTGAGATGCTCCTCCTGGGGCCAGCAGCATTGTGTTTATAGTGGGTTGAACTGCAATCTTTCATATGGGAGTTGCTCCAAGTACCAGCTGGATCGTTTCTAGCCCAGCTCCCTGCTAATGTGCCTAGGGAAGCAGCAGAAGATAGCCCAAGTACACAGATCCTTCCCATCCATGTGAGACACGTGGATCAAGTGTCAGGCTCCAGGCTTTGGCCTAGCCCAGCCCTGCTCACTGCAGCCACTGGGGAAGGCCGTTAGCTCACATGTGTGCTATTCTCTCTAATTTTGCCTTTCAGATAAATAAACCTTGAAAAACAAAGAAGCCTTCCTCAGGTACTTCAGTGAAGGGAATGAAAAGCTGATGAACCCAGAGAGCTCTGCCCCTCCTAGCACAACAGGACTTGTGGGGAGAACGCTGGCTTGGGTCCAGGAAGCAGGCCCTTGCAGGACAGCGAGCCTGCCTCGTTCTTGAACTTCAGCTGCCAGGATGGGGGGTGGAGTGGGGTGTGTGTATCTCCGGGGTCTGTTCCAACAGCCCAGGACACTGACGCAGCTGTGACATCCCAGGCCTCCTGTGGGCCCTGACCCTCCACACCTGGCAGGCCCCCTAGCCCTCACACTTTCCATGTTCCTTGCTCATTCAGAGATTTTTGGGCTACAGCTTAGAGGCTTGGGCATGGCTATTTGCCCTTGGGCATCTGCAAGCTTTACAAGGGACACATCTAGGTGGGGGCTTGTTTTCTGCAACCTTTTTTTTTTTTTCCCTGAGTTAGGCAGCCTCAGGCTGGTTATAGCTTCTCTCTCTTATCTCAGTTTCCTATTCTGCAATCTCCCACACACAGACTGGGGCTCTGGGAGGCACCCACTGCAACCCGGGGGCTCAGCAGTATCTAAAATGTGTCTGCTAAGCTATATCCATGTGCTGCACACTTAAGAAAAATGAAGGGGAAAAGTCTCCCCATAATTTCAGAAACTGGGGTGAATCTATCTATCATCTATCTGCATCTCTCTGCCCTCCCTCCTCTACTCTGATATACCATAACCTCACCAGGTGTGCGTCAGGTGCAAAGAACACTTTCCCAAGGAACAGGGAACAGCTATGACTTCAGGGCTCTGCAGGCCACTCCACAACCTCGCTCAACATCTATGCTGTTGTAGCATGAACAGGTGGGGCTGTGTTTCCCACTGATACAGACAGGTGGTGGCCCGGTACCTGACAGACCCCTGGAGGGTGTCACTTCATCTGTCTCCAGGCTCTGATGTCATCAAATACAAACAGAAGGTTCTTTCAGGTGCCCCTCTGTCTGACAAACATGGCATCCCATTATACCTACAGCTGTGCACCTGGCGGGCATTGCTATAAGCCACCTGCTATCAATCCCCAGTTGGGGATGCGTTATAAGGCTCCTCCAGAAGCCACCAGGCAGAGGGGTAGATGTGCTGAAGAAATGACAAAGAAGCTCACAGAATCCCACCCATCTGACTCAGTGCAGAGTGCCTGTCCTCTCAGAGGTCCTGCGGGCAGAGCCCCCGGCTCCAGCTCAGGCACTGCCACGACCCCAGAGTGCCTTGCACCCCAAATCCAAGACTGCACTGGAGACCGCCTGCTCCTCATTAACCTCACATGACATTTTCTGAGAAAATATTCCTGGTTAGTAGCAACTCACAAAATCCATAAGCAACTGTGAATGCTATCCCAGAGGGCAGTGCCTTCTGTGTCTGCTCAGCTTCCCGGCCTGCAATCACAAGCAGCAGCCGGGCGCTCTGCTTCCTTCAAGCCTGATAAAGCAAACTCTGTCCCGAATAAGGACTTTCCTTAGTCAGTCTCAAGATGGTAGCATCTCTGCAGGGGCCTCAGCTGTTTATTTTACTAAGAACTTATCAAGCACACAGCACTTCAGCAGTGAGCATTTGGTCTGCTCACTGCTCCGCCTGCAAGACTCCATTCCTAGCCAGGCTGCCTCCTCAGGCTGCAGTCAGCACTCCAACAACACAGGGCCTTAATTTATGAGAACAATGCAATGGGATCCAGATCCCCAACAAAGGAATTCTCATCTGGTTCCTAAAGTGAACCTCAATACGAGCCATGCAGTCATGCTTGGACGAGGCGTACTCCATGCTTCCAAGCTTCCAAGCCCGGAGCTGCCACACGAAGGGCCTGCGTTCTCTAGCAGGAGTCTCTTGATGGCCACGCTGAGGGCTCTATTCACATGGGGGGTATTGTCTAGTCTGACAGTCGGTTTTCCTGTCTGTAAAACGAGGAAGCAATGCTCACCACTTGGAGACACTTGAGCAGCCCAGGCGTGGTAACAGGATGAAGAGGATCATAAACAGCAGGAACTCAATAAATACTCATTGTGTCCTCCTCTCTCAAGCTGCTACAGTGGTTCTCCAAGTGTGGGCGGGTGTCAGACTTGCCCAGGGGGGTGGGAATAACGCATCAGGTTTATACAACAGGATACCTACACTATCTGGAAAGTTCTCAGGGGACAGAAGTGTAGCTGGTCTACAAGCCCCATTTTGAAAATCACGGAGTGACTTGTTCTAAAACCTCTGGGTATATGCAGAGGTCCAGGGGCTAGGACAAAAGCAGAGCCTCCCAGATGGGAATGCAGTGTGGAATTGGACAAGTACCCTAGGACTGAGAACCAGGAATGTACTGCTTGGTCTTCCCTTGATTTCTGGGGGTGCACTGAAGGTCATCTGCAGCCCTAGACATTGTCCTGGCTGAGGGCCCCAAGTCAGCCCAGCCTTCCAAAGGCCCTCACCTCCCATTTTTCCAACCCCACCAGATGGCAAAACAAACTTGCCTTCTGTTGCCCCACACAGTGAGTATCATTAGCAGCAGTCTCATGTGCCCCCAAAGTGGGTCCTATGCATCTTAAGGCTTCTGGCAAAATTGGCTGCTGGTCCTCAGGGTACACTGAGGCTCCCTGGGGAGTAGGACATGGGGCCATGGCCACCTGGGCCTCACAGTTTAGGCATCGCCTCCCATACATACCAGACTCCTTGGCTCTTGGGTGAGGCTTGGACCTAATTCCTCTGTGGGCAAAGCGTTGCTCTTTTCAGCCTCTGTTTGGCCCTGTCGCCAAGGTGACAGGCACTGGCACAGCGGGCAGCCCTGCCCTCCCACGGGTCCTCCCCCATTGTGGATCTGCAACCTGCTGTGGGGGTTCCATGGCTCTCAAATGGCTGGGATGGGGAAAGATCGACTCTGGGCTCCCATGGCACAGGTCTCGTTGACCAACAGAGCCACTGCTTCCCATTTATGTTTAAGCTCGTGTTTCAAGAGGGAGAAAGAAAATTCCACCTTAAAGGGCAGAAAACAAGGTCACCCCTAAGTCATTCATGTGCAGAACTTCCTTGTGTGGCTCAGTGAGTCATCGGCCCCCATGAGTGTGTGCTGGATGATACATGGAAGCCTGGTGCCCACCTCACCGTCTGGAGAAAAAAAACTAGCAGCCCACAAACATGATTTCTTCCTTGGGCACTGGGAGAACCACTGCAGTCCTTCCTGAGGCCTGAGGGCTGGCACACAGATGGCGCTGGTGGGCATGTCTTTGTCATTAGCGTTCAAAAATGTTCACTCTATATGAAAGGCAGCAGAGAGACACAGATAGAGAGAGATCTTCCGGCTGCTGCTTCACTTCTTAAGTACCTGCAACAGCTGGGGCTGAGGCAGGCCAAAGCAGGAACCTTAACTTTATCAGGGTTTCCCACATGGGTAGCATGGACTCAGCTATTTGTGCAAGAGCGGGAAGCTAGACTGGAAGCAAAGCCAGGACTGAAACTAGACACTCCGATCTGGAATGCAGGGCGATCCAAGGCCCAATTCTGGCTGCTGGAGTGCAAGGAGCCTGGCAGGGGTGGGGGAAAAGTAGAGTCTGGTGACCTGGACACATGTTGTAAACCAGCACTGGCCTCTGGCTGGCAGGGTGAAGACTGGGCAGCTAAGTGCCTTACTCTGCCTCCAGCCTGTAGACAGACAGAGAGCAGCTAACACTGTCCTCTCCCTCCTTTGCGGGACTGTATGACTTCATTTAGATAAAGTTCAAGTCCATGAGAAATGACCATGCTGCCTGTGGGTGGGATGCGGTCACCACCCAGGAGGTGGATTGCTTCTCAATCCTGTACTGGGTCAATTTGAGAGAACTCATACTGTTTCTTTGTGCACTCTCTTGTATGTTTATTATCCTTTTAGGAAAGGTTCACTGTAGAAAGGGACCAAGAATTGTTCCCAAGAGTACTACAGATAAGGACATATGGTGCCCTCTGAGTTCAAGGACTAACCAACCTGCACCCTCACTCTTTAAGTACATGACAAGGCCAAATCCAAAGTTGTAAGACCCAACAACCCCTCCACCCAGGCCTGTTGCCCCCATGCTAGCTTCAAAACTCAGCTGTTTCCAGGTGAGTGACGCTGACCCTGTCCCTCAGGTTCCAGTGGACCTCAATAGGGGCCTGTGATGGGTGCATCAAGTTAATGCACTACTTGCAATGCAGGCATGCCCAGTGAATGCCAGTTTGAGTCTCAGCTTCTCTACTTCAAGTCCATCTCCCTGTTGATGCATTTGGAAGGCAATGGGAATGGCATAAATACTTGGAACGCTGACACCATGCATGAGACCTGGATGGAGTTTCCAGCTCTGGCTGCTCAGGCCCTTTAGGGGAGTGAACCAACACACGGATGAAGGTGCACATTCTCACCCTTACCCTCTCCAACTCTGCTTTCAAATCAACAGATCTGAAAAACAATGAAGTCTTGTCAACAACAGCAGGGATCTCAGGCAGACAGCAGTGGGTGGCCAGCAACTCTCTCTCTCTCTCTCTCTCTCTCTCTCTCTCTCTCCTTCTTTCGCAGGGAAAGCTGGGGAGAACAGGAGCTCTCCTCCCGAAAGGCCACCCAGCCCTCTGCCACTTGCTAATTTCAATCCCTGAAGTTCCCCTTGTCATTAGCTACAGGGTCCCCAGTGGCCCAGTGAGGGGCCCAGGCTGTTCTGGGAGCCGCTGCCGACTGCTGCCTTTGCAGGGAACCAACAGCTGGGGCCCCACTGAGCACCTGGCAGGGAGAAGCCCCTGGCTGGACCTCTCTGACCTCTGTGTCTCAGTTGAGGACCCTCCTGAGGGCTTGTGGGTAAGCCCCTTCTTTCCCAGCTCTCAGTGAATGCCCTCTGATCCCCTTAAAAGGTCACAAAGCCTTCCCTGACCAAGTGCCAACAACTAATCTGTTCGGAATTCTTGCCTATCAGCCTATCACCTGGGAAGCCAGAGGCCAAGGCCTGGCTGGCCATACCCCATGGTCTGGCTAGCCATACCCCGTGGCCTGGCTTGCCATACCCTGTGGCCTGGCTTCATCTGTCTTTCTCACCCAGCAGGTGCTTGCAGCACTCCCGTGGCCCCATGCAGGGCAACTTGGGCCCAGTGCACCGACCTGGATACTCTGCAAGGCTGGCACAGGTCACAGCCAATAGCATTGGACCTGGATTCCAGCAACACTTAAGGCTGCATGGGCCTGGGGGCACTACAACAGGTAGTGGGGACATGTCACTCCCTGTCAACTGAGGCAGTGATAATTCTGAATCAGGGGAAAATGTGCAGTGACTGGTGAGCGATGCCTGCTGTGGTCACTGGTGGTCGGTAGCAGGTGTGCTGAGTATGTCTCCTGTACCTGCCTTCTGTTCTCTAGAGTCTGCTGTTCCCCTTTTAATTGTGTAAAGATTTTTATTGACAAAGAGAGAGAGAGAAATCTTCCATCTGCTAGTTCAGTCTCTAAATGGCAGCAGTGGCCAGAGCTGTGGGCCAGGCTCAAGCCAGGAGCCAGGAGCTTCTTCCAGGTCTTCCCCACGGTGGCAGGGACCCAGTATTGGGACATCTTCTGTATTGGGACATTTTCCCAGGTGCATTAGCATGGATCTACACTGGAAATGTAATGACTGGGACTTGAACTGGTGCTCACATAGGATGCCAGCATGGCAGGTGGTGTCTTAACTCACTATAACCCATTGCCAGCCCTTAGAGCTTTCTCTTCTAAAATCCTCTATGCAAAGGGAAATCAGGTTCCTGCTCATCACAGAAGATGAAGAATAAACATGTCCTGGGGGGTCATCACTTCACAGGTGCTGCTCAGATTCTTCACAGCTATCAGCCTACTCAATCCTCAAGAGGACTTAAGTGGACTTGGTTTTGGAATGAATCCATCTTATTCAGGACAGGCAATCCAAAGAGGACAATAACTGGTCCAGGGTCACACAGCCAGCAGGTTGTTGAGCCAGGACTGAGAGTTCAAGGCAGGTAGCCCTGACTGCCAAGCAAAAAACCAAACTATTCCTTTGGAGACAAATTATCCAAAGACACAGACACACACTCCACCCCCAACTATTAATCTGGAAACTGACTGCAGTAATTTAAAACAAATAAAAGCCTAGCTAGGGAGCCTGGCGTGATAGCGTAGTGGTTAAGTTCCTTGCCTTGAATGCACCGGGATGCCATACATATTCCGGCAGCCCTGCTTCCCATCCAGCTCCCTGCCTGTGGCCTGGGAAAGCAGTCGAGGATGGCCCAAAGACTTGGGACCCTGCACCCATGTGGGAGACCCAGAAGAAGCTCCTGTCTCCTGGCTTCGGAATGGCTTAGCTCCAGCCATTGCAGCCACTTGGGGAGTGAACTATCAGAAGATCTTCCTCTCTGTCTCTCCTTCTCTCTATATCCACCTTTCCAATAAAAATAAATAATTAAAAAAAAAAGCCTGGCTAGGGGATCCTCATGATGGCTCCATGTATCATTGGAGAACATGGGGAATGACACCAATGGCCACCAGCAGAGAGGCCCCTGGTGAGTGAAGCATCAGGCATTAGGAAAGCCTGCACCACTGCACTCTGGACACCTGCTGAAGGTCACACAGGAAGGCCCAGCGCTAATGGCAGCTAGCAGAACTGTTGGCGTGCCCTGGTCAACAGCTGCCAAAATGTCCGGGTCTGGTGGAGGTTAGGGTGGAAGGCGGTGTGTAGGAGTCAGGAGTTCTGTCATTGCTACGATTGTAACTAGAGAGACAAGGAGAGAAAGGGTGGCCCTGAAGTGCTTAAGACATGGAACCATGGGGGTCAACATGCCATGGGAGGTGGCAATGTCCAGGGCCAGGAGCAAGGCAAGGCACCCAGAGTGGAACACGGGGGCACCCACACAGGGTACTGCATTTGGGGTCCAGGTGGAAGCAGCCTGGTCCTTGACCTTCTGGCCAGGGAGAGGTGACTGACAGCAATTGGACGGTGCTGACAGAGCAGGACAGGATAAGCCACTGGTCCCTGCTCATGAGAAACAGGACCACGCCAAGCCAAAGGTTAAATCACAGTGACGTCTGTGAGACCTAGAGAAATATGTAAAGCTCTCATGCAAGACCCTGTGGTGTAAAACTCCCAGGGCACTGCTGAGGAGTGAGAACTGCAAAGGGGTGGGGTGTGGGCAGGCACTGACAAATACACTTCTGCACCAGGAGCCACAGTCTACGCGCTTACAGCCCCAGGTGGTTGACAAAGACTAGGGCTCAAATCCCACCTCTGCTGCTTAAGCACAGTGTGGCCTTGAGTCCGTTATTACATCTGTAAAATGGAGGACCTGCCCTTACCCCCCAAGGTTGTGCAGAATCCCAGAGGTGAAGTGAGATCCAGGCACCTGACTGGCATGGAGCAAGTGCCTCATTGCCGTAGTGAGGATCACGTGCTCTGGGTGCTGGGGCTCATCGAGAGGATTTGCAGTCTGGTGCAGAGGGGGAATCTTGGCCCTGGGTCTGCCCCAGGAAGGCCCCCGTGCCCAGGAATGAGGAGGAGGTGGGTCAGAGCCAGAGATGGTGCCACTGGCAGGTCTGGGCTACAACCACTCCCCTCCCGGCAGTGACTTCCTGCTCGGCCCTCACAGCCCTTGGTTGTGCTGATCTGGAGCCCAAGCCAGAGCCTTTCTCCATGCACGGGGTGGAGTGGGAGTGAGAGGATCTTACCTTCCAGAGGGCATGACCAAGAGGGGAAAGGAGAAGCTGGGCACCGCCCCTGGCCCCGTGGGGGACACTCTCACCCCCACAGGGGCTGCCCCCAGTGGTGGCTCTGAACATGCAGTGAGCACGTGATCCCTGCTGTGCTGCAGCTGATCAAGAGGAAGAGTGGCTGTGACCTTCACAGGAAGGAGCTGGTGGACTCAGGCCACTGACTCAATAGGGGGCAAACAAGTGGCTCGAGGGTGCAGATGTCACTCAGGGCATGGGGCCACTTTGGGCTCCTGGGAATGGCCTTTGTCATGCGGGCTACCCTCCTGGACTCTTCTGGGACACTTAGGCCAGGGTTGGGATAGGACTGCAAGGGGGAGAGGGGCCTGAGCCAGCTCACTCCCTGCCTCTGACCCTTCCCCCTACCCCCACAAGGCTCTGGTTCCTTGCAGGATCACCTGCTCCACAAACAGCAAGGCCACTGCACCTCACGCAGAAGCAGTGTGTGAGGAGCCACCTCTATCCCCAGTTCACAGATGAGAAACTGAAGCCCAAACACAGCTGTAACAACTCCACAGCCCACGCTCAATACTCACTCACCACTCGGACACACACGTACTCATACACTCATCCTTACATCTGTTCACACTCACTTTATCTCATACAGTCTCTCACTCACACTCATATATTTTCACTTATAGGCACACATGTTCACAGCCTCACACACTTTCACACACTCATATCCTCCCCATCACTGTAACACATCCACATTCTCCCCCAGTCTCATTTACACTTTGTTACTCTCATATGCTCTCATACACACACACACACAATTTTCCACACCCCCCCCCCACTGGTCACAGGAGGAACAGAGGCCTGCACAGGGTGATGACGAGGCTACGGCTGCCCCAGAATGTTGGGAAACCCTGCTGGGGAGAAGGCAGGGCTAGGGTGGATGGCCAGCCAGGATGCCAGTCCAGGGCTGGGATCTCCCTAGAGCCAAGCACCTCGGCCTACAGCAGCCTGCTCCCGGGCCCAGCTTCTTCTGGGGTGAAATGGCCACTCATACTGCCTGGGCCTGCCCCTCACAGCCTTGCCCAGGCAAAGACCTGTCTCCACAGGACCCAGCCTCTGCAGGCAGGGCTGGCATGCACCCGAGGAGAACGAGGCCTCATGAGTCAGGGGTGACTTGTTGCACTCCTAGTCACTCCAAAGTGAGCCCCCCAAATAAACTGGGCAGCCTCTCCAGGGAGCCCTCAGGACTGGGGCTCTGCTCTAGAGGATGCTGGGAGGGCTGTCCCTGTCTGTCTTGGCTGCCCAGAGCCTTCCAGGGCATGGAGTACCACCTTCCTGTTGCAGGGCCTCCTGACCACCAACTAAGAAGTGGCTGGCAAAGGGTTCAGTCACCACCTACAATGCCAGCAATTCCATACTGGAATGCCAGTCCACGCCTGGCTGTCCTGCTTTTGATTCAACACTCTCCCTACTAAGGTGCCTGGGAAAGCAGTTCAAGATGGCCCAGGTACTATCTGGAGTACTAGCTTCTAGCTTCAGATGGGCGATTTCTCTCTTTCTGCCTTTTGTACAAATGAAAATAGATCTTTAAAAAAGAAGAAGAAGGCCGGAAGGAAACACAGTGGCAGGGACGTGGTGGGTCAGGGGTCACATCCCATCCCATCCCATCCTTGGGCAAGTGACTCACACACGGCACTTAAATTCCCTGTGAGCAGATGTGGGGAATGGTAGAGTCTATTCATGGGGACAACAAGGTCACCTCCAGAGCGCAGTGGCCAGGGAGTTGTGGGGACACCAGGACACACGCTGCTTTGAGCTGAGGCCAGGGGGCAACGGCGAGAGCCATGGTGACGATTCCCAAGCCGAAGGGCACATTCTGCGTGTGCTGCAGCTCCAACAGACCAATACCAACTGGTGCAGGGGAAGGCAGGACAAGATGAACATTGGTTCAGAGAAGTCAAGGTCTCGAGCTGAGGCTGTGTGATTCTCGGTGTCCTGAGTGCTGACATTTCACGGTGTTTTCTTCCATTAGAGAAGGAAAGGGAACAAGGGGAGAGGAAGACAAACCCAAAGCAGTTGATGGCAGCAACAGAGGAGGGAGAGAGTGGCTGAGCCAGGGTCTTGGGGGCTGAAGGGCCCCCATCTGAGAGGCAGACTCAGTTTGATAGGGGAGGAAGCCAGGTAGCTCCCTGGAACTGGACTGCACTGGCTGTGCACCAATGAGACAAACCCTTGCCTATTCTGGGCCTTGACTCCTTTGTTTGCTGACTGACAGTGAATCAGAAAGCCCTTAGCCAGGCAGGCCTGGCATACTGTGGGGACTCAGTAACTGTCCTGAAATAAATGTGTGCTTGCTGTAATCTACATAGACCACAGGACCACAGAGCAACAGACTAGGGATTCAAACCTACTTCTCCAAGCTCACTGCCCGGCAAACGGTCACCGGACTCAATCAGGGTGCACTACTAAGATACCACTGCCACCTGGTGGCAGCATACCTAAGTTATTGCAGGGGGGTGCTGAGGGCATCTGCCAAAGGGATAAACAGCCAGTGTGGCATGTGTACCAAAGATACAGCCCACGCTTAAACAGGGACCATAAAGCTTACCTTCCTCTGCCAGGCAAAATGGCTGGCAGGCCACTGGGCATCTGACAATTGCTGAGCATCCCTGGCTTAGGTTCCCTTGCTCCTTTTGTTCTGTTTTGTTTAACTGATAAATTTGCCAACTACCAATAGAGCCGGATGCTGTCATAACTGAGTGCAGGTGTCCAGATCTGCTTGAGACAATTCTGACTTCTGATTGCTGCAAGTCTGTCCAGTGTCCCCTGAAACTCTGCTTTCCGTGCCCAGGCCTGTCATCCCTGTGGCCAGGTGACAAGTCAAGACTGCACGGGTATGGCCTACTGGCCGTTGCTGTGGAGAACGTTCACCAGGGCCATGCAGAGAGCAGAGCCCTGTAGATGCCACAGAAGACAGCCTCCCCCACAGCCTTGAACTTGACCCGGTTTAGATGAGGCATTCTCCCCAGTTTGCCAGGGAGATGGTGTCTCTCTACGTCCATTCTGCCCTGTTGTGAGCTATGGAAGTCAGGCTGTCACTGACCAAGAGAAACAGATGGCCAATGGAAGATTCTCCGAGGAGGTCCAGGGGGTCATTTGGCCCCCATCTACCAACACCAGCTATGTTTCTTGCTCTTGATTTCTCTGGCTTCTAACTGCCACACACCACCAGCAGATCCTGACCTGTGCCTGTCTATCCTGGGGCATTCCTGTACCTGGGCACACTGAGAACTAGTCACTGGGGATGTTCCTCCCATGGAAATGAACTCTCAGCAGCACCTGCTGAGCTCATGAATATGTATGCTTCCCAAGCCTTTTTGTGCTTTCCTACTCAACTGCACCCAGGACAGACAGGTGCTGGGAAGATGGATGTGAGCTGCGCCTTGGTTCCTTACTATCCCCAAGGGGTCTGGACTCCATCTGCCTCGTCTTTCCCATGTGTAAAATGGGAGCAACAGTGGCAATGGAGCTCACGAGGTTGTAGAGCTAGCGAGATGGATACGAGGGGCCTGGCATGGACCCTGGCATGTTGCAGAAGCTCATAAGAGGTAGTTTCTTTTCCTTTGCAGCTAAACTGGAGATGCCTACTCAACTTCTGGGGTTTTCCCAACGGATCCGAAATGAGAGCATGGGCAGCTGACTGGGAAGCAGGGGAGAGGCCCCTCTTGGGCTGGGCGTCACAGTTCCCCAGGGTTGTATCTCTGCATCCTGCCTGCTGAGGTGAGAGTCCCTGCATAGGCATGAGAGAAACCCTGAGCCTGCCCGTGGCCCTCCCATGTCCATGTAGGCCGGCCGGCCATCTTCCATGGCTCTATGAGGACAACAGCTTTGGATGGCTACCAATCATCCTGGTCACGCCTGTTGGCTTCCTGGGGCCACAGTAGCTTGTCAGAGCTTGTGTCTAGAACCATCAAGAGGTAGAAAGGGACAGGGAGACAAGGCAAGGCTGAGCAGCGGGCCCTAGAGTGGAATCCAAGGCCAGGTGTTCAGGGACCCTGCTGGAGACATCTGCCCATGGCACTCCCTGTGCCAGGGATCCCGCCAGACAACCAAACAGAAGGGAAGCCCAGGGAAAGAGGGAGTGGGCGAGCACACAAGTGTGCAGTTTTCAGAAGTTACGTCCAACCAGGCACCTGGAGCCCCTGAAGTCTGGGCTTCCATGGTCATCTCACTACAGGAGGGAGCAGTCCCACGACCCTTCAAGAGGCCGGCAAATAACTGCTGGGCTCCTGGATATCAGGCCAGCAGGCACCAGGACAGGGTCAGTATGCAGAGCCAGAGGAGGAAGTGGCTGGCATAACACACCTGGCTGAACTATCCTCCTCCCAGTAGTGGATCACACAGGACTCACACCCTCCCAGCCATGCCACAGCTGAGCAGCTGGTGCAGAACTTACCTTCCACTGCAGAGAATGGAACCACTGGTCTCGCAGGTAGCTGTTGGCAGCCTGCAATGACAAAAACAGGATGGCAAGGTGGTTACCAGCTTATAGCATCTCAGAGTATCTCGTAGGCCCAGCAAGCAAGCCCCAGTCTGCCCTGCCCTGTGACCCTAGCGAGCTTTTGGGAGATGTGTGTGCTCACCGTGGACTTGGTTGAACATGAGACCTGGCCGCTGTTTGTGTGTTCTGTGTCTGCTTCCACCCTGCTGGCTGGATGGTGCTATCCGGGCAACACAGGAGGAGCTGGGGTGAACTGGCTTCAAGCTAGGTGGTAGCGATGCTGGGAACTGGGGCCTTCCATGTACCAGGCTTGCCTTAGGGCCTGGCCTCTGGCATCTACCTATGCTCTTATCAGTCTCAATGATGCCTTGCTGGGGGTGTCTATGGCTATACCGGGTTGAACCCATGGCAGCCTGGCTTCTGAGCCTGTGTTTCTCACCAAGGCAGGGTCCTGCCAACAGCAGGAGGCCACCATGGAAAGCACCCAGCCCTCACTTGGGCAGATGCAGGTGAAAGCCAACAGGACAGGAATGAAACCTGATTCTCAGCCTGGCGCCCTGAGCAGCTCAGACTGCATTCTCCCACCAGCACAACATGGTTAACCTCACCTTTGCAAGGATTCTCTGAGTGGTGGGAATGAGTCCTCCAGAGGACATGGAGTGGCATTCAGCCACCTCTGCCATTACCACCCTTGCCATTGTCAAGTTTACTCAAACACGATGTAGCCTGAGGGAGCTGCAGCCTGCCCGCTGCCTGCAGTGCTTCCACCTTCCCTGCTAGCAGCCCTGCTAACAACAGTGATGTTGGCAGCTTTAGCTACATCAGATGCAGTGCCCACCTCATGTTTATCCTTATAGCCCTGAGAAGTGATTACTGCCGTGTCAGGCTGACCCCTTCCCAGTGGGCTCACGGGCACTGAACCCAGCTGGGCCAAAGCATGCTGCAGTTCCACTGTCGCCATGTCCCACAGAAGCACAGTCTTCACTGCCCACCAGACCCCTGGACTTGGCATTCTGCTCACAGGGATCTTAACCAGTCTACCTCCAGTCCACACAGATTCAGCCACCTATACTCACAGACATCTGGGTCTTGCCACAAATGACCCCTCCTGTCCCCCAATCATCTTAAACAAACAAGCCAGCTGGGTGGAAGGTGCAGCTAAGACTGATTGCAAACCCCACAGAGGCTCACCCCATACTCTTGGTGGCCTTCAATGACACAAGCTGAGGCTATCTGTCAGGTCAGAGAGGAGAAGCTGCCCAGGCGGGGGAGGGGGGATGGTTGCTGGGCTCCCACCCATCAACACTGACCAAGTGTTGGGTCTCATGACACTTCTTGTTCATTCAGATGACAAACTACATAGCAAATAATAAACTGGTCCAGGGAAGGTGCTCACGGGACACAGCACCTGTGACACATGCAGATGCTGGACGAACAGTGGCTGTCTGGGGCAGTCATGGCCAGTGTGTGCTGATCAATGCTTAACAATAGACCCCCGGCCTGGGCTGATTCCACACCAAGGGGGTGTCCTTGGGCCAGAGCTGGGGGGAGATGCACAGGGTTCCTTGCCCATAGCTGGCCCCAGCACCTCTGGCCTACAAGCTGTCCTTTTCCTAGTGAGCTGTGAATGAGCTCCCTGATATGGCAAGGAACCGTGGAGGTGGGGTGACGGGGAGAGGGAGGTTATGGATCTTTAGGATGGGCAGTTTGGCTGGACTATCCAGGGCTAGAGGCAAGCAGAGGGTGGCCAAGAGAGGAGGCCGCAAGTCAGACAGTTGCACAGGCTAAACACGGCAAGGAGAGGTCCTCTTTCAGAGCTTCCGAAGAAACCAGCCGGGCCCGGCGGCATGGCCTAGTGGCTAAGGTCCTCGCCTTGAACGCACTGGGATCCCATAAGGGTGTTGGTTCTAATCCCAGCGGCTCCACTTCCCATCCAGCTCCCTGCCTGTGGCCTGGGAAAGCAGTTGAGAACGGCCCAAGGCTTTGGGATCCTGCATCCATGTGGGAGACCTAGAGGAAGTTCCTGGCTCCTGGCTTCGGATTGGCACAGCACCGGCCGTTGTGCTCTCTTGGGGAGTGAACCATCGGACGGAAGATCTCCCTCTCTATCTCTCCTCCTCTTGGTATATCTGACTTTGTAATAAAAATAAAATAAATCTTTAAAAAAGAAAGAAGAAGAAGAAATCAGCCCACTGACACCTTGGTTTCAGCCAGTTTAGACGTGTTCTGGACTTCTGACCACCGTGACTGTGCTGTGCATGATTTTAAGCACCGAGTCATGCTCATCTATCTCAGCAGCAGAGGACACAGGAGGTATGGCCTCCTGTGGACGTGACCCTGAGGATGCACAGTGGGCCCCGGGAGTGGCGCTGGATGGAATGGCCAAGTCTCACAGGGGCAGGAGACAGAGGAGGCCATGCTCCTTCTCTGCATCCACTGATCACACCACAGGGAGGGGACCAAGCACATTCTACCTTCCACTGTCTCCATGGGGCCTGAGAGAATGAGTGGTGGGCTAGCAGTCCCTTGGAGATGCTGATAAACAGTGCCTGCTTCTGCCAGGGAGGGGGTCCTGGGAGTGCAGGAGACATGAAGAAAGAAGCAGAAAAGCCTCAAGGGCAGCAGGTGGCAGATGGTGACCAGGAGACTCCCTAGCCTGCTGGGGCAGCCAGATCCACACAGACACAGCCTCCCTGATAGCTGAGCCCAGCTCTTCCCAGTCTAGCACCTCTGACTTTGGAATCTTCACTGGGCTGGACAGCCTACACCCAGCAGCCAACAGCATGGGCCAGGCCACCAGGGCTGGGTCAGTGACTTTGGCTATGGGACAAGTGATATACAGATAGGCAGGGGTGAGTGCATCCTGGCAAGCACTGTGGGCTGCCCACACCTGTCCCATTGCACACCAGTGATGCGGAGGGGCTGTGAGGATCTCCCGGCCCAGGGTCTCAGTTTCTGACTTTAGAAAACCCCTCTGAGAACCTGAGACAAGCTATGGATGCCCACCACACTAACAGACCCCCACATGTATACACTCCACACAAACCCACATACACAGGCTCACACATACAGGTACACACCCACAGACCCCCACACATTCCACAGACTCAGGCTCACATACCCAAAGAAGCCCCCACAACTCTACACACACCCCTCAGACACAGAGTCACTACACACACACACATATCACACATACCTGGCACAGACTCACAAATACCCACAGACTACCCTCCAAAACACTCCACACAGACCAACATACATAGATACACACAGAAACACACATGCATCCCACACTGCAGACACTGTGTGGGCAGGTGTGGGCCACACCATGGATGACAGGCCAAGCATCCAGTTCCAACCCAGCCTGATGAACTAAGACTGACTGCAGCTCATCACCAGTGCTGGCCCATCTTTCCCCTGGTAACACAGGTGTGTGGTATGCATGGCCACGTGACCTGCTTAGGCCACTATAAGGTGAGCTGAAGTGATCCTGCCATGACCTGGCCCCTCTGGGCAAAAGCCTGAAGGGACCAGAGTACGTTCTCTGCCCTGGTAGCCAGAAACGTCCCATAGCAGGCAGCATACGAGTAGGGCTCAGCAGAGCACAGCAGACCATGGCATAAGGGCAACATGCTGCTTTTGCCATGTGGAATCTGGGCTTCTGCTGGCTCCTCCTTCAAGGGACTATGACCTTGTGCTGACCCCCTGCAGCAGTCACCCGAGATGCCACTTCTCCAGATGACTGCTTGGGGTTGCCGTCCCCTCCTCCACCATGATCCTCACTTCCATCATCCATATCCTGGACTCATTTGTCTTGTGGTTTTCCTTCCTGAGACGGGGGAGGTCAAAGGTCAAGTGGGACTTCTGCACTACCACATTCAGGGAACCTGGAGGAAGGCTTGAGGAGGCAAGCCTGGCTGACATGTGAAAGGGATGAATGACAGGCTATGTGGCCACAGGGGTACATAGATACAGAGGTATGTGGGAGGATGCATGATAAGCAGACAGATGGGCACATGAGAGGGAAGGACCAATGGACCACGGAGCGCCACTGCCTCCACTCTGCTCACTGAACCAGCCCTGTGAGACCCCAACACCCTCTCTTCCCTAACTCAAATCTAAGGTTCTAGATGCAATCATGGCAATGCTTTCTCAGACATGCACCATGCAGTAAATGTGGTGCTAAATGTTCACACAGACCCTGTCCCCACAATACCCAACAAGACAACCACTGGGTCCAACCACAGCTAGACGAGGCCCAGGGTCAGTGAGAGGCACAACACCAGCATCACATGGAGGCGCTGGTTCGGTCTGGCTGCTCAGCCCAGCCCTGCCCTTTACAGCCATGTGCAGACTGGACCAGCAGATGGAAGAGCTCTTCGGGTGCCTTTCCCTCTGTCACTCTTTCAAATTAATCAATAATAAAGAAAAACAAAAAGGAATATGAGGTTCCCAGAAGTTCTTCCTGCCTTCTGGGGTGACATAGCCATGGTGGTGCTGAGGTATAGTGGATTGGAGCTGGAACTCAGGCCAGTCTGAGTCCCAACCTGCTCTCTCCAATGCCACTCCTGAGGTCCTACGACTCAGGCTGAAAGTCACAGGGCGTTATTCCCACATTGTCCCATCAGGTGACTGCCCTGTGAAGGAAGTAGCAGAGGAGGGATTTGTCTCGCTTCCCTGAAAATAAGGGAATTGCCTTCAGCATCTCCAACAAGAGGGGGCTGTGGCTTATGGAACCAGACAGATCACGCTTAGGTGGTTAACTGGCTGCTTCTCCCACCAGCTCAACCAGTTTCAACGAGGGAGAGAGACTGCAGGGTGGTGGCACTCTGGAGCAGCTTCAGCTGTGGGGAAAGCTGACTGGACCGTGTGCAGGCTGGGTCTAGCTCCACATCGTCCAGCTGGTGGCTGACCCAGGGCAGCCCAGTTTGGCAGGAACACCAGGCACAGCTGCGCACCCGGGGTCACCTGGAGGAGGACTCATTTACTCATCTGTGGAACAGGCCGCCACACTAGGACAAGTGTCAGGCCAGCTCAGGCCCTCTCTCCATTGCTCCTGGTGATCAACCTCTCAGATACGAAAAGGGCCTGTCTGCAAGCAATCTGTCTCATTTCCTCTTTGAAAGTTGCCAAGTTCTCGTTCATTGTGCATTGTATGGGGAAGGGAGGAAAACAGTCAAGGGAGCAAGGTGGGGAACTGTCCCAAAGTCCCAGGTTCCCTTCTCCAGCCCAGCTTCTCATGGGGACAACAGTGCTGCTGGCTGATCGGAAAAGTCTCTCTCCGCAGCTTCTAGGAAGCAAGGGATCCACCCTGTCACTGCCCTGCTGCCAATGGGCGAGATAAAGAGTTGCCTGGCCAGCCTCCCACGGGGCTTCTGGGAACATGGCCAACAAGCAGGGGCCAGATATGCAGAGGGCCCAGAAAGCAGCAGGTGCTCCTGGGGAAGGTGGGGTCTCCTACTCCCACTTCATCTGAGCCCTTCCTGGTGGAGCAGCAGGCTTTGGCCATCCTCCCCTGACTGGTGGGAAAATAAACTGCCAGGCCCAGTGCTGGGAAGACATTTGCACTCCCTGTTCCCCTGTGCTGAGAGCCCGCAGGCAGCAGTCCCAGGACGCCCCTGTTACAGTGCTGCACTCATGCAGTGAGATGCTAGCAGAAAGGGTGTTGGGGAGACAGGAGGTTGTACAGGCCCTTCCTTCAGGCACAGCGTCTAGTAACTGGCCTTGGAGGAGCCCCTGCTGGGAACACGGGGCTTCCAGAAACAGTGGCTAGATCCTGTGCAGACACACTTCTCAGGGTCTCCAAGCTGGGGAGAAGGCATGAGTGCGGGAAACCCTCTTTGAACCTGTCCTGAACTAGCAGGTCAGGCCTCTGGGCAGCACAGGCTCAAGCACTAACCAAACAGCGGTTTTGTCAGGAGGTCCTGGAGAAACCGAGAGAAGAGGTGAATGGGGAGTGAGATGGGACTCAGGTGGGGGTGCTCTGATGTGGAGAAAGGCCTGAGGAAGACACTAACGGGGAATGGGATGCAGGGGAATGGGGAGGGGGAGTGAAAGGAGGGATGCTGCGATGGAGTAGCAGGAAAACACCAGGCCAGCTGGGCCGGGGAGGGGACACAGGGCCCCTCCCTGGGGCATCCAGAACCCCCTGCACGCCCCTAGGGAGTGAACACCCAGGGCCCTGTACTTTGGGTGCTACCCTCACCCCCACTTGGCCTAGGCCTCTTCAAGACCACACCACCTCCCAGCCTGCAGTCCGTCTCCAGAGTATAGAACAGGAAGGCCACACAGCTCCCTGAGAAGTGGTGGGGGGATGAGAAAGCAAGGCAGGAGCTGAGCCCTCAGCCTTCACCTGAGGACAGTAGCAGCCAGAGAGAGACCCTCAGCCAGCAGGGGCCACTCCCACCTGGACTTGCCTGGGAGGTGGTGTCTGCTTCCGTCGCTCTGCCTGAGCGCAGCTCTGGGGCTGAGGAGCTGCTGGCTGTTGCTGTTGCTGCTGCCTCCTCTTCCCCTCCTGCTCCTGTTTCTGGTGGTGCCAACCACAGGAGCCAGGGGACAGTGAGTCCCCCTGCCCGCCGACCCACCTGGTACATCCACAGTGGCAACTCTGACACGAAGCCACTGCCTGCCACAGACCCTGCCAGGCCTGGCAGGGCAAGCTGTCACCTTCTGCCCTGCAGCTGTGACTCAGGTTAAAGGAAAGCCCCCATACCCACCAGGAAGCTGTGACCACCAGGCCCAGGGAGGGGGCTCAGGCACCTCCTTCCAATCTGCTTTGATCACAGACACATCCCGCACAACCACTCCTCCCTTCAGTGCCCACCCCTGCACCTTAACAGCTTTCAGCGGCTCAAACAAGGCATGCAAAATGAGGCCGCCCTCCCCAGTATCCCAGGTTGTGTACACAGCCCTGAATCTGGCCCTCCAACCACAGCAAACACCCACACACTCAGGCCTGCCAAGAGGCCCCAGAGAGCTCCCACAGCTCTCCGCCCCAAGTGCTCCCCATACCGCTCAACCCCACTGCATGCTCCTACACACCCCTACATGGCCAGTGCTCAATGCCTACCCTGGGCAGCCTGCTCTGGTGAGACGGTGATTCAGCCCCAGCACCACGGCACGATCCACTGCCGCTTCTAATGTCGCTTCAGGGGCATCTCTCTGGGCCAAGGGCAAGTTTCCCTGGAGAGATGCAGGATTTGAAAGCAAATGCTTCTGCAAGGCAGGCTGCGGCAGCTCTGGGTCCTGCTGGCAGGAGCAGGGGCGCCGGCACACTTGCAGGGGTGCGGAGTCTTTACTCGCTGACATGTCTTGCTGCACGTCTCCTAGATGCACCACAGTCACCCTTCGCTTTGCTTTACCACCTCCTGCAGGGCTGACCCACACCTCCTGACTGTGGAACCGGCAAGGAGGCTGGTCAGAGCACACAGCTGCCTGGCCAAGGCGGGTGGGCACTCCAGGACAGGGCCTTCTCCAGGCATGGAGATCCCTCCCTAGGATTCTATCCCGGGTACTAGAAGTAAAGGGGGTGTTCATGCTTTAAGGATGTGAGTGGGGACTGACACAGTGAGAGCCCACCTGACAGCCACAGAGCCAGGAACAGCAGCAACTGCTGCTGAGTATCAGCAAGATTATTTGACCCCTGGGTCCAGCTAAGCCTGAAGATGACATTGGGACTTCCCTGATTCTCGGACAGTCATGGTGTTGCACACTGTTTCAGCCTCACAACGCTGAGTAATGCTTGTGTCACTTCCAGCCATGAGCCTGACCAGACCACACACTCACAGGAAGTGCGTTTGCTTCTGAGAAGACAGCGTATGATTCCTTTGGACTCCAAACACCGAGCTCAAGGAGGAGGAAGAAACTGCACTCCTCGCAAACAGCAGCCCGTTGCTCCCACTTTTTTCACAGCCCTCGAAGGCCTGGCAGCTGGCCGGTGTGCCTTCGTTCCCCGACGTGAGAAATGGAGGTCATCTACAAGGTCACGAAGGGAGCTCAGCGAAGAACACATAAAGCCCCTGGGCTGTGCATGCATGCAGCAAGCGCCTGACTCATGCACACTCTGGTCTCTTCGTCTCCAGCTGAGGGCGTTCTACCTCAAAACTCAAACACCTGGGTTCATCCCACTGCCACATGTGCTTCCTGACAGCTGGTCCTGTCCCTTGCAAGATGGGGGGGGTAGCATAGTGACATGTGTGTTCACATGCTCCAGGACCTACCTGCAGTAAGACGGTCCCCCCAGGAATCGTGAGCTGCAAACAGTACTTCGGGGCATTCTCCCAGGACAGCAGCTGCACGTCTTCGATCGCGCTATAGGAGACGGAGTTCTCCATGTACCCGGTTGGCTACGGCAGAGAAAGAAAAGAGATCCCCGTGGTTAGGAGGGCAGGCACAATGTCCCTAGCTTGTGAGAGGGGCCCTGTGACCATCCCCACCCTGGCGACAAGCAGGTGAGACTGGGGTAGCAACTCGGCTATCCCAGGGGACCAGGGGCTGCAGGGGATGTGTAACTGAAAGTGCAGTGTTGGGATGGGCTGAGCAGCGCCTGAGACCACCGAGCCAGGGTTTAGCTCCAATCCGCAGGGAACAGCTGGCAGCCCACAGGTCAGAAAGCAGCAACAGCTGCCCCCTCCCCGGCCCGGGGGAGGGAGGAAGGGTTCCCTCCTTCCTCCTGTTTGCCAGCCACACATTTCCCATTCAGCATCCACACCCTTGTTTGCAGAAGACAAACTCCACACTCCCACTCTCACGCACGATGCCCTTCAATGGCTCTCAGCAGCCCAGCCAAAAATTCCATGCCGGGGCTCCCCACACCAACCTACTGACACCTAAAACTCAACCCATTCCTGGTCCCCCAAAAGGCCATGTCACCACCCTGGCATCTCCTATTTTGCCATCACCCCTGGGGTGAGGAGCCCACTTCCCCCAGATCCCATCACCCAGCCTGGCTGCAGCCTTCCCCAGGCCTGCCCTTGGGTGCTCATTACCACCCAGCACAGGGGCCACCTGCACTGCACCTTTAAGGCTGAGGTTCAGGCAGTTCTTCCTCTGAGTGCAACCCAGTCAGGACTGGGCACAGTGTCCTGCTTGCTACGCTGTGCCACAGGGGAGGGCAATGCTGCTTGAAGCCCATGGCCTGACGTGGGGCTTTCACCCTCAGACTAAGGCCCTCCACTTCAGTGTCCGCCTACCCAAGTTGACTATGGTGGTGGCCAGGGAAAGGCCGAGAGCAGACTCCTGAAAATATCTCAATTCTCCTCATGTGATCAGGCACTGGGTTCAAGAAGGAAGAGTGACCAGTTTTTTTCTTTTTCCATTCATTCTTTCATTCACTCAACAGGTATTTACCTAATATCTATCACACTGTGTAAGCTGTGAGTGGTCAGGACTGGCTGAGCCACTTGCAGAGGCTAGCAGGCCGGTGTGACGGAGCCTGCAGCTCCAGCTGCGGCCTAGGTGTCACAGGGCTATCACTGAGTGCTGCAGGAAAACAGACCTGGGAGAAGGGCAGCAGAAGGGAGATGGCCTGCAGGTTCCCACCTGGCTGCAAGTGGGCAAGAGGGCTGCTTAGGCCTTGGGGGCAGGCAGGGAGGTGGAGGCAGCAGTCCACTGTATCCTATCCCTTCTCCCCAGTGTATCGACAAGAGGTGTCCAGGCCACCATCCCAGTGGCTGCTGCGACCCATGACACACTGCTCCCCAAAGTCAAGTTCATGGGTCTGTCCTTCCTCTTTCTGCCCATCCCAGTGCCCTGTGAGTGTGCTGCCACGCTGTCAGTGCCCAGCAATCAATGACTCAGCGCTAACGGCACGACCTTTCCTGGGCACTATCAGCGAACACCAGGGCTCAGTGGTTGGCTCCACACTTATGTCCCTAACCACCATGTTCAAATATTGATCATCTGTCTCCCACGCTAGAGGCTCAGTCCATCGAGCAGAGACCTTCACCTGCTCCGTTTTCTGTGCCTACACAGCTGGTGCCCGCCACTTAGGAGATGATTGCTGTACTAACAAGTCGATGTGCATGGTACTAAATAAACTGAGGCAAGTGGGCATCTCTGTATTACAACCAACTGATGCCAACACTCTCAGGAAGATTTCTTGCTACTCTCTAAAAATTAAATGTAAAAGGACCAGTGTTGTGGTGGAGAAGGCTGAGTTGCTTCCCACAACACCAGCACCCCATATCGAAGCACGGGCTTGAATCCCAGCTGCCTTACTTCTGCTCCATGTCCCTGGTGATGTGCCTGGGAGTGCAGCAGAGGACAACCCAAGTGCTTGGGTTCCCGCCATCCAAGTTAGACCATGGATGAAACTCAGGGCTCCTGGCTTCAGCATAGACCAGCCCCGGCTGATGTGGGCATTTGGGGAGGGCTCTCCTTCCTCTCCACATAAATCCATCTGTCTTGAAAAATTTAAATGGAAAATCCTATTTTAGGAAGCAATGGCAGCTGCCCAGAGTCTCAGGAGGCACCAATGGCCTTGCCTTGGTGCTGCTGGGGAATCCCATGAGAATCTGAGAGGTGGCCATGAGCAGGTGTGGAGAAGTCACCAGACTACAGGGACACAGATGTAAGATGGCACTGCATGCCCCTGCCAGCAACCGTGGGCACTGCCATGGTGCCATGGAGCACAGGATGTGCACAGCGCAGTGGAAAGGGGAAACATGCTGGATTACCTAGCCCATGCAGACACTGGACCCGCTACCCTGGGTACCACGCAGTGCGCCTAGGGGCTTTTACTGGCCATCACAGCCTCCTGGGAGAGGCTGAGATATGTGACCTGCAGGCGCCAAGCTCATGACCACACACTCCAGGACATGAATGCGAGCTCCAGTCGCCTGTGCTGTTTCACGGGAGCGAGCTCCAGGCCACTGCTCCTGTCTGCTTCTTTCCTGTGACCCTATCTGAACTGCAATCAAGGCTTTTGGGGGAAAGGCTGGGTATAAATACACATGGCTGTAAAAAGGTGCATGCATGACATCCCCATTGTTCGGAGTGGGGCTGGGTCACTAGTGGAGCTTTCTTAGGGTCCGATAAGACCTGTGTTTGGGCCAACTGCTGTGTGTCGTCAGGCAAGTTGTGCACCTATCTGAGCCATCTTCCTCCATCGGTAAGATGAATACTTGACTGACAAATTTACTGGGAGCATTAAAGGACAAACCATTTGCCAAGAGCTTAGTCCACTTGGAACTCTGACACGCTCTATAAAGTGAGCAATAGTGAAAAAGACCAAGTCTTCCTCTCATTCATGCCCGCCTTCAACCATGAGAAAACCACCAAACTCTAGCTGAGGGTCTTCCCTCCAAATATCTGGGTGGTACTCAGCAAAACAAGGCAAACCCAAGCCATTGTCCCTGTCATGGGGTCCACGACAGGAAAGATACGCACTCAGGTCTGGGGACACTGAAAGCAGCCCTGGCTTCAGTGACAGCGGCATCCAAAGTAGGGGTGAGGTGTACGCACCAGAGCTAAGTTGTGAGCACCTGGGAACGCCACACCAACTTGCCCCCTCCTCCCCACACCCAACACTGCTCTACAATAAAACGCTGATCAGGAAAAATTAACTGCTGCCACCGCCCTTGTTCTTCTTACTGGGTGGGGACTCAGGAGGCTTGGAGGGAAATGGGGAGGTCCAGGAGTCAAGGTCTTTGAGCCATGCTGCTCTCTGGAACAGGTGTGGCCAACAGGGAACAAGCAGCCCTGCTGCCCTGGGTACTTTCACACCATGGGGACAGTTTCACAGGTGACGGATAATCCCCTGGTATTCTGAACAGGACTGCTATAGCGGCAGTGGGGAGATTCCCACATGGGGCAGGAGCTGTCACTAGACAGGCAAAGAAAGAAATTCTCCCCCACCGAGGGAAGAAGCTGGGAAACCCAGTGCTAAGCAGTGTGTCGTAGAGAGCAACAAGCATATGAAAACCCTTTTCTAAATGCAAGAGGAGTTCAAGGTGTACAGGAGGAGGCCTTTCATAGAATATACAGGGTCACTTCAGAAAGTCCACAGAGAAATGGGCATTGTGGTGCACTAGGTAATGCCACTGTGCGATGCCCACAGCCAATACTGGAGTGCCTAGGATTTAGCTCCACCTCCACTTCCCATCCACCGCCCTGCTAGTGCACCTGGGAGGCAGCAGGTGAGTAGGTGATGGCTAAAGTACTCGGGTCCCTGTCACGAGCATGGATGCTACTGGCTGGGGAGTGAACCAGCAGTTGGGAACCTTTCAGACACATAATAATTTTTTTTAAGCCCAAGGAAAACAGAATTAAAAAGTAAACTTATTTTGATACACAAAACATTTGATAATGATGCATGTCTGATAGCCTTCAGAAAGGCTCTGGAAAAATGTGTATTGTGAGAAAACTTCATATAGGGGCTGGCAATGGGGCACTGCTGTTGCTTGTGACTCTGGCAACCCATACTGGAGCTCGGGTTTGACCTGGCTGCTCTGCTCCCTGCTGCTGTGCCTGAGAAGGCCCAAGTGCTGGGCTCTCTGCCAGGCTTCTGGCTTCATCCCAGCCCTGCCACTATAGGCTCTGGGGTTGCAAACCAGTGCTTCCTATAGCCCTCCTTAAAAATAAAGGAAACAATCTGTGGATTTCCATTTTTTATATCCGAATAAACTTATCAGTAAATTCCAGTTTTCCATAAGCTTTTTGAAGTATCTTTATATGAAGTAAAACAATAAACAGACCAAAGAACTGTTTATAATAGAAACCATATTGTAGTGCAGTGGGGTTAATCCATCGCCTGTGACACTGACATCTCCTATGAGCACCAGTTCAAATCCCAGCTGCTCCACTGCTGACCTAGTTCCCTCACAACGCACCTGGGAGAGCAGTGGGAAATGACCCGAGGGCTCCTGCCTCCCACACAGGACCCAGACAGAGCTCCAGGTCCACTGGCTTGCGCCTGGCCCAGCCCTAGCCCTTGTAGCTATTTGGAGAGTGAACCAGCAGATTTAGAAGGTCTTTTTCTCTCTCTTTCTCTGCAACTCTGCTTTCAAATGAAACACAACAGAACTAATTAAATAAATGTCTTTAAAACAGGTGTGCTTTTTCCCCCTAAATATAAGAGCAGAACAAGACATCCTGTGTGCTGTGTTTATAGGACACTGTGGTTGCCAGTACACAGGTGGGTGAGGAGTATCATAGGAGCAACTGATTCTCTGTCTTGTCTGTAGGGAAAGGGGTCAATGGTGCACATGTGTCCCAACACCCAGATCTGGACACCTTTTAATAGGAAGAAACATCTGCACATCCAAACTCAGAAGTGGCCAACCAAAACCACTCCTGGGCACCTCTGGGATTGCCTGGCTGATCATCTCCAGGCATTTGTAAGGGGGGGATGGCAGACAGTACAGCTGTTCTCACAAGGCCTTTCTCAGCATTCCATCTTGAGGTGTCCCATGTCCCTGCAGAGTGCCCTGCACAGCCATTGCTGCAGAGCCCTCCACGAGGGCTCCCCCAGCGCACAGCACACAGCACTGTCATCTCAGTTCACTCGACTATAAACAACTCCACTGTGAACATCCTAGTGAAGCACATTTTTCTGCCCTATATTTAGGATTATTTCCTTAGGCCAGATCCCCAGAAGTGGAATTACCAGGACAAAGGCTAAGAGCATATTTTACACCGTTGCCAAATTGCCCTCATTAGAGACATATTAAAGAGAACCGGGGAGCCCTGGGCGAGAATGAGGGGGGCCTGTGTGCTGGGCCCTACTAGGCAGGACGTTCTAACCTAGGCTAGTTCAGTGTGCCTGTTCAGCAGCCAAGTGCCCGCCGGTGGGTGTTGGACACCAGGAAGCCCAGCAGCCAGGGTGGTCCTGGATCTTGGGGATACTGCCTTCCTGCGGCAGCCAGAAGACACATCAGTGATCTGAATTCCAAGGTTTGATGTGGTCTGGGGTGTTGTGTTTACAAAGAGAGTAATCCTCCCACCTTTATGTCTTCAGGGAGCTTCTGGCCCAATGACCCTAGAACCTGGGGATACTGAGGCCTTCTAGGGTGTCATGCATCCCCAGATGGGTCCCTTGGCCAACTTCCCACTTAGAGCGGGCAGGAAGAGGGTGTTCAGCGCCTTCCCCCACCACACCAAACAGCTGGAGGCCCTCAGCCTCCCTCCCCTGGCTCCCTCCACACCCATACTGCCTGCCCGTGTCCATGGTGATCTCTCCAGGAGCCACCACAAATCAGGACTCTGCTGCCCCTCCAAGGAGGCTACAGGGTGCCTGTGTTTGGCCCAGCAAGGGGAAGGGGGCCAGGCTCTGGGATCCCTGAAAGGAGAAATGCTCCAGAAAATCCTGCCAGGGGTTTGGCCTTGGGAGCCATGGCAACCTCAGGCAGCAGTTCGGCAAGGGCTGTCCCAAGGGTGTACAAGTCCTGATAGCAGCGATGGCACCATGCAGTGCAGCCCAGGGAAGCCCACAAGTCAGACACAAGAATTTGCTGTGGGTGTGAGCACCCACAGGTCAGATGGAGGGGCGCCTTCCAGCCTGGTCTTGCCCTAACAGGAATGAGCATGACCCAACCTTGTACTCAGTGGGCTCATGGACTCAGTCTGGAGGGGAGTGGCTTCAGGCCTCCTCTCCTGTGGCTGCACATGAACGAGACCACTAGCCATGGTAGAGTGTGTCATTTCTGGCACATTCACAGTGCTGTGCACACCTTCTCCTATCACCCGAAGGAAGTCAGCTCTCTGCCACAGGCACTCACCGCCCAGCCACCCCTGGCCTCCACAAGCCTGCTCTGTGTCTGTAGGCTTGTCTGCGTGAAGCATTATGTAGACCAAGGGCCTACAGCACACCATCCGTTGCATCTGGCTCACTTTATCTAGTGGATTTTTTAAACCCATGTATTTCTTTAAATTATTTAAATACTTATTTAAAAAGCAGAGAGAAATGTTTCTTTCATTGGCTGCCTTATTCCCCAAATGCCTGCAACAGCCAGGAGCCAAAACTCCACCTGCAGGTAGCAGGGACCCAAGGACTTGGGTCACCACCTGTTGCCTCCCAGGGTGCGCCATCAGCAGGAAGCTTGGAGAGGCAGCAGAGCCAGGATATGGGGCATTCCCAGGAGCCTTTAAACTGTGGCACCCAAGGCCTGCTCCTTACACAGTGTTCCTAAGGTTGCTATAACCTGTAGTTAGAATCAGAACAATACTCCTTCAGACAGAAGAATAAATGTCACCAACGGAGAGGCCGTGCTTTGCTCATCCTCTCACAGACACCTGGCTGTGTTTCTGCCTTTGGACTACCTCAAGCAGCCCACTACATGGCCTCTCAGTGACCATGGGAGCATAGCTTGATGTATGCTCTACCCTCACTAAGTCTTGCCAACTCAGCAATGCACAGATACCCCTGACCACATCCAGGGAACAGCTCCCTGTGGCCAGTGCGATGCCAAGAGCTTGCACAGATGAACTCATCTTCATAGCAATGCTGGGGCAGGGGGCAGCGTCCTTCCCCGTTGCTCACATGCTGTAGAAGAAATAGAGGCATGGAGAAGAGATGCCATGTCACAGGCACCCTGTGGGATTCAACGACAAGGACCCAAGACGGTGACCAGCTAGAAGCAAATTTCAGCCTCCATGTACATACACACATGCCACACACAAGGGACACAACGGAGCTGAACAGGCACAGCAGGGCCTCAGAATCTGCCCTTGCACAGCCACCCAGTCAGGTGGATCCCCAAGACATTCAACACAACCAGAAGGTTAGAAGCCCATAGGAGCTGAACCAGGAAAGGCCGAGGCCGAGCACAACACCACAATGCCTTCCAGACTCCCAGAGGGTAGGGCGCAGAGTCAGGGTCAGGTGGCAAATCCCCATCTGCTGCTGGTCACACCAGTCTGGGATTTCTTTGCAGACCTTGCAAACTACCCCCAACCCTTGCTTCTGCCAACCAAAGATGCCCGCCAAGTGCAGTGCAGTCTTCCCTGGCTGCCCCAGAGTTGCCAGTATTACCACCATCTGTGGCATGCCATATCCCCACCAGCAGAATCTCAAAGTCAAGGTAGACATAACTGCCACTGTGACATGAATACTTAGTTCTCCACCTGCTCTCTCACTATCTGGTGGCTCGTCTCTCCAGCTGCTGTTGCTAGCGTGCCTGCCTGTGCCCCTGCTCTGCGACAGCAGTTACCCCGGGAGGCTGGAATGGCAGGCTGGGAAGAACCATGTGCAAAGGAGAAGATCTCTTGTCACAAGAACGCAGCCCCCTTGCATGCTATTTGGTCAAGCATGAGTAGGAGCTCCCTTCCTGGGTGGCTCTGTCCTGGACAGCACCCTCTGCTGCCCCAGCACATGTCCAGGCAGCTTCAGGAACTCATGTTCCAGCCTTGGGGCCACCCCGGCTGCACAGCCACAGAACTAAGGGGGTCATTTATATTTTCCTCTCTAGGGCCCTCCCTAGGCAAGAGTTGCCTGTCACCTTGAAGTCAGGTGGTCATGTAGTCATTCAACAAGCAGAGGCCTCCCATGTGCAACTCTACACTTAGGCCTGGGGGCAGAGCAGCAACAGAGGGCTGTGGCCCTGCAGCCATCTAGCCGCTGAGCAGCAGAGGAGAAAGATGAGGCACAGAGACAGTGGCTCACCCAGGCAAGAAGCTAAGACCTCACGCCCTGCCATTCACAGCTGAGCAGCATCAACCCACAAGGGACCCGGGAAGGAAGTCTCAGTGAGGGGACTGGCTCTGTCCCCACTCAAGCTCCAGGGTTGGCAGTGCCTTGGATACCAGATATCCCTTCCACAGTCCTACAGCCAGTCCTTCCCAGGTTGGGAGCACCAAGCAACCCAGCCTGTTCTCCTTTCTCACCTCTCCCACCTGCACGGCTGTGCTCACCTTCACCAGCCCTCCAGACCCTACTGCTACCTAGGGAGGCAGGTACTGTCACTGTCCCCAGGGCGGATCAGAAATGGTGCATGACCCGGTCAACCACACACAGAGACCTTCAGAACTTAGGCCCTGCCTTGGTCTACACAGCCTAGTAGTAGGTCACTTTCTGCCAGGTCATTATGGCCCCACAAACTCTCCAGCAGAGCTCCGTGAGGGAAGACGGCAACAGGCACACTGTGGACACCCAACTCCCAGAATGCTCCCCAGCCATCGAGGCAGTGAGCTCCTTAAGCAACTTCTGCAAATGGTACAGAGCAGTCAGTAAAAGCTGTGCACATGGGTCCCCAGTGGTCCAGGGGTTCTTCTCCCACGCAGAGATGCCAACATGCATGCTCCCAAAGACCTGTACATAAACCTGTCCTTCAAAATTGCCCGGGCAAATGGATGGAGCAACTGGGGTGTGCATATCCAGTGGGCATACAAAGACTGAGGGAGGCACCTGCGGCTACATGCAGCACTGAGGTGATCTACCCAGACAACTGTCTGCTGACACAGCTGTAACAGGGGAAGCCGCTGCACATTCCCACTTACACCAAGTTTAACAGCAGGAAGCTGTGCTGGGACAGGCCATGCGCTGGCTGTTCAGGTGGCCACTGTCTTGTCTGCCTGGGGACCAGGGGTCTGGGATATTGGATGTTCAGTCTGACACCTGGCAAATCCAGAGACCCTGTGGGTGCCCCAGAGAGAGGCAGGTCTGACAAAGGGAAAGTGGGTGCTTCCGGGTTCCTGCTCAGGTTGGTGGCTGCCTGGGTTGGGGTCTTTGTATAAACACCACAAAATGCTGCACGTGCTTTTCCATGTGTCCGCTTTAGTCCAAATAAAAATACATCTGCCAGAAAATCAAATATTCTCTCAAGGCCAAAGATGGACTCCACCACAGCTGGCTGTATGATCTCAGGTCTCTGCTGAGCCTCTGCCTTCTTTTTTGTAAAACTGAGACCGCGGCCACCTCCACCAGGTGGGATGTGTGGAGAACCACACAGACAAACCATGTGTCAGAGGAGAGGTGTGCCTGCACCCCTGTGCAACTCAGGTGACTGGATACACCAAACATGCCCGGTCCACATGGTGTGCCAGTACCCAGCCACAAACAGAAGGGAAGCACCAACACCTGCTACAAAGTGAATAAACTTCGTGAATATGGGGCTGAGTGCTTGGAGCCAGACACACAGCCACGCATGTGTGGCTCCACTCGTCCGTGATGTCCAGAACAGCAAGCTGTGGAGTGGGTGCCAACACTGGCGGGAGGGACAGGAAGTTACTGCTGAAGCATGTGCAGTTTCCTTCTCGGGGAAATGGGCTAGAATCAGATGGTAGTGGCAGTTGCACAACCTCGTGGATAGAGTAACAGCCGTTAAATTGTGCAACTTTACACAAGGAGTTTTATGGTATGTCAGCTACATTACAACTGGGGAAAGAGACAAGAGTAGGCCTGCCTTTGGGAGAGTTGGTGGAGCATGATTCCATAGGACTGGGCCTGTACAGCGTGCTCAGTCCTCCCCAAGGACTTGGCAGGAGTCACTATGATCACGCTGTCACCCGGACGCCCCAACAGGATGTGTCGCATGGAGTGATGGTGCTGGGCAGGGAGTCACTGAGGAAGGTGATCATTCTCAAATCTCAGGAGATGGAACAGGGGCAGCTTTGCTCAGGACTTACCCGGTTCCTCCATTCAAAGTGGCTTATGCCAAAATGCTGGCACAGGCAACATGTTCCACTGCCTGCCCAGGAGGGACCACCCAGCTCTGCCAACCAATGTGAGTAGGAGGCATCAGCTGCCAATGGCCTGGGGCCAGACCCCTGATTGTATTGAAAGGGCCCAGATTCCCAGGCTCTCCCATCTTAGCTGTGCCCCTTCTTTGGAGACTGTGGGATCATCTGGATGGCAGAAAGACCCTCCCTGTCCCCCCGATGGCCACCCTATTGCCAAGGCCTCACCAGAGCAGGCCTTAGTGGCTGCCAGGGCAGGGCTTGTCCCAGGCCCCATGGCGATGGCAGGAGGCAGGTTGCAGGCTCATTAATCATGGGTTCGGTTGCAGCAGCTCCCCCCTTTTATGGGCAAATGGCGCAAGAGGTTTAAAATAGAACCAAGGACCGATATTTCCATGTCAGATGCTTCCACCCCCAGCCATCTACATGGGCATAAGAAGACAGACCTGGGTATCCAGTGTGTGATGTGGGCATAAGAAGACAGACCTGGGAACCCAGCATGTGACGTGGGCATAAGAAGACAGACCTGGGTACCCAGCGTATGATGTGGGCATAAGAACACAGACCTGGGTATCCAGTGTGTGACGTGGGCATAAGAAGACAGACCTGGGTACCCAGGGTGTGACGTGGGCATAAGAAGACAGACCTGGGCACCCAGGGTGTGACGTGGGCATAAGAACACAGACCTGGGAACCCAGCATGTGACGTGGGCATAAGAAGACAGACCTGGGCACCCAGGGTGTGATGTGGGCATAAGAAGACAGAACTGGGTACCGGGGTGTGATGTGGGCATAAGAAGACAGACCTGGGTACCCAGCATTTGACGTGGGATATCTCTGGCAGTGAGTTTCTTTGCCAGCAGAGCCGATGACCAAGTGACATAGAGGTACCCTGTGTTGGCACCTGCTCCACACCCAGGTCACACGTTTCTATGGACAATGGCAGCCAGGAGGCAGGGCACATGCCGAAGTGCCAGGCCCTCAGGCACTCCAGGGAAGAATTGCCAGGACGCTCCTCGGCAAAGGAGGGGAGGGACTCAAGCTGTCCTACAGTGAATTGCAGGGTGCAGCTGGTCAGTGGAAAGGCCACGTAGAAGCCAGAACTGCTGACTCGGGGCCACTTCCTTGGCCACTGAACCATGTCCCCGACTGCTTTTCAGGAACAGGCCTGTGGGCCCCTGGCTAGTGAGGGCATGCAGGAGGGGACTTTGTCACAAGGTAGAAAGGCAGATATTTACAGAGGTGATGACAACACAGGTGACAAGCACTGCCCCCCATGGAGTGGGTCCAGAGGCAGAGAGAAGAGGAAAAAACAGAAGTTAGGCAGTCAGAGTGTGTGCGACTGTAGCCTGGAGCACAGCCCAGCTAGGCGCCCAAGGTGGGCTAGACAGGGCACAGCCCTCTACAGCCCAAACCTCTCGATCCTCTGAATTTTCTCATTCCTTCCTTCCTTCTCCTTTTCCATCACCATCTCTTTAAAACAAAGCATGGATGGGAGAGTGTATCAGGTGGTGTATGCACAACCCCCAGACATGCCACAGACATGCACACCCCAACGTGGTCTCCGGCCAGCCTGCGGTATGAGCGCCCCAACACTCCCAGGAAGGAAGCAGGACACAAGCGTCCATAGCAGCACGTGAGCTTGGCCCATTCCGGAACTTCTTACAACCACCCTCCCAGAGGAGCTGTGCTTTTGTATCTGGCTGGCTTGGTTCATCAGTCCCCTTGTGACACTGCTGGTACTGTGGGAAGCTGCAACCCACTCTCCTCACTGCTGAGCGGCTCCCCCTCCTGCACGTCACGTCTGAGCCGTCTGGGCTACAGGGAACATTCTTCTACATAAGACGAGATGGAGACAAGACTATTCTTATAGCAGTAGGACTCCCGGGATAGAGGGCAGGGGGCTTGCGTCTAAGCCCAGTAACACACACTTTCAGGGAAGCTTATCAAGACAAGCTCCTGAGGTGGGCTACCATGCAGCAGTAAGCTCATTGCTTGGGGTGCCTGCATCATATGCCAGAGTTCCTGGTTCAAGTCCTGGATCTACTTACAACGAGAGCTCCCTGCCATGCTCCCTGGGAGGCAGCAGGTGATGGCTCAGCAACCAGGGTCCCTGCCACCCATACGGCTTTTGCCTGGGACAGCACTGGCCCTCAAAGACATCTATGGAATGAACCAGTACAAGGAAGAACTCTTGAAAATAAACACATTTAAGACAAACAAGTCCTCCAATCTCCCCTGCAGTGTTGCCCTTTCTTAGATCTTTAATTAGGCCTTGGGGAAGCTGCAGATTCCGAGTCCAGGGGATACTAGCAGGCCCGGGTCCTGGAGGAGGAGATGACAAGCTACAAACCTTTTCTCCCATGTGCTGATGGGTAGAAAGGGCCCTTTCTGACCCCTCGTCCCTGGCCTCCCACCAACATGTGGCTCATATGGAAAGGGTGAGTGGGCTCCCACGAGGCCAGTGACTATATAACATCACAACTATTTCAACTGTAGTCATCGCAGGAGCCCTGGGAGCAAGCATACCAGTGATGTACCGAGGAATCTACAGAAGACAGGCTTCTAGCTGACACCAGGGCATGTTGTGACTCAGCCAGGGACGCGTGGTTGGTGGTAGCTCTGTAACAGAGGTACCTGGGCTCTGGGACCTCCCGGCACCAGCTGCACCCCCTCCCGTGGAACCCCAACTCCTGGGGCCTGCCCTTCCGCCTACCACCTAGTTCGTGTCCTGGGAATGCTTCCCATGTGTCAGATGCCCTCCCACTGACTCCTTAGGATGGCCCATGTGACGTGGACCAGCAAGATCCCACAGGACAGCTGAGAAAAATGAGAGAAAATGAGCACATTGCTTGGGCCAGACTGCAGGTCAGCCATGAGGCCACGTGGTGTGCTAACCAAAGGCTGGCCAGTGTTTCTGGAAGGAGCTACATGGCACATTTTTAGGCTTTGCTGGTCACACGGTCTCTGCTACTACCCAACTGCTCTAAAGATGCAAGTGTTTGTGTCTGTGTTCCAATAAAACTTTATTTGCAAAGATAAGCAGTGGGCCAGCTTGGCCCTGTCTGTCACGGTTTGCCAATGTCTAATCTCAGTCATTCAAAAGCGAGGACGAATACATAACAGGTTGAGTGGGATATGTGCTTTTTCCCCCAGGAAGCCCACGAGACACTGCAGAGGGTGCATGGGTGAACTTGGAATGTTCTGCGTCTATCAGGACTGAATCTTGCTGACAAGTGCCCAGCCACTTCTGCCTCCCGCTATGCCCCTTCTCAGGGTTGGCCTTGGCCCTAACCCTGCATTCAGTGGAAAAATCAGGCAAGTTCTGCAGAACTCCCCCCAGGGAAAAGCCTGGAGGATAAATCCCTCCAGCCTACATGTGAACAAAACCATATGGCCCACAAGCTGAGGCGCATGGGACTCTCCCAGAGACGCTATGTCCACTTGGGGAACTGAAGCTGGTGGAGGGACCTCAACAGACACCTAATACCCTAGGGCAGAGGCAGAGGAAGGGGGAGACCAACATCTCTCCCTAGTGCCTGATGTGATGGGAATGGATCATCCAGAAACCCCTTGTAGCATAAAGCAAACTGCGGACAGAGCCTTTCAGCAAATACAGGAAGAAGGAAGAGAGCAGGAAGGAAAGCATGATAATGAAGCTTTGAACCAACAATGTGGGAAGGAACCGGAGCTCAGAGAGTGCAACTCCCCAGAGTCAGCCAGTAGCAAGTGGCTGGGATGGTATACACAGGGACTACCTCTCCCAGGTCCTGCTGTCACTCCGAGGGCCCTGAGTGGGCTGGGAATGGGAATGGACTGGAATGTCAGAATCACAAGTACCTGGTCTCACCCTGTAGCAGCTCAGAGATCTGCTGGGTAGATTCACAGGAGTCCAGGGCAAGTGCCAGTCAATGGTCACACATGCCATCACTGGAGGGCCAGTTGAGCGTTTAATGCACAGCTAGCAAAGGCCGCCTTCGCCATCAGGCTGCAGGAGATCCACCTGTCATGCAACTGCATATACGAGCGTTCCCATAGGTGGTACAACTCCGCCCTCAACCCACATAACACACGAGCTCTTCCAAAGCACCGTGTGGCACTGGCTTGATGGCTGTGAGTCTGAGGACACAGATCATGGCCAGAGCTCAAGGAATTTCTTTGATGTCTCTTGCCAGGCATGCTAGCACCACCTGAGCCGGGACCCCACCTGAACCGGCCTGTGCCAGGCTCCGAGTACTGCAGTGTACCTCGGCCCACAGGCGCTGCCTCACACACTCAAGTAACAAAATACTTCCATGGCATTTTACATATTTTCTCCAAGTTTAATGGTGCAGATACAGAGGTTTGGCATTCAGAAAATCTGGCACACTGCCTCCTACAGGCTGTGCTGGCCTGAACTAGACAGCGAGTTAAACCTTTGGAACCTCAGTTTCCTCATCAGTGAAATGGGAACGAGAAGGGGGCCTCACTGACAAGGCCACTGTGAGGACCACACAGGAGGACATGTGGTGTTCACTCAGTGCAGGAGCCGGTACACAGCAAGAGCTCAACAAGAGCAGGCAAACACCGCCGTCCTTGAGACTTCCCCTGCAGAGGCAAGCAAGAAAGAGGAGAGAGAGCTACAGGGATATGAAGGTCTGAGCCACCTCACAGGGGCAGCACGGCCACTGTGCTGGGGAGGGGCCTGGAGCAAGGGGTGGAATCTGCAGAGGCGCCCTCTGAGTCTCTAGGGCAGGCTGCAGGTGATAGACAGGTTCACACAAAAGCACTTGCAGAGGCCTCGTTTGTGACTGGAGAACAGAGACACACACAAAAGCATCCATTCTGAAAGGTGGATTTATGAACTCTTTCTGGCCAGAAGACAAAATCAAAAGACAACATCATAAACCATTTCCCATTCTGCCGCCTCCACACCACACCAGGCTTCAGGGCAGCCGGCCTGTAACACGGAACTCCGGCCAGTCGGTCCAGGAACCTGAGGCTCACCCTCTGCTCTGTTCTCACCAGCCCACTTCACCCACATCTCAGCTGCACAGCCTGGTCCCTACAGGCAGGCAGAAGCCGACCTCAGCAGAATTCAGAACTCAGAATTCGGAACTCGGTGTTTGGAACTCAGAGTTCGGAACTCGGTGTTCAGAACTGAGTTCTGAACTCAGAATTCGGAACTCAGAATTGGGGACTCAGAATTGGGGGCTCAAAATTGGGGACTCAGAATTCGGGATTCAGAATTCAGAACGCAGAATTCAGAACTCAGAGTTCGGAACTCAGAATTTGGAAGTCAGAATTCGGGATTCAAAATTGGGGACTCAGAATTGGCAGCGGCCATCACAGCCAGTGCTGTGGCCTTGCGCAGGGAGGGCTTCGAGTGCACGGGAAATCCTGGGGGTCTAATCGCAGGTCTTGCCCAGGTTGCTGCAGGGCTCCACCTTCCTGGACATGTGACAAGGAGGTTTGAGTCATCTGCAAACTTGTGACCACTTGTGTGAAGACCTGGGGATCTCTTCCAATACAGGCAACTGGGATACTGAGGCCAGAAACGCTTTCTGGGACCTGGCAAGTTCTCACCACCCCGAGGGGATGAGCATTTCCCATAATCACTTTTTTTTTTAGGTGTTCCTGAAGGTAGAGGAATTGGAAGGGCCAGGCCCACGGTGATGCCAGGTGTAGTGTAAGAATGTTCTAGAATGTGTGCTCAGACCATTTGGGTCCCCAGGGGTTACCACCATGCTCAGGTGAGAATGCCCTGCCTACCCTACAGAGTCACTATGAAGGCACTCCAACTCCAGCATTCCCCCATGGTGAGCCTAACTGCTCAGGGACACAAGTTTCCACATGTCCAGGGGACAGTCGGGCCACCTCATCAACCAGCCCAAGGTGCAGCACTGCACGAACTGCACTGCAGTAAGCAGAGGAGATGGTACACTCGTCCGACAGAAGGCAGAGCACAGGAACAGACCAATGGGAGTGGACACTTTCTGTTTTACTTTCTGCTAGCCCTGGCTTGGGCAATGAGCCACACATGTTCCCAAGTGCATGTGCCAAGAGCCCCTCCGTGCCTGCTGCCTGGCATTTCAGATCCACATCACACAACTGGGATTACTCAGTCACATTGAACATATCGCATCCACGACAGAAACCAGAACCCACCCCAGCCCTGTTCTTTTCACTTGCCAAAAAGTGCGAACAGCTTCAGGGTCCAAGCAGACATTATGTGGACACCTGGAGTCTGAGCCAGGATTAGCCTTCTCCCCTCTTTGAGTCTGCCACTTTCTTGCCTTTCTTATAGTCACACATTCACCTTTAAGCATTTACATCAAGGAAAAAACACCTGTCTGGAAGCACCTTCCCTTAATGGCCCTGTAGTGGGGTGGGAGAGTCAACCGTGTCATAGACGCTGAGCACTCCGCACAGGTTTGTGTGCACACAGAGCTTCAGCAGCTCCGGGAAGGGTGGGGGAGCCTTCAGAGCTGGGATCTGAAGGGTGAAGAGGAGCTTAACAGGCACAGGAGCAGACTAAGGGAGAGAAATCAGGAAATCCAGCGCACAAAAAGCAGCAACAGCAGGAGCGATGGCTGAGCTTGCTTGGGACACTCATGTGGACCCAACTCCCCCAGTGCAAGAAGAGCTAGGGCAGAAACCTGTGTGTGTGCGGTCGCCTCCTGAACAGCAGACGTGGGACTGCCCCCAGGACTCCTGTGGCTATGTGTGAGCTTTGAACTAACCACCCTTTCTTATCAATGCTGCTGCCAAAATAGTAACCAGCAGTCATCACCATCAGTTGATGGCAAACACACTGCACTCCCACTGGGTCTTCCCTCTTGGGCACACAAGCCAAGGCCTGATTTCTGCAATGTCCATAAAACACATGGCTGAACCTGGCATTACCAACACATGGCATAAAACCTGCTCTCAGTACTGTACCAGTGAGCTCCCCAAGTCCCATCTCTGCATGAGCCAGAAAGAGCTGGGCCCTGAAGACAGGGCTATGGCAACAGCATGTCCTACAGACCCAAGCACAGCCAAAGCCCTTTCTGGAACAGAACACAGGTGTCTGAATGACTCAAGTGAGAGACTGCCATCCACCTGTTTAATGGATCACTGATTCAATGAACAAACAATTACTGCTGTGCCCCATGTGCCCCATATGCCCCACGTGCTGCTCCTCGGGAACTAACGGAACATGGCGGCTAGGATTAGCATGCATGGGACAAGTGTGAAGAGAATAAGAGAAGGGCACTGACTCGCAGGGTGATAAAGAAAAGGTTAAGACAGCTACGCACTCTGCTCGTGGCTGCCTCGGGAGAAATGTGCAGGAACTGGTTGGGCCAAGGAGGCGGGAAGGCACTGGGGCAAGGACAAGCATATTTGGACCATGGTGGGAAGCTGAGTACATTCTGCAGTGTGGCACACAAGAAGTAGGGGGTTGAGCCACCAGAGCAGAGATGCAAGCTGGGTTGGAAATGGGGAGGCAGCCCCAAGCTCCAGGAGCGGCTTTGTGCCACAGCTGTGTCCAGGCTGAGAAGTCAGTTGGGTGACTGGGCGGGAGAATTGAGGCAGGTCCTCCTGCAGCCCATGCCTCTTCCAGATGCACAGGAACATCTTAAGCTCGGGTAGGAGGGCTGACCCAAGGATGCTGCGATTTCGCGTGAACTTTTGTGCAGAATGACACACGCAATGGTGTAGGTGAAATCTGAAGCTGTGAGGCTAAGCCAGACACAAAGGCCTCAGGATTAACCACTCTGTTTCTGAGAGAGTCCTAGGACTAGAGACAAAATGAATAGTAGTCAAAGGGCTGGCAGGAGGGGTACAGGAGGAGTGGGTAATGGGCATGGGGCTTTCCTTAGAGGTGAGAGAATATTCTGGAACTGGAGATGGAAGTGGTGTTTGACCCCACTGAGAGTGCACTGAAAGTCACTGAATGGTACATGTTCATGTGGCTTTTACAATACATGCATTTACATGTCAATTACAAAAACATTCTAAAGGAATGCAAGAACTCTGAAAACGTCACAAATGCCAGGTGGCTGGCTACAAGACTCTGTCCCTTGTGAACTGAGATAGGCACGGTCAGAGAAGGCTCCCACAGCATTCAGGTCCAGAGGCTGCACTGCAGTGTCCAATGGAACCTCTGTCTTTCCTTTCCTAGACAAAGAGCCAAGGCCTCAGGGGACATCCTCAAAGGCCACTTCCAGAAGGAAGCAGCTTCCACACCTGGACCTAGTTCGGCAGGTACGCAGGGGAGCTCGCCTCCGAGACCACGGGACCTCCCTTGCAGGATGAACCGCAGCAGGTGCCACCATGTGTGCCTACAATAGTTCCATACACAGAAGCTGCCAGCACCATTGGTGGCTTTGTCAATATTCAGGGAAGGCGATGGCCACTGCAGGTAAAGCCAGGGCTGCTCTCTTCTTGGGCACTGCTGGCTCTGCTCCTGTTTGTACAAACAACGCCTCACTCAAAGCTGCACAAAGATCACCAAGAAGTAGCAACTGGACTACTTCCCACACATGGAGCTCACAACCCGACGCCCTGCTCAGTTACAGAGGGCTTCCCGCGTTCCCAGACAGATCCAACAGGCTGAGTGCCTCACCTTCGTTGGGGGAACTCCACTTCAGCAGGTGCTGTACACGCACATGGAACCACCAGGTCCTGCCCTAGGGCCCTCTGGTTACCCACCCAGGCCCTGCCTGTAGTCACCACACCTGGGCTGAGCCGTTTGCTATGCTCCACACACCGATGCTGGAGTCCAGCTGGTCATGAAGTGGCATCCCACACCTTCTGCCCTCTATTCTAGCTCTGGCTCCTCTCATTTTCCTTCTGGAATCTTAGCAGAGCTTCAAGCTGGGAATTTCTGTTTCCAGTCTGATGCACCTCTTCCTTTCTCAATTGTTACCACCAGGGTGTTCTCTTCCTGAAATGTGCCTTGGCCATGTCCATGCCATACCTTAAACAGTCCTACTCCACCAGCCCAGGAAGCCCACCAGGCTTGTCGGGCACTCTAGATCTTCCTGGGGCTGCTAAGGTGTATCCCAAAACCCTCTGCAGAGACTCACAGGGGAGAAAACCCAGCTCCAAAAAGGGACCCCCAAAGCCTCAACTGGGGAGACAGTGAGATGACAGGGGCTCCTTGGCCCCACCCCTCTACCCATTGAGGAAGAATTCCACTGACATGGGCCATTGCCAGCTGGCCCCTTCCTCTGCCCAGGGACAGGGACTCCCAGTGACTTATCTTTGACAAGCAAAGTCAGGCACTAAATCAGAACAAAGAAGGAGAATAGACTGGTGGCTGAGCCTGTCCCGGGGAAAAGAACAGAGCTCCCTTTGCCACCAGCAAGACAGCTGGAGGAGGGGCCACGGCCTGACCTCGGGGGGACGTCCACACAGACGTGAGGCCAGGACTTTCCCAACATGGCTGCTGTCCACGGGCAGACAAAGGGGCAGCCCAGATGCTGTCAGGGGCCCGTCTGTAGCTCAGGGAACAATTCCCTCTTTCACTGCCTGGCTAGGCAGCCAAGGTCAGGGGCAATGCCAGACACAGCTTACCCTCTGAGTGCCAAGGCCCTTCAAAAAGTTTTAGTGATTTTAAACAGAAATGCCCCATCTTTCATTGCTTTGAATCAACCACACAGTATGGCCTTTGACCTTTCCCTGACAGCATCCACTGCTGCACCTGCCACTGCCAGCAGTTTGGATGCACTGCTGTGTGCTTGGGGACATGTCTGTGATTTCCCCTCTACCCAAAGGTTTCAAGGCTGTTGGGCACTCCTGCTCTGAGCACAACGAGCAGTTCATGAAAGTCTCACTGCCCCGTCCTAACTTGCTGCTTCTCGTTGCAAGGTCTTTGGGATCTAAGCAACACATTCGTCAAGACTGTGCCCAGCACCGGGCAAGGACCCCTGGGGCTGAGGCTGGGGCTCAGCATGCGATGACTTCCATTCCCAGGGGACCCTTCTCTCTGGACTTCCAGGATGTATGTGGGACTGGCGTGTTGGCTGGAAAGCAGCCTCAGACCAGGTAGGTGTCCCTGTTCACCAGCAGGAGTTCCTTGACACTGGACAACTGAGCCCTGTGACACCAGGAAGCCATGAACAGCCACGTGTTACCCTGGACTCAGGCCTCCAGGCCCCAGAATTGGCTGTAAAAGCTTTATCTTTTCTTCCTGATTGCTTCTATTGTTAATCCTCATTGCCTTATTATTGTTATTATTATTACTAAATGCATTGCCCTGATCCATTGTATTGTGTGAGACCAGGACAATCTGGCCAGCTAGCCGGGTTCTTCAGGGAGCAAGGCCCAGGGTACTGGGTTGTCCCTGTGAGTGGGGAGAGGACCTCCAAGACAAAAAGCAGGAACTAAAGGGTTCCAGGACAGACTCCCAGGGTTCCAACCACAGCTCTGCCACTTCTGAGGTGTCTGACATGCAGTGAGTGGATTGCTCCATCACGCCATGCCTCAGTTTCCCCATCTACATTTGCTCAGGCACCAGCATGAGGATTCCAGGAGACACTGCTGCCAAGCTGAGAACCAAATACAGGGACTAAACAAACACCTGTGTGAGCACATCCATGGATGCCCCTTCTCAACAGCACAGAGGTGAGAACAACTTGATGTCTTTGACTCACAGCTGGATAAAAAGGTTATACACAGACCACAGAGAGGTGCTTAGCCACAAAACAGAACGCAATGCTGATCTGGACGATGGGGAGGGTGGGGACCCTGAAGACATCACACCCTAGGAAAGACAGAACTGCCAGCACCTGGACAGCAGGTGAACCTGCTGAGACAGAACAGAGCAGGGCAGCCAGGGCCTGGAGAGTAACTGCTGACAGGTTCAGGTTTCCTTCTGGGGAAAATGCCATGAAACTCAGAGGCAACAGATGCACAACATGGCAAATGCACTCATTGCCTGCAACCCATTCACTGTAAAAGTGCAGCTCCAAAGAAATTCATCTTGCCTCAGTGACAAGAAACATGCACAGTAGCTGAGTACCCAGCCCACGGCTCCCTAGGAAGTCTAGAGGGTCGGGAGATCCTGGGTACCTCCTCCATCAGATGCAGTAGCCCTTGCTGGGCCAGGAGGGCAGAACATACAGCAGGTGTGTCCCAAGAAGGTGGCCAAGCGGGGAAACTCCTGGTCCCGCCCCTCCAGAGGCAAGTGCAAACTCAGGAGTTCACAGACAGGCTCCATTCTGCTGCAAACACTGAGCTTTGGAAAGACTGCTGCACTACCCTTATCCTGGCACAACACTTTGTAGACCTCATCCCACTGTGCTGCTGCACAGGCCAAGCCCTGCTTCACGGGACGTCTCCGCCCACAGGGTGAAGGATGCAGTGCTGGTCTCACAGTTACACGGCCTGGGCTTCTCTCCTTACCACACGTCCAAGCACTGATGGGCCCTGTAGCAGGTACTGCTCCTTTCCAGTTTGGCTGTGCGCCCTGCAGCAACTTACTGTACGTCTCCATGGCCTATGTATACCTCATGGCATTTTACTTTCAAGACACGGCTGACTCTCCCTTAAAGCTCACAGGTAATTAAGCTCTGGCCACTCATTCCTTCTTAGAGAACAGGGTGGCCCACCACCACTTTCAGGTCTGAAGGCAAACAGCAGTGCCAGACCCAGGAGGTTGTTACGGGATTCGATGGGATCATACACACTCAGTGCTTGCAGCAGTACTAGCTCCCACACAGGCACAGTAAGAACTTACTCTGAGCAAAGCCTGAGAGTTCAACCAGGCTACAAAACCCCATCAAACACTCATTAGGGGATCAAGGGCTCAGACATGGAGCCAAACCCTGTGTCAGGAAACGCCCCCGCCCCAGTCACAGACACCATCCACTCACTTCCCTGTTAGTTCCTGCAAGGGCCAGAGGCAGCACTGGAACCCAGAGCCCAGCACTGCCCAGCAGCTCACATGGCCGTCTCGGGTGCCAGCCTTGCTGCCACCACCCTGGCAGGAATTCCAGTGTCCCCAAGGGACCCACACAGAGAGGAGTGGGAGGAGCTGCCCCTGAGGCCCGGCGCTGTTTACTCTGCACTAACTGATGAAGTCAGTGTCCATGTGGGATTGGCCCTTGTGGGGCCTGCATCATGGCCCTGGAGAGCAACCAGCTCGACTTGGGCCAGCGTTTTATGTTCCCTGCAGCCCTGCTTGCCCCTGCTCTAAGGCTGCCAGAGAGGGTGGGCAGAGCAGTGTGGGAGCCCACGCCACTGACTGCAGAGGGAGTAGCAGCTGAGGTCGCTCCAACGTCATGGAAACCCAAGTTGGTTGCTCAGGAAGGTTCTGGGCCCAGCAAGGCTCGGAGGCAGCTCCAGCACCCCCATCCCACCACTGTGTGACCTGGGGGTGCTCTCTCCTTGGTTCCCACTGTGAAGTGGTGATGAGAAGACAAGGCTCCCCAGTGGGCTGTCGGGAAAGCTGAAGCCTTGCACTCGGCAAGTGGCTGGCACAGAGCAGGGGTTCAACAAGTCTCAGGCCCTGCACCTCCTTGGTAGTGTCCAGCAGCAGCAGGCACGTCTCTCAGAACCCACTGTGGCAGACGGCCAGCCACCAGAGAAATGGGCATCCTTTCCGTCCCAGACAAAATGAAACAGACACTCACCAGAGCACTGAACAAGCACCTACTGTGTGCAGAGCCTGAGGTCCCTGGGGGCCAGTGCAGTCCTGGCCCATTTTATCTTTTTGAAGACTTGGTGTGAGTGGGTTTAGCAGGTGATCTACTACTTGTGTTCCCTGTTAGTGCATGGAACCTGTGTGTCCAGCAGCACAGAGCCCAGCATAACAAACCTGCTCACAGAAGGATGAGGAAAGTGGAGAAGGCTAGGGACTATCCACACGTTTCAGGCCCAAATAACAGCTTTGTTCATGTGGCAGTCTTTCCCTCCCTTCCTAGCTGGTCTGCTTCGGAAACTTCCAGCAGTTTTAACCAAAGTCACACAGGTACCATCAGCCTGGGGCAGGACCTTGCAGGGCTAGGATCATGGGCTTCGCCTGGTCCACTGAGCCAACAGTACCAACTGCCAAGCCTGGCACCCCAGCCGCATCCTCCTGCCAGCAGTGAGAGGCCTCCTGGGGCTGCAGGACTGCTGATGCCAGGCTTTAAGCATCCCAGGACAAGCCAAAAAGTGGGAGGAGGAAGGGCAGCAGCTGGATGAGAGGGCCACAGGGTTACCAGGAAAGGCCCTCAGCTGGGGACAAACTCACAGCCTAGAAGGGGGGGACAGGACCAGGCAGGCCCTATGTGCTCCGAGCTAGGGACCTCAACAACACTGACCTCCAACACCAATGCCCAGTGGAACTTCTCACAAGAATGGAAATGTCCACATGTGGCCAATAAGCCCATGGAAGGGGTAGGAGCTGAATTATTCCAGGTGTGGCTGGTACTGACAATGCCACAGAACAGGTTCAGACTCTGGAGGTTATCTGGCCCCCAGGATGCAACAGAGGAAGCCAAGCAGGTGGAGCAAGGCCCTCGATCCCCACTCAGGGGTTCGGGTGCTAACAGCTCACGGCCAGGACCCAGGAACCCTGGTTCCACACACTGCCCATGTTAACTCTGAACTGGTTACAACCACTTCCCAAGATGCCCGCTTCACAGAGGAAGAGAATGAGGTCTGGAAAGCTTGAATCCCAGCTTGAGGGACACAGGATGTGGACTTAGCTCTAAGTGCTGCAGCACTTCAGGTAGGTTGCCCCACTCCAGCCCCCACCACTGCCATCTCCCAGGGGTGGTAGTGGTATCCCACTTTCCTCACCAGAAATGGTGATGTGGTTCCGGGGAGGGGGCTGACGGCCAAGGCCTTCAAGAAGAATCCACTTCTCCCCTGTGGTTCTATTCCTCAGCAGGAAATGGCAGCCCTTGCCCAAAGAAAAGAATTAGCCATTTAAATTTGGCTCTTTCCATCAAACAAACTGTGCCTCTCTATCTCCCTGAAACTCTGGGCTCCTGCTGGGTTGGTGGTCTTCTGAAAAGGGAACCCAGGGGTGTTGTCCAGCTGGCCTGATGGTGGTCCCCTCTACCTCCCACCACACCCACACAGGCAAGCTGCTGTTCTCAGTGGTGAAATCTGATCTTGGTCAGACCCAGGTCGCTGACCTTGACCACGGGAGGCTGTCACTCTCCGAGAGAATCCCTGTCCTCGCTGATTCCGGCACTGTGGGCCAGAAGGAAAGGAGGCTGTGCACAAAGGAGCCTGGGTGTGAAGTAAAATCAGACGGGGTTTGGGTGGACCCCAGTCCACTACATGTAGGCCACACACGCTGGGCAAGTAGCTTCTCAGAGCCTGTTTCCTGTCTGCAATACAAGGGCACTGGGGCCCATCTCCCAGGGCTGTGCTGTGTTCAAGGAAATGAAGCACCTGCTCCTCTAGGTCCTTTTTATTATCACTGCAGGCACCAGCAGAGCAAAGTGATTTTTCTGAGTAGCCTCATGCAAATGTTCCAGCAAATGTACAAGGGATGCTGGGAGGGTGGGAAATGCCAAGCCTGCCACACAAGTACAGCAGTTCCCTCTGCTGCCCTAAGCGAGGCACATGGTTCCTCCTTTCCTGCTTCAGTACCTACCCAAGGTAAAGTGTAGGAACCATGTGGCAGGGTGGTCCCAAGGACCGTGGATCACCCATAAGCTCCTGGCTTGTGGGAAGGCTCAGGAAGCTGTGGTGCCCAATGCTGGTGGCCTTGGCCTCTTCCACACTGGCCTTCCCATCACTTGGAAAGTGCTCAGCACATATCACAGTAAGGAAATCAGATCTCAGAACTAGGCAGTGTGTGCCCAAGGCTGTCCACCCATCAGTGGCCCCAGCAACTGCTGCACCTGAAAGAATCAGGCCACTCCCTCCAGATTGACACTGGGGAAATAGGGTGGCTGTCAGAGGGCAGCAGACCCATCACACAGCCAGGCACCCAGGCAACCATGCAAACTGACATTTTCAAGATGAAAAAATTATGGCTGCCCTTGGGTCAATCACAGCAAATGGGGATCTGGCCATTGTGGCTTTGTGGTAAAGTTGTCTCCTGTTTGCTCTGGTCCCACAGGGAAGAGGACAAATGGGAGATTCTACTGCAGGACTGGAGTACAGAATGTCCTTGATGAACACACACTGACGGATTAAGGCATGAGAGAGAGCCACACGGGATGGACAGGTGGATGGCCGGAAAAATGGACAGATGGAAGGAAGGAAGGATAGATTGTGGGTGGGTAGGTAGGAAGTTCGATGTACACAATTACAAAGGTTTCAAACACCTACTACCTTCAGGCACTCAGCACACACTTTGCCTGTTTCAGCCCCACAACCACCCTATAAATATTATTCCCAATGCAGGCATCTGGCATGGTGGCTACGATACAGCTGGGATGTCCACACTTCATATTAGGGTGCCTGGGTTCCTGCTCAGCCTCCAATTCCGCCTTTCTGCTAATGTACTCCAAGGAGGCAATAGGTGATGGCTCAAGTGACCAGGTCTCTGCCACCCAGGAGGGAGACCTGGATGGAGTTCCTGGCTTCTAGGCATTCGGGCATGACACAGAAGAAGGAGGTCTCAGTCTCTCTCTCCTTAACTATACTTCCCAATAAAATAAATAAATCTACATATTGCTCCCACTTTACGGATGAGGAAACTCAGACTCACAAGGGTACCACTGGAGAGTGGTGGAGCTGGGGCAGTGAACACAGCCAGGCCACAGAGGCTCTCCAGAGGAAACTGTGACCACCTCTGCCTGACTGCATTTGGGCTCTCTCTGGCCACCAACAACTGCACATATCCCTAGAAAGCGGGTCCCACAGGACATCACGGAACCAATGAAGGTGGTCTGAGTCTCCCAGGCTGGGGGTCTGTGAGCACTCACAGGGGCGTGTGTGTGTGTGTGTGTGTGTGTGTGTGTGTGTGTGTGTGTGTGTCTGCCCTGGCAGCCTCTGGGACCTCAGAACACCCGCAGTGCTATAATGGGGCTGGGCTGGGGGGTTGGGGAGAGTAGCTTCAAACACACAGGACTATTTGGCCCTAGGAGTGACAGCACCATCAACACACAGCCAAGACGCAGTGGCTGCAGACCCACTACCCGGCAGGACTGCTCCCATGCCCTGGACTTTTATTCTGGGAGCTTGCCCAGCAGCCTGGCATGTGGCTCTGAGGATGCACCAAGCATCTGTGGGACCATTCTTGGGGGCAGGTGGGTGCCAGGAGTTATGAGAGTATGGCCTCTGCAGAAGCATAGAGGGCTGACCTACATGCGTGACCACCACCCAGCACCCCTCGTGCCTTTCCCAGCAACTCCTCCAAGAAGTCATCACCATTCTGGCATCTGCCACTAAGGGCTAGTCTTGCCTGCCCTTGGACTTCACGTGCAGAGGATCACGATGTACTCATTTGAGCCTGTCTTCTATGAGCTGTGAGGTTCACCCAGGTGTATACTATTGTTTACTTCCACACAATATTCTATTGTGCAATGATGCCACCAGTTATTTGATCTGTTCTACCACTGACAGACACATATGGGTTGTCTCAAGCTTTACACTGGCATCACTAAGGGTGCTCTCAACACTCTCGTCATGCCTTCCGATGAGTAGAAGCACTCAATTCTCTTGGCAATGTCTCTGCAAGCAGAATCTCTGGGTCCTAGGAAAAGGAACGACTGCATTAGCTCCTTGCCAAGTCTTGGAGGAAGGATCAGCCTCCTTGTCTACGAGGGAACAGACAGGTCCAGCAGCGGATCCAGATCACACGGCCAGGCCAGCATGCGTGCTCTCAAGCCTGGTGCAGATGGCCACCATGAGTGTGACCAGCTGAGGACGTGCAGAGGCAAGGGTAGAGGGCAGTTGGGGCAGGCGGGGGCGGACATGCTGCTCTGCTGCCTAGAAGCAAGTGAGGACCCGATCTGTCCCCAGGAGGCAGGATGCCAGGGACGGACCTAGCAGGCTGAGCAAACATAGATGCATGAATGAGGCCTAAGTCCACCCAAACCCCAAGCACATAATTTTATCTGGAAGCAAAGCTCTGCCTGGCTGGCGCGCCTTCCTTCTTGAGGAGTGGGCAGCCTCCGATCTGAAGCGCCTTTGTCTTGTCGAGACTGTCCGGGCTGGAATGGCAGGAGCCTCCTTGTCCAAACAAATGACAGGCCTCCCGGGTCCCTGGCAGCCTGCTGTCAGCCTCAAAGAACCAACTATCTGTGCCCATGTTCAGGGTTGTCGCCTGTAGCGTCCCAGGGGACTGTGAGCATCCATAGGAGGCTCTGCAGTTCTGGAACTGACCACAGGACAGGCTGAGGTGACATGTCCCCCCAGGACAGAGGCTGAGAGTCCAGGTGTCCACAAGGCAGTCCCACTCTGCTCCACGGGAAGTCAAATATGAAAACAGCAGGAAAGGAGGCTGCAGACGCAATTCCAGAAGAGACCAGGATTTCGTGTCACTGCTTCCTTGAGTCCCCCTGCCCCACTCACTCTGAGGGGGCTGTGGGATGCATAGCCCAGCCAGTGGCCACAGTGGCAGGTCCAGATCAGCATCTGCTCCCAGCCCTGGAGTGGTGCCCCCTCAGGCATCTAGAAAAGGGGTGTGAGAAAATCAAGGGGCCACCTTCCACAGCTGAGTACTCTGGGGATCATGTTTGGGCAGGAATGGTTTCGGGGTCCAGCCAGCAGCTCTCTCATGGTGCCAAGCTCTGGGAACAGCACCTGCAGGCCATATACTTCCCGGGCACTCCCGGAGGACAAGTGGGCATGCAAAGAATACTCTCCCTGGGATCCCCTTGCATGACCACTGGGGCTGAGGCCCACAGTCCTGTCCTTGGAAATGGCACTTGCAGCTCTGGGGCGCTTTCCTTAAGGGTGTGACCTCCCCTGTGTGATCCTTCTCCCAATCTCCATGAGCCAGGAGTGTTTGAGTGATCCCTCCACATGTGCTCCCAGGGTCACCGGAGAGTTACTGGATGCCCCTGGTCTGTACAGCAGGCTGTTCAATTTCTGGATGCCCAAACCAAGAGTCACCAATTTCACAACCGCTCCCAGGGCCTGTTCACCCAAGATTCAGAGCCACTAGACCCCATGCCCGCTGTCCACAGGAGTCCGTGTTGGTGCACCCTAAGCTTGAGAACCACCACGCAAACCAGCTTTGGCCTTGCTACTTCTTGACCCCAACCCATGCAGCTTCCACCTCCCAAAGCCTGCAGGACGCAGGGAGGAGCTCAAAGCACGTTAAGGAAGTCCAGAGTCCCTCTAATAGCCTCGCAGTTTCATTTCTGCACCAAGGGTATTAAGTACATAACATGCGCATGTGACTTGACACACATATACACACACACATTTTAAACCCGGTCTATGCAGGTCTCTTCACACCTGTTGAGTAGAGGGCTGCAATGCAGACTGGGGGCGGGGCGAGTGGGGATGTGACATCGCCCAGGCCCCACCTCACGTATGAACCAGGGTTCCAATCTTCCCTCCATGATCTTCCCTCCAAGGGGAGACTGACTTGACTGACGATAAAGTGGACCAGAAAAGATATAATGGTACTTGCTTCCCTCCCATCCTCCCACCCACTCCAGGGCGTTCCCAGACCATCTATTCACCTGTCCTAAAGCAGCAAGGCAGAAAGAGAGCAGGAGGCAACCAAGCAGCTCCCACAGGTCAGGGCTCAGGCGCTGCACTGGGGGGCCAGGCTCAAGATACTGGACTTCAGCGCGTGGATAGCAGAGGAAGCTGGCTCTTCCAGGGGTGTGAGTGCCCTGGCAGCGCTGACCCCTGCAAGCGCAGGGCTCACAGGTTGAAGCTCTCCAGGGAGCCTCCACCCTGCAGCACCACAAAGGCCAGAGGAGCAGCAAAGACACACACTCAGAACTGCTACAAGGTGCAGTGTTGCACTGTGTGAATCCGGAGCTATACGGCTTAGTCCATACCGCAACTTCCTGAGTGTGAGTCACCTCAGAGGGGACCGCAGGGTGTGGGGGTGGAGCCTGAGACCGCATTCTGACGAGTGCCCAGGTGAGACTGACGCTGCTGGTGGGTGGACCACGCTTAGGCACAGGCAAGTTCCTAGGGTCCTCATCCCTGTGAGTGATGGAAGCACACACACATACCATGGTTCGGGAGGCAACAAGAGATCTTCCCTCCACTGTCCACTCCTCAATATTCACACAGCAGCCTAGGCAGAGCTAAGTCGAAGCCAGGAAGCCAGAACTGCATCCTGATCTCTGAGAGGCTTGCAGGTGCACTAGTACTGGAGCCATCACCTGATGCTTCCCAAGGGTGCCAATATGCAAGATGCCAGAATTACAGGCAGAGGCAGGACTCAGAAGCCAGGCACTTCGCATTGGGAGGCAGGCACCTCTTCTGCAGTTTGTAACCTGCACAGAGTTCCAGGAAGCAAGAAGAGGCATGGCCAAGATCTGGACAAAGGACTGCCTGCTCCAAAGCACAATGCAGACCCCCGAGCATGAGTCTTCCTCTGCGTGGGCCTGGTGCTGCCAGCTGGGCTGTGGGGAGCCCAGAGGTCACGGATAACGAGTGGGGAGGTTCTGTGGGAAGAACAGGATGCTCTCTACTCTGGAGAACCCACTGGAGCCCTGAGTTCTCAATTCTGACAACCCTGAGTTCAAATCCTGCCTCCACAATTTCACCACCATGTGATCTGACACAGGTAACTAAGCCTCTTGAAGCCTCAGTCTCCACCCTAGAAACACCCAGCTCCTGCAGGGGACTGCTGGAGCTCAGAACAACTCAGAGACCACAGGCGCAGGCATATGGAGAGGAGATGCTGCTGGGAGAAGTGTGCACAGAGTCCCGCGAGGGCATGGTGCCAGGGAGAAGTGTGCATGGAGCCCCACCAGGATTCACAGGAGGGGAAGGTGTGGCTGGGATGCAGCAGAGGAGACAGCAGAGCTGGGGGTGGAGGGCATGGCTGCAGCCCAGGGACCACCACCTGTGCAAAACCTCTGGCCAGAAGCTGCAAGTCTGGCTAGTACTAGAGCTTGGCCTAGAACAGATATGTTCGGTACAGAAGGGTCTAGTGCCCTGTGGGCTATTTCTGAAAGCAGAGGTCTGCCTATCTGGCACCCCCTGTGGTGTATGAGCCAGGGAAGACTTGGGCTCAAATCCTGGCTGTGTGAACCATGAGTTGAGTAAGGCAGGCAGGATGTGGCCACCGTGGAGCCTGAGCTGGCTCCCCTGTGCAATGGAGGCTGAGGATCCAGGGATCAGGCTCGGCACTCAGCCTGTGCCTGGCCTAGGCTGCACTCACATAGCCCAGGTGGCATCCCAGACTGCCCGGCTCTGGCCAGTGGTGCCAGCATGTCTTGCACAGGAACAGGAGGTCCTAGCATACCAGTGCACAGTAGAGGCTCACAGCCCAGTTGCTGGGTAACCCCCAGTCAGTCACAAACACAGGGTAACTCAGCCACCACCAGGAGGGGCCTTGTGTTGACATGGCTGTCTTATCTGCTGGGTTCCACTGGTAGTGTGTGTACCTCGCTTCTCAAAGGACAAAGTTCTGGGGTACAGGAGAACTTATGGCAAAGGGACTCCACGTACCTGTGGGACCGCATCTGCAGTGCCAAGCAGCTTGAAGCCCACCCTGTGGTAACGGGGAAGGTGTACTGTGTTTACTAATTTGAGGGACAGAGAGAGACAGAGGCAGAAAGAGCACACATCCCAACCTCTGGCTTACTCCCCAAACACCCACAATGGCTACAGTTAGGTCAGGCCTTCAGTTGGGAACTCAAGCCAAGTCTCCCACATTGGTGGCAGAGACCTAACTGCTTGAGCCATCACCACTGCCCCTCCCCCGGGTCTGAATTTGCAGGAAGCAGGGCTAGGAGCCAGAGGCAAGTCTCAAACCCAGGCCTTCAAATATAGAAAACATGCACCCTAACCAGTAGCTAAACCACCAGACCAAACACCAGCCTGGGTTAGGGTCTAAATGAACAAAGCAAGAAAGGTGCTTCCATGATGGGGGCACATAAAGGAACACTCTGAAAATCGGAGCTGCTGGCACGGCAGCACCTGTCACTCTTCGGCACGGCAGGCTGCCTGATGGGAATGTCCTTACCTCCCTGCAACCTCATTATGTCTCACCCTCTGCCTCACTCCCTTAATCTGGTGGTTTTCACCTTGGCACTGGGGACTCGTGGGGCTGGGTCATTTTGTGTAGGTGGGGCGGGGAGAGGGTTGGAGTGATAGCCCTGGCCTCCATCCACTGCTGGTCCCCACGAAATAGCTGTGCATCCAGGCTCACAGTGGCTCATACCTCTAGAAGCCAAAAACTGAAAGCACACCAAGTGTCCAATGACAGAGTATGGGAGCAACACACTATGTCTGCACATGGCAGAATATTACTGGGCCAGGAAAAGTAAGGGGATGCTGGCCCAGGTACCTGGCTGGACCCTAAGCATCCTATGCTGGTAAGTGACACACCAAGTCATGAAGGCAAACACTGCATGACTCACGGAGAGTCAGATTCACTGAGACATAGGACATAGCATAGGACAGGGATGGGGCACGGGGAGAGGGTGCTGAGCAGGGGCAGAAAGAGCTCTGAGGTTGGATGGTGGTGACAGTTGGACCAAATGGGAACGGGCCTCATGCCACGCAGCTGCAGGCATAAAATGCTAATGATATGGTAAAAAGCGCCGTAAGGCATGCTGCTTCACAATTTTTAAAGGCTACTGTGCCCCCTCCCAGGGAGCACCTCCCTGATAGGCTGCCCCTGCCTACCCTGTGCCAACTCAGATCACTGTTGGGGAAGCAGCTCCCCCTGAGGGAGCAAGGCAGTCCCCACCGCTGAAACAGCCATCTGGCTCTCAGCTCAAGGAAGATCACTCAAGAAAATGAATGGACTCATGGCAGGGTGGGCAGGAGGGGAGATTAAAAAGGAATCAAATCTGTCTGAACTACCACCCCCCAAGAATAATGGTTTCTCTCTCTCTCTCTCTCTCTCTCTCTCTCTCTCTCTCTCTCTTGCAGAAGCCCAGGTATCTCTCACCTGCCTTCTTCTGCCCCATCCCTGACACACAGGTGTTCTGCTTCCTTCTCTCTTTGCGCTAAAGTGAACATTTTGCAAAAATAGAGGCATTTCATTCACAAAGAAAAAATCCATGCTCAGAGGACTAGTTTTCCGAGGCCAAGAACAGGGCATGCACACTGGAAAACAAACAGAAAAACAAGCTGCGAGCACCAAAAATATTCTCTCGGGTGGAGCAGTAATGAAGGCAACAGGGACTCTGCTTGGCACCGTCTCGAATGCACAGGATGGTGATGAATTCTGAACTGCCTCACTGGCTGTTCCCCCTGCCAGTGCACTCTTCCCTCCCCACTGGACTGGGTAGTCCTCTGCCACCTGCCGGGCCTCAGTCTAACCACCACTTCCTCCCAGAAGCCTTCCTCCACCACTTCCACCTAGACTAGGCTCTTAATACATATCCTATTTTAAAGCAGTTTTTAGATTTATAGTAGAGCTGCAAAGAGAATTCCAGCATGACTGTCGTGTGACTCTCACTCATGTGAATAGTGTGTGTGACCACGACGCCCCCGTCCTAACCGAAGACCCAGCACTGGCACTGGCACCAGCCTTGACATTCTATGTGGGCTTCACCTCATCTCCCTCCACTCTTGTGCAATCTGCATTCCAGGGTCCTTTTTATTTCCTAAACTCTGTCCCCTACCCACAGCCACTGCGACTGCACCACAACAGCTGTGAAGACAGCCACCAGCAAACAGAAAAAAATGCATGCTAAGAAAGACGTGGCAGCGGGAGCCCTCACAGCTGCCTTGGGAGGTTGGAGGCTTCTCTGAAATCCTGGACACCCAGACACACACTCCCAACAGTGGAAGCAGGTCCCCGAAGGGCCACGTGTGCATCTGTGTGCAGAGGAGCATGAGGTGAAAGCCCTGCACACCCTTGATCACAGACAAGCCCTTCTAGTGGCCGGCTCAGCCCCTGCCCAGGCACCCTTCTTGAGGTCTCTGGAGCAGAGCACCCAGTTCATAAGAGGGGCTGTGCTCCCCAAGTAACAATGGCTCCAGACAGGAAAAGGCAGGGTGCATCTGTTGGACACTGCACATGTGTGTCTGTTTAGGAAGCAATTGCTGTAAGCCAACCCTCTGCCTCCCAGCTGGCCCCTCAGCAGACGATTCATTTCAGAGGTGAGGAAGCTGAGGTTTGGCAGATTAATCATCTGCTGAGCACCAGGCTTCCCAGGTTGGGACGCGTGATAACGGGCACCCGGGGATGGCCCGACAAGCTGCAGGCACAGCCACTGTAAGCCACAAGGGTTCACCGGTGACGACGGGCACCCAGGGACCACCTGACAAGCTGCAGGCACAGCCACTGTGAGCCACAAGCTCACAGAGCCTCATTCCCAACTCAGCACTCGCCCCACCCACTCTCTCTACAGTGGGACTTTTCCACAGTCCGAGACATGAAGGGTCCCGGGCCCTCCCAGACCTGCCCAGGTTGTCCCCCACCTCATCCCCTGGGGACCTGGCAATGACGCAGCCAAGTGTGTGTAGCCACCTGGCTGAGCCATGGGTCAGTACTTCCCTGTATTCCCCATCAAGGTGCACTCTGCTCTCCAGAACCAAATCAGGAAGGAGAAAGAGGCCCTGCCTAAGGTGGGAGGGTGAGTAGGGGCCCTGGCGTCCCCAGAGGTGGTGACCCTCCCGGGGTGGGAGGAACTGGGGTGTTTGTTTTCCACAGGGCTCTGTCACGTTTCTCCTCCCAGATGATGCCTGCTGCTTATTATAACGATGACAACAGTGGAAACATGGCTTGTGGCTTTCTTTGGGGAGAGTGGGGGGAGGTGCTGGGTGCTCTCCTCCTTCTGCCTCTGCAGTGACTGCCACACACCTGAAATGAGGCTCACGCATGGGATGGAGAGGTGTGAGCATTTCTGTGGCTGGGAGGAGCAAGTGAGGGGACAGAGCACTCGGGTGCAGGGCTGTGCTGTGAAGGCCACCCTCAGGGGCTGAAGAAGATAAGTGTCCCAAGCCAGGGATTAGGAGAAAAAGATGAACCTGATGATCTGAATCCAATCTGGGATTAGGCAAACTTCTCAAAGGCCTGGGAGTGGCTTCTAGGAGATGCATGGTGAAGGATGCTTCAGGGCATCTGGGCTCATAGGGAAGAGTAGTGATTGATTATTGATGTCTGCATTGAGCACCATCACGGGAAGTATAGAACAGATGCCACATCCACCATTGCACATCATTCTGCATCCTGAAACATCTCATGGATTTCCACAAGGGAGGAATATTTCAGGATATTACTGGGAATCCTCCTGCTCTGTAGCTCCCCGACTTTCACACCACATGCTCAGATGCAGGATAACAGGAAGAGATGACTTTTCCCCAAATACACACCTGGCATTTGTTCATGCACAGACAAAATCCACTTCTCTAAGGAAACACTCACACCCTGGCCTATGCCCCTGGGAGGCCACTGCATACCTGGGGACCAACCAGTGGCCTACCTTGGCTAACTGTAAGCTCAAGCTTCTGCTTTGACTTTTCACACCAAAGAGGAGTCCCAGCCAGGCTGGACAGAGCTTTTGACAACCGTACAGCCCCGAGCGTGGGCAAGAACATGGCGGCCCTGTGCAGCTGGGAAGGCATGTCTGAGGCCACTAGGCAGCCCAGCCTTCCTCTCCAGAGGCCCCCAGCAGCCTCATCCACCACCGGTGCATCATGGGCACCTCCCCTAGGTGCGGCTGGCATCGGGACAGGCAGTAGCAGAGTCTGCTTGGAGATGTGTTTCCCATCCGAGGTATCTGGAACAGTCATACTTTCTGGCCCAAGGAGAGGAAGGCATCCAGGGCCAGCGCTGCCCCCAGTGCAAACAGCCAGACAGGTTCTGCTTTTGCAAATAAGGTCCTGGGTCCTACTTCCCACTGTCCTGTACCCAGCCAAGTCCCGCCATCCTCCTGCAGGTATTGCCTGTTCTAGTGCCCAGACCAGAACACAGAAAAAATATCACCATGCTGCCTTCCAGAACAGAACGCAGGGGGGTAAGGGAGTTAGAGGAGTGGCATGGGAGTTAGAGGAGAGGCCAGCGGGAGGCCAGGACTCTTGATGTTAGCACCCTAGCAGCCAAGCAGCTCATCTTTCTAACTTCTATTCCCCAGTTCCTCTACCTGACTCCTCTTCCTTTCCTAACACCTGTGCCAAGGGTACATAGGCCTCTTGACAAAATACTCCCAGGTATGTGGCCCTTAGAGGTCAGTGTCTCCTGTGGGACACATTAACAGCACCAAGAGGCTGACTCCCCCGTCCCTTGCGTACCCTCCCCCTAGCCCTAGAGCCAACAGAAAACCAAGTGAAGTGAACTCAACTTCTATAAAGGCTAAAGGGACCCCAATGTCATCCAAGAGCCTGGAGGGAAGGGCTTTGCAGACATTGGTCAGTTGGGGGATCGCCCTGGCTCAACCAGACAAGACCAGGGTCACCCAGGGTCCTTGTGAGAGGTGTATATGCAGTCAGAGCAGCTGTAACCACAGAGGTAGAAAGCAGGTGGATAGCAGCAGCCCTGTGGGCCCAGGAGCCAGGGAAAGCAGGCAGCACTTCCTGGGGCCCAGGAAGAACGCTGTCTGGCTGATACCTGCAGGTGGTCCAGAGACCCCATGTTGCGCTCTGGCTCCAGGACTGAGCCATGATGCACACATGCCATTCCAAGCCACTGACTCGGCCAGTTTGTCACTGAAGCCAAGGGAGACATACCCCATCCTGCTGCTTGCAAGACACTCTTAAATCTCCACCTGCCATCGCCAGCCAACAGAGCACATGGCAGGGATGTGGCAGATGCTCCCGCTGATCACTCAGTTTTGGCATCTAATTTTAACAACACACAGGATAAAGATTTCTGCCTCCTACAGCCAGGCCACTGCACCACTGCCTCTGGCCAATTGGAAAGGAGAGGAATAACAGGTGTGATATGCAAGGCCAAAGGATTGTGGGGCCCGGCTTGGCTCCCCAGGCTTCCTGAACCTGCCCACCAGGCCATCCTTGCTCTGTGCCCACCTGGCACTGACTCTGCTGACCAAGCCAAAGGGTCTTTGAGTCAGTAGGAGAACTTCCCCTGTCCCACAGACACCCATAGGGGACCCGACCACGAACGCAGCAGAGCCATCCATACATCGGACACACTGGCCACATACGCTTAACATCCATAGTCCTGAGTGTTTCCACCCGGAGTGCTGGAAGTTCACTAAGTGCTGGGTCCTTAGTCACTGAACGACCGTGGAATGAAATCACTGCTTCCAGACAGTGTGGAAGGAGACAAGGGGGTGGGGAGGTACGGCTCCCACACCACCCACTGCCCACCCTCCAGCCCACATGTGGCCTTGGGGCAGCTACCACGGCCACCCCAATGCCTGCAGCCACTGGGGTCCCTGGGCTGCCGTCTTTGGGCCCCCACTCTTCTACTTCCTTGCTTCTCAGCTCAGCCTCCCAAGTCTGTGGCCAAGATTTTAGGAAGTCATGGATATTTTCAGAGCTTTATTGTCCCATTTGTCACTGGCTAATTAGCTAGGAGTGACTAATCAGAAGACAGTGATGAGGCAGAGGAAAAACTCCTTCTCCTTGGCTTTGGGTTGCCCATGGTTACTCAGATCCCATCGGCTAGACCCAACGGAGTTGGGGGAAGGGCACCCACTGGAGGCTGGATTTTCCTTGCCCTGCCACTGCCAGAGGAGAGAATGACAGTGCCAGTCAAAACAACAGTGCGGTGGCCACCCAATGGATAATAAGTCCTCAATTCAGCCCTCCAGGGCTCTCCACCTCTGACCAGCTGAGCTACGAAGCACCAACAGCCCCACTGGGTTCTGGCCTCTTCTGGCAATGGCAGCCTCACGCCTCAGAGGGTGGAGGCCGTGTAGATGGTAGATGGACTGAGACCTGTCTACACTGCCCTACCTGAGTCTGCCAAGATTTCAGAGTTGAGAGCAGAAGTGTCAGTGGGAGAAGGAAGCAGTGAATGCCTGCTGAGCTCCTGCACCCAAAGGGATGAGCTCCTCTCCCCCAAGTTGGGAGAACGTGCCCGTTACATGACCTTCTCCAAGCTCCCACTCAGCACACACTTCCGATACACCCGCATCATTGCAACTGCTGCGGTTATTCTCCCATTTCACAAATGAGAACACTGAGACTCAGCATGTAGGGCCACGCTCGGAGCATAACGGGCAAAGCTGAATAATAAATCAGGTCTCTGTACCCAACATGTGGGAGAATAAGGAGAGGACAGCTGGTGTTGGCTGTACTGGGCTGGCTGCTGGGGTGAAGTGGAATCACATATCATCTGAACAGTAAGGCTATGCACATGCACGTGCACACAAGTGGCACACATACGGACATGTGTACAAACATAACACATGGTTTCTAAACAAAAGAATAGGGATGCAGGCAGTTGCCTTTCAGGGAGGACCAGAACCCTGAGGGGAAGCTGGGTCCTGTTGCAGGCTCTGACTAGCCAGCCTGCCAGGCTTAGCAAGGCCCAGGTCTGGCCATATCTACCCTCAGAGAAGGCTCCAGCCTCTGCCCTCTAAGGAGCACTGGGGTTTCACTCAGCGGCTTCCACACTCCCGCCCACACAGTCCCAGCAGACTGCTTGCACAGGCAGTTTCCTGAAAGGGGGCATAGGGAGCACCTAGGCTGGCCAGAAAAGAGGGAGGCAAGTACCCAGGAAGAATTTCCCAACTCTGGCTCCTGACCCCCGCCAGTAATAAAAGCGTGATGAAGAAAGAGCAGACATGAGGCCAACACTGGCATCTGCAGGGCTGGCGATTTCAAGGGTAAAGTTCTGACTCTTATGACTGGCCAGCTTGCTTGCTTAATTATTACCTAAGAAGAAACACAGGTGACTGCCAACATCCTCGGACAGTCACCCAGAGGCTGCTATAGGGTGAGCAAGCCAGACGGGCTCGGAAGGCAGGGACCATGCTCCCTCTTTCATCATACTGTGGCACCAACGGTCTGGTTTGGTGAATAGTGACCAGTCACCCCAAAAATTCCCTGTCCCTGGCCACATACTAGCAGCCGGCCTTGGACCTTGCCTCCACACTGACAGTAAAGTAGTTCAGGGCAGAGGCCAGCACCCTCACCTGCAGACCAGCACCTGTGCATGGCTCATTGCAGGAATGGATGGGTCAGTGTGTGTAAAGCAGTGGTTCTCCTTGGGAAGCATCTGGTAATGTCTGGATACATCTGCATGCCACTGGACCCCAGTGACACGTGGAACAGTCCCAGCACAGCGAGCACAGGCAATGATCCAGCCTCAGCTATCCACAAGCCATGGGATTGAGAACTGTGCGTGTCCAGGATATAGTGTAACGCTTGGCTCAAAGTTAAGTGCTTGTTAGCTGCTTCTGTCTTGAAAAGGCTGTATCGGCCCGCGAGCACAACACTGCTGCCCCACACCACAGAGAAGGCAAGGACTGGGAAGACTGAGGCCTTCCTGGCTCCTGGCATTTCTCTGTTCCCTTGGTACCTGGCCCTGGAGCACAGGTGGCCCCAGGCCTGGACCCCACTGTCTTCAGAGAGCCTCAGTTTTCCTCATTGGCCTGAGATGGCACACAGCTGCTCCAAGGCCTCCTGGGCTGTGCAGTTGGGCAGGGGAAGCAGGCCCTTTGCTACTCTGTCTGCCTGGGCACATGCAATGGACATGCCCCAATGTCTGGACCCTGCAGACAACTTCCTTCCGCTTCCTGCTCCCACTGCTGTTGTCTGCCATGCTTTTGCACAGAAGACTGATCTGTCTCTAAGAGCCCCCTTCAAGCAAGACGCCTGGACCTGGAGCTCTGAACCAGTCTTTCCTCCCAGTGGCCTGTCCCCATGAGCCCCCCATCCTGGTACAGCCAGGAATGAAAATGGTCTTGAAATACTCTTTGTGATCCAGCATGGTAAACTCCTTCCATCTCTCCAGGCTCCCGACACTCAGTTCTTCCCCCAACCTGGGAAGCCATCCCTCCTCTTCTGCCCCAACTCTCCACTTCACCAAGCCTGCAGCAAATCTGCCCAGCACTAGGGCCCAGGGCATCTGTGCACCCACACCTGTGCTGTCAGGAAGCACCTGCCAGTCTCCGCTTCGTGCCTGGCCTGGAGGCCTCCCAAGCCCAGTGCCTTGTTAGCAGAACTCCTTGCAAGGCTCACGAGGTTCGTAGCGGTGCTGTTGGCTATGGCAGCTGCCAGGCATGTGCAGCGAGAAGGACCTGAAACGTGGCTCCCGCACACCAATGGCTGCATTTTAAATTTAACTAAACTAGAGAAGCACTCATGGCCAGTGACAACCTGCTGAACAGTGCAGGCAGAAACTGCTCAATACTCACTTGGAGAAGGAACTGCTGAACAGTGCTTTGTTCCTGCCCTCCTTGACCTCCAACCTCCCCCACAAGCCATGACAACCACCTGATAGGAATCTCTTCCTCTAGTCTAGAAGCTTCCCAGGGCAGGACAAATGGCTGGTTCTGCTCATGTGCATCCCCAGGAAAAGGATGTGTCCGTGCACTGGTGAATGAATGAATGGATGGATGTACGGATGGCCTCTGTCCTTTCCTCGCCAAGCCTGTAGAAATCATCAGGAAAACAGTTGCTCTGGGCCAAATGACCACCTGTAGCCAATAGCTACCCCTGCTAAGCCCACCCTGTACCCCTGCACCCCCGCACCCCACTCTGTCCTGGGTGGCATCAGCAAGGAGCTCCTGCTGCCCGCTAGTCACACCTCCTGTGTGCACTCCCTTTTCCCCGAGCTGCCACAGAGCAGCAGGAAGGACAAGGATGCCTCGCTGCTCTGGAGGGGGTGACAGAATCCCCAGGGAACTCCTAGGAAGGAGGGCGAACCTGAGTCTGTCTATTGTACGTCAGATGCCTCTGGTTCCACGACATTGGCATTCATGGCCAGCCATGTCACACCCTTCCCACTTCCTTGCAATGTAGGTCACAGTGACACCTCCATCTCCCTTCTTTGATCAGACATACCTGTGATGAGGGCGCTGACCCTGCGAAAGGCAAGTTCAGGAGTCCTCTTGAGGACACAGGGACTCTGTGTTCTCACGTTCAGCCAACAACCCGATTTGCAACCACATTTGGAAACTCTGTGCAAAGATCCTGAGGCACATGGGAGGGCAGACAGAGTGGCTGCTGTGTCCAAGAGAGTGGATGCACAGGGCCTGAGAGCAACCATCCCAAGGCAATGACGCCCGAAGGTTTGGTTTGTGGCACAGAAGCAGCTCATCAAGTGGCAGCTTGCCGTCATTTTGCAGTGAGTGTCACAGATCCACCACATACTGTGTGACCCAAGCAAGTTCTGTGCCTCTGGAAGCTGTGTCTCCATATACAAGTGGTGGAGGGGGAGTGCCACCTCCCTCACAGTGTGGCACGGTGCCAATGCATCTCTCTTTACCTTTAGAAGGGCTTAGCACAGGGCCAGGCCCAAAGGGAGCACAGTGCTGTGGTCATCACTTACAGAATTCCCTTTGGTGACAACACAAGCACTTCCTACTACAAACACCTCACTCCGCACAGCTGAGATCAAGCCACAGTGGCCTGCAGCTGTTTGCCAGCATCGCAGTGTTTGCAGGATGATGCACACGCTGGATCAAACATGACAGTGTGTACAAGACCCCTGTCTCCAGAAGCTGGAGAAGCTAAGGAACCCAATAGGGAGGACCCACCCCATCTGGCCTAGGAGACAGGAGAGAAGGGCCCCCTGGTCCCAGACCTGGGCCTTCAAAGGTCTACAAGTGCACAAGATCCCAGGCACTTTGGGCAACAGCTAAAGGTCGCTTGTGGCTAGAGCATGGGGTGCTTGGGAAGGAACTGGCAGGAGATGAAAATGGAAAGGCTGAGCTGGGGCCACATTCGGCCCTCTCTGCCAGGAAAAGGAGGAGTTCAACTCCGGCCTGCAGATGACAAATGGGTTTTAAATATCACTCATAAAGTTACTCAGTTCTGCAGAGTGGGAGCACAAACTTCACACAAACACGTGCACATGCATGGCATGTATGTGCATGCACACACCACACACATGCATAAACACAGTGTATACACACTCACATCCTGGATCAACTTGGCACCCTGAACTGGATTCAGAATGGAAATGAGAGCTCTGGGTGTCCAGACACAGCAAATGGGTGGTGCCCTGACAGCCATGTGGAGGACAGGTTCAGGCCAAGTGGAGGAGGCAATGTTTAGACACACACATGTCCATGCACGCACACACACTTGCACACATACATACTCACCCGCGGAAGACAGGCGACCCCTCTGGGTGAAGCACTCTCAAACTTTAAGTCCACCACACACAACACCAAAGAGACTTAATCAGCTCAACTCAACCTTTCTCCCTTGCACTACTCTCTGTGCTGGGTCTCACCTTACAATTACTTTCCTCTCCTCTCCATCACCCACATGCTAAAGTTGTGTATGACCACACACTTAGGGGTCTGTCCACAAACTCAGACCCAATGTGCAGTAGGTGAACTCCACAGGTCAGGAACCCTAAGAATGCTGGAATGTGGGTGAGAGTTGCTGCAGCACGTCAGAGGCCCACGTGGCACTCTCTGTCCTCCTCTTCCTCTTTCCTGGGCTGGGACCAAAGTTTCCAAAGGAGAATGTGTACCCCAAAGAGGCCCACTCACCAAGAGCATTCCTTATAACAGGTGGATGTAAATAAAACTACACAGAAGTTCTTAAAAACAGCTGTGTTCTACTGAGCAGGATAAACCTCCCCCCACCCCATGGCCTGACCCAGCAAGGAACTGAGCCAATCCTCTTCTCAGAGAGGAAGCTGGGAGTGAAGGAAGGGACTTGGGGCCATCGCTAGAGTACTGGGAGTCCAAACTATGAACAAACTGAGTTATTGTTTTGGAACAAATGGCTGCCTGAGACAAGCAAGCCTCTCTCCTTATTCCAGAGAATTAAACAGAGACCAGGCTCTGTTCTCAGACTACAGCTGACTGCATCTCCACCTTCACTGTAGGTGAGGAAACTGAGAAACAACACACAGAAGCAACCTGCCCAGGGCCTCAGAGTGAAAGCCAGGGCCTGAATGCAAGGCTCAGACTCGTACCTCCCCCACCACTTTCTTCCTGTGCTTTCCACACGTCCATCCCACCACTCCGTTGAGATGAGGGGGCCAATCATACCCTGAGCAATGCCCAGCAGGACAGCTGGCCCACACCATGGCTAAGCAGGGCCATGTGCATGTTCTGAATGCTCTCATAAAGCCAACAAGGAAGGCTCTCTGGCTGCCATCAATATGGCATCCCTGACTCATGGCCAAGGTAGCCACCAAGTCTGGCCACAGATATTGCTGTGTGACATTGCAGTAACACACGTCTTTGGGTCTCCTGTCAGAGAGCTCGCCAGGGGAAGTGGTTGCTCCCATGTCACGCAGCTGTAATCAGCAGGACCAGGGACAGGGAGCACACAGATGACAAGACACCACACATGCACCCCGCAGGTCTCACAGGTTACAGAGTGCTAAGACAGAGCAGACTGTTGAACTCTCTTCTCACTCAGCCTTGGACAAAGAATGCACAATCCCCTCAAGAACGAAGCCACAACAGATGCATATACTCCACAACTTGAAGCCTAATTTGACTCGTCTCTCAAGAACAGGCACCTGTGCTCTGAACTCCCCATCCCAGTACTCAACAGGACCCGGCTTGCACAGGGGTTCACGAAATACTGGCTGAGTGAACAGACATTAGCCATGGAGAAGGACTGAGCAGCTGAGAGCTGGCCCCCACCCCAGCCCCATGATAGGCAGAAGATACCGGTTCCTGTCCCAATGGGGCTCCTGGCCTGGCAATCTGCCAGTTCAAAATCAACGCATGCCAGACTCTTAAAATTAAGGATGCCCGTTCCCGGGGATCCTGAGCTCCCACATGTACTCTAAAGCAATCTGCAAACAGGCAGCTCAGATAAGACCAACTGCTTCTGCACTATGCCTAAGAGTGAAAATGAGGAGCCAGCACTATGGTACAGCAGGCTGTCTCCACCTGAGACATCCCATATAGGTTTCTGGTCAGGCCCCAGCTATACCACTTCTGATCCAGCTCCCTGTTAATGTGCCTGGGAAAGCAGCAGAGGGTGGCCCAAGTCCTTGTGCCCCTGCACCTATGTAGGAAACAAGGAAGAAGCTCCTGGCCAGCTTCAGAACAGACCAACTCCAGCCAACACAGCCACCTAGGGAGTGAAGCAGGAGATGGAAGATCTCTCTCATGCTCGCTCGCTCTCTCTCTGTCTCTCTCTCTCTTTCTCTCTCTGTAACTCTGCATTTCAAACAGAAAGTAAACAAACCTCTAAAGAGAGAAACAGAGAGAAAGAGAAAGTAAAAGTGAGCAGGGGCTTTTGTGTCCAACACACTGGGGTAGGGGCACTGTTTCATAGGGTGTGACATGGCAATCAAACAGAACAAGGGAAGCCAATGACTATCAGAAAATGAGTAGGCTGCTAAAGGGGGGACGCTTGAGAAGGAGAGATAATACACGAGCTGCCTCCCAGTTCCTCCAGTCTCTTGTGTGGCCACATGGTTTCCGCTTCTCTGAGGACCTCATGCATGGTTCTCCCATCCACAATAGCCGGCATTTTCCTTCGACTCTCTTATTTGTTTTGCATACTTTCCATATAAGCGGCTCCTCTCCTTTATACATTTGTGCCATCCACAAGGAAATGCTGTGATTATAGTCGCACCTGTCGTCGGTATTATAAAGTCTGGAAACAAGCATAGCCATGCCAGGTAGACCAATAAGCTCCTGGCAAGGGTTTCCTGTGAGCATCTGCAGGGAGAGGGTGGCGGACAGGGCTGTACCAGCCACTCAGTGGGCAACAATTAGGGGGTAGCACACAAGCACAGCCTTTTCTATGGCCCAACCACAGAAGGCTGTAGACTGCACAGTGCCTTTCTTGTTTAAATCATGATACGTAAATAGAGCCACACCGTAGACTCTCTTCTTAAAACCAGAAAAAGAGTTACAGAGAAAGAAAAAGGGAAAGACAGGAAGAGAGATCTTCTATTGGCTCTTCTATTGGCTGGTTCATTCTCTCAATGGCCACAACGGCCAGGGCTGGTTTGGCCTGAAGTCCAGAGCCACAACTTCATCCAGGTCTCCCATGAGGGTTCCAGGAGGCCAAACAGTAGTGCCATCATTGACTGCTTTACCCAGGCACATTAGCAAGAAGCTGGATAGGAAATGGAGCAGCACAACTAGAACCAGTTTCCCCACCCAGCCAGGCAGGTGTCACCCTTGACAAATTCCATCAGAAGGGCCTAAGTGACAGGCTGAGAGTATCCCTGAAATGGGAACGGTTCTCAGCCTTGTCCCCCAGTGAGACAAGCTGTTTGTCCCCCAGTGATGGGTGGATCCGTCCCTCGGCCAGGCAAAGGGTTCAGGGCCAGGGGCACAGCTGGACCCAGGGAGATTGTAACTACATAGGCATTAAGCAATAAAGGGTGGAGAGAGATTTTATGTACTTTGTGCCTGTGCTATGGAATAGCCCATCAAGTAAACCACCCAAAGTCAGCATGTGACATGGAGGGTTTAGCCATCGCCTGTGCTACTGGCATCCCACATGCACACCAGTTCAGCTAATCTACCTGAGAAAGCAGATGATGGCTCAGTGCTTGGGCCCCTGCCACCCACACAGGAGACCGAAATAGAATTCCAGGCTCCTGGCTTCAGCCTGGCCCAACCCCAGTCACTGTAGCCACCTAGGGAGTGAATCAGCAAATGGAAGATCTTTCTCTGTCTCCCCTTCCTTCCATGCCTCCCTTTCTCCCCCCTTCTTCACCCTGTAAATTAAACATATAAATAAATCATGTTTTAAAATACACTACCATTATGGAAAGGGGAGGGTGTCATACAAGGGTGGCGGTGGCAGGTGTGGAACCAAGGATGAGAAGCAGAGAGGGTAAGGAGCTGGGGGCGGGTGGGGCAAGTGCAAGAGGACAGCACACACTCTGGGGCACCTGTGGCCTTGGCGTGATCACACAGAGAACGCAGGGCTGCCCACCGGGACAGGATGATAACTCAGCGGCACAGATCCAGGTAGAAACTGGGAAGTTTCCTGAAAGAAGCGGGGCTATTGCTCAGACTGGCCTTTTTTAAATGATTTATTCATGTAAAAAAGAGTCTAAAAAGCAGAGAAAGAGAAATCTTCGATCTACAGATTCACAATCCAAATGGCTGTGATAGTAGGGATTGAGCCAGGCTCAAATCAGGAGCCAGAAACTCCATCCTGATCTCTCATGCGGGTGGAAGGGGTCAGGAAGCTGGACTGGAAGAGGAGCAGGAATAGCCAGGACTTGAACCTGCATTCTGACACACGATGTGGGCATCCCAAGCAGAGCCTTAACCCAATGTGCCACAACACCTGCTTCCTGACAAAGTTGCATGAGCAGAAGTTGGGTGCTGAAAACAGGGCTCTGGGAGCCTGCGCTTCCAAACAGCCCCCGAGTGCAGCTGCACCTGCAGCCTCCCTGCACCTCCCCTGACCCCGCTCCTCCCTGGGAAGCCCCTTGGCAGCCAGGCACAGAGGCAGCACTGTCAGGGGGCTCTCCTGTGTGGTGCCCCGGCCGCAGGCCTTCCTTCTCTGGAGCAGCTGCACCCGAGCACTCTGCGTCATATGAGGGATATCCCTGGCTCTGATGACACGGGGACACGGGGACACTCGGGGCCCAGCGGTGTGGGCACTTCCTCGGCCTTATCTAATCGAATTTCCTGTGCATGTGAATATAAACACTGTTGTGTGACCCGTGCCGAGCTTGTAAACAGCCTGATTATATCAGCTTTAATAGCTTAGGTTTCCACAAACAGATGGACACTGCTACTTGTATTTTAATTTAAAATGAACACAATTTCCAGTGGATGCAGATAAAATTAATGACCTTAAAAGGAATCAACTTGCCTGAGGGGGGAAAAAAGTCAGATAATCGTATTATTGGCTGAGATTGTAACACAGTCTCGGTTTGAGCTACTGTGCACTGCTCTGCCCTGGATTTTTTTCTGATTTCTTGCATTGAAGCTACTGCAACCCACTATTTGGGGTGAGCTGACTACCAGTTGAACCTGGCTTAAACAGCAGGGAATCAATCATCAACCCCCAAGTTGCAGAAACCAACAGAAATCCCTAGGTTTAAGCCCAGCCCAGGAAAATGGCACAAAATAATTCACCCAACTTCCTACCAAAACCAAGCTCTTCCTAAACTGCAGGTTTCAACTTCCCCAACTTCTGAAGTAAGAACAGGGAGACACTGACCAGCCCTGAGCATCTCCACAGAGAAACAGAAAAGCACAGGAACTCCCAGTACACTCGTGGGTACCGAAGGAACCATGTAGACTCTCATCACTCTCTCCTTCTAAGCCATGCCCCAGAGTCAAACATGGTAGATGGGGCTCTGGCCACACGGGTGGGAGCGGTCAGTGGGTACCTCCATTCATCCGTCTGCATGTGCAGGCCACATGTGTCCCATGCTGTGTGTGCAACCTGGGCTCTGCTCACTCAGTCTTACCACCAGACTGAGAAGAGAGGCTCCTGTAATTATAGGTTAATTCCCTCTCTCAGTCCAGATGGGTCATATCTGCCCAGCTTTCCATATCGGGGTCTTCCAGCACTCCAAGTGACTCTCGCAGTAAATGAGAAAGCTTTAAAGAGACCTCATCATATACAAAGTCTATTAAAAATGTATTATCTGGGGCCCGGCGGCGTGGCCTAGCAGCTAAATCCTCACCTTGAAATCCCCAGGAACCCATATGGGCGCCAGTTCTAATCCCAGTAACCCTACTTCCCATCCAGCACCCTGCTTGTGGCCTGGGAAAGCAGTCGAGGACGGCCCAAGGCTTTGGAACCCTGTACCTACGTGGGAGACCCAGAAGAGGTTCCGGGTTCCTGGCTTCGGATCAGCGCAGCACCGGCCGTTGTGCTCACTCGGGGAGTGAATCATTAGATGGAAGATCTTCCTCTCTGTCTCTCCTGCTCTCTGTATATCTGGCTTTGTAATAAAAATAAATAAATCTTTAAAAAAAAAAAAGTTCTTCCCTGTTTAAAAAAGACAAGGACCCCCAACTAAAAGAAAATGCACTAAAAATCTCACCAATTAAAAAGGACATGTGGGCCCGGCGGCGTGGCCTAGCAGCTAAAGTCCTCGCCTTGAATGCACTGGGATCCCATATGGGCGCCGGTTCTAATCCCGGCAGCTCCACTTCCCATCCAGCTCCCTGCTTGTGGCCTGGGAAGGCAGTTGAGGACAGCCCAAAGCTTTGGGATCCTGCACCCACGTGTGAGACCTGGAAGAGGTTCCTGGTTCCCGGCTTCTGATCGGCATAGCACCGGCCATTGTGCTCACTCAGGGAGTGAATCATCAGACGGAAGATCTTCCTCTCTGTCTCTCCTTCTCTCTGTACATCTGACTTGGTAATAAAAATAAATAAATCTTTAAAAAAACAAAAAGGACATGCAAACAGTTAAGAAAGACTTAGGAGGAGAGGAGCAAATGAGGCTGAGCCAGCACATCCCAAAGGAGGGCCAGGTCCACCTACTTCAAAGGGCTCAGGGTCCACCGCGATCGGCATGTGTGGCCTTGCCCAGGCGGCAGAGAGGTGCATTCCTGAGAGGCCTAACCACGAGACGCAGCCAGCCGCAGGCTGTGGGGGACGTGCTTGGGGGAAGGCGACCCAGCCCAGCTTGCAGGAGACACTCAGAGCTGTGGTGCCACAAGCAGGGGCTCCCTTGGGTTCTGCCCTGTACTGCCTGCAGTTAGGGAGCACTCTACTCCAGGTCTGTACCTCCCACCCCTCACCTCCTGGGCCTCCCACCCCTCACCTCCTGGCCTTCCCATCCCTCACCTCCTGGGCCTCCCCACTGCCACAGGCCACTAGAGGTCACGGCAGGGGAGTCAGTGGGATGGGCTCTGCCGCCACTATCCTCCTGCAGACTGGTGTGCCCTGCTGCCTGCGAGAAAGGCCCCAGCCATACTCCAGAACCTTTGGATGCTGTGCTTTTGTTCTCAAAATAAAGTCCACAATTAGAACATAAATAATAATACAAACAGCATACTTGCAGCAAACTCAGTGGGCGAAGCTGACCCCAATGACCATAGTGAAGCCAGGTGGATCTCATTCATTCAAAACCCACTTCCCTCCCTTCCCACTGGCCAGGCCCCTCCCTCCCCACTCCCAGGCCACAAGAGTGAGAGGAAACAAAGGAAACACCTGCCGAGACGACGACAAGAAGGAACATACACTCTGTTGGGTTGTGCTGTGTGAAAGAGACAAAAAATAAGGCAGTAACAAGAATTAGAAGATTCAGAGGCAGGCATCTGGCCTCACAGTGAGGACCCTGGTAGCAAACACCAGTCTCCCACATTGCAGAGCCTGATGGCCAGTTCTACAGTCGCTCCTCCCGGAAGGCACAAAGGTGGCTCAGCGGGAGGTCCCTGCCACCCACATGGGACACCCGCTTAAAGTCCTGGATCCAGCCTTCACTAGGCTCAGCTGTGGCTGCTGTGGGCATCTGGGGAGTGTGTGTTCTCACTCTCACTCTCTTTCAAGCAAACAAATAAACAACATACTTGAACAGTAGCAAGGGCACCTTCCTCACTGGCCTGCCTTAGCTTGGTCTGATAGGAACAGGTATGGCCACTGTTAGAGTCTGAATGGTGTCCCTTTCCCCTCAAACGACTGTCCAGTCCCTAACCCTGGGAGTGTGGGCAGGCCAGTGAGGAAGGTGCTAAGCTCCAGGGAGCAGGGACACAGGCAGCGAGTGGGCAGGCACTGGCCTTTCCAACCACACACGATAGCACAGGAGGGAAATTTGTTTTTCACGCAGAAGCGGGTGTTCGGATCAAATAAGAGAACCTACATCGATGAGAGCAACTGTCTAGCAAACAAGTGCCACTCAGGGATGCCACCACAGCTGGCATCCGGAGGCGACTCCCGCCTCGCTGTGACACAGAAAGTACGGAGGGAGCAGGCAGCCCCACAGGCCCCCAGCTTAAAGTGAGCAGTGGGAGGGGGTGCGGAGAGGCTGTACTTGGCCTGGGGGTGGGGAGCTGGGTAATGGGGGTGGGGGGGCAGGTTCCCGGAGCAGGAAGCCGGGAGGGAAAGGAGCTGTCAGGAGTGTCAGCTGCTGAGGGTGCTGGGTGAGCCGTGAGTCAGACGTGCTGCGCGGATGCCACAAAAGATGAATCCTCCCACTGCAAGAAATCTGTTTGACTTCAGCAAAGTACAGGTTACAGTGATACTCACTAAACACCCCACCTTCCAGCTCAACAGACGCAGGCAATGAGAATGGGAAATCCACCAAGGTCCCAGAGAACTCCACCTCTTCTGCCAGCCTCACTTTTCCTCAAGACAGTCCTGCGGTCCCGATTCCCACTGCATCACCTGGGGAGATGGATGACCCATGGCACCCCAGGCAAGAATTGGTGCTTCTCTGTGATCTCCAAGGAAGCTGGGTTTTGTCCCTTGACCTTAACTGTAATGCTAACTGATCCACAAAGAAAACTGTTTGCCCCTGCCTGCTGAAGAGAGAAGGACCTCTTCAAGCAGATCTTCAAGCAGTGCCTCACTGTCCCTGATCACAAAGCCACATCCTCCCCCTCTCCAACCCAGACTCTGCCATAGAAATATTCAGTGACCCTTGGCCTGGCCAGGCATCATGTTCCTGTAGCAGGCAGAACAACCAGAACAACTGCCTGTTCTGGGGGGTTACATGCCCAGAGGAGCTCCCCGAGGGTGACCACTGAGACATGCACAGTATGCCCGAACCCCTCCAGAGGCTCCAGGGAGAACTTGAGAGCTCCTCAAGTTTCAGTCAGGCTTCCAGAAGAGCCCACACCCCTGGGCTAGTAACCCCTTCCCATCTTATAAGCCAGCAACCACAGCGCTCCTGTACTGCCTCCACACCCCTCCTTCTCTCTTCCTGACTCTTGCCTCGTTCCTTCCCTTGACAGGGATCTCTGAGCAGTCAGGACATGGTCCCACAACCAAACACAGATGGCATTTGGTCACAGCTGCCTGCTGTGTCGGACCCTGGAGATCAGGACACAGAGATCTGTCTGGGGAGAGGTTGTCTGTGGACCATCTTGCTAACACACCCCGCAGATGCAGAGTCCACACTCCCTAGAAAGCCAACAGCTCTTCCCCGTCTGTCTTACAGGCCCCTCACACTCTGCCTACCCACCCACCTGGGGACCGAAGGTTCATTAGGCTCATCAAGGGTTGGGAACAGGCTGGGCTGGTCCAGACTGTAGCACACGCAGACGCACCCAAGAATTGGGTGTGGGGTGGACCAGTCTGCAACATTCACCAGCACAAGCAAAGGCTGACACTGTTGGGAGCAGACTGTGCTGGACAAAAGCCTACCACCCACTGGCCTAGCACCCACTGGCATGAGATCTAGGTCTGGGATGGGTCTGGTGGGGGAACTTTGGAGAACTCCCCTGGTAGTTCCCGCTGATGAGCATGTGAGCCAGTTGGGTGTTGGTCAGGCTGGGCAGGACTGCTTCACTTGTTGGCAGGTGTGTGGGCTGTTTCTAAGAGGACAGACCAGGCAGGGCCAGGCCAAATCCTAGCACACTGGCATGCACAGGAGCCAGGATGGAGTGTGGGCCATGCTGGGCTGCACTAGGCTAGCTATCACACCTATTGGTTTGCATGAAAGTCATGTTTGGGGGCAGGTTGATCAGGCCTAGGCTGCAGCATCCAAAGGCAAAGGCCAAGCCAGGTGACAGGTTATGCAGGGCTGGGTCGGAGCAACTACCAGCACACACAAGATCTGTGGCTAAGGCAATGCCCTGGCTAGTCTACAGTTCCCACTGGTGAACGTGAGAACTGGAGTGGGGGCAGTAAATGGGGCTAGACATAGCTGCAGCCTCCCTTGGCATGGGTGTTGACTGGGTCTGGGTTGTGCCAGACTGGGCTAGGCTTCAGCACCTGCTGGTGCTTGGGGGAGCCAGGCTGGGTTAGGTCTCTGTACCCACTGGTCTGGAAGTAGACCAAGAAGGATTGGATTGTGGCACCCAACAGTAAGAGCCAGAATGGGTATGACCTGGTCAGGCAAGACTGTTGTACCTGCCAGGGCAGGAGGTAGACCAAGTCAGGCTAGGTCAAGAATCCATTGGTGGGCCCGGCGGCGTGGCCTAGCGGCTAAAGTCCTCACCTTGAAAGCCCCGGGATCCCATATGGGCGCCGGTTCTTATCCCGGCAGCTCCACTTCCCATCCAGCTCCCTGCTTGTGGCCTGGGAAAGCAGTTGAGGACGGCCCAATGCATTGGGACACTGCACCCGCGTGGGAGACCCGGAGGAGGTTCCAGGTTCCCGGCTTCGGATCGGCGCGCATCGGCCCGTTGCGGCTCACTTGGGGAGTGAATCATCGGACGGAAGATCTTCCTCTCTGTCTCTCCTCTGTATATATCTGGCTGTAATAAAATGAATAAATCTTTAAAAAAAAAAAAAAAAAAAAGAATCCATTGGTGAGCGTGAGATCTGTGCCTAGGGGGTGACCTGATAGCGGAGCCTGGAGAACTCCTCTGTCTGGATGCAGGTGAGTGCAAGAACTAACATGGGGAGTAGCCCAGACCAGGCAAGGTTACAGTACCTGCCAGCATACAAGCAGATCAGGTCTGGGGACAGGCCAGGCTGAGCCAATTCATAATACCCACTGGCAGATGTGAGAACCAGGACAGGATGCATGACAGGCCAGGTCAGGACACAGCACCAGCCAGTTCACCTTAGGGCTGGGAGTGGGGGCATACCAGGCTGAGCCAGGCTGCAGCACCCTTGGAAAATGCCAAGATGAGGCAAACCAAGCCAGATTAGGCCGCAACATCCACCAAACATGTAAGACCCAGTACGTGTGTATGGGGGAGGGGGGTGTGAACCAGGCAGGGGGACTGCAAGAACTCTCCTTTTGGGCTACTGCTCCTGCTGGCAAGCATGAGAGCTGGGACTGGGGGAAGACCAGGCTGGGCAGGGTTACAACACTCATTGGCCTGCATGTGAGGCGAGTTAGGGGAAAAGCAAGGTCAGGTTAAGCAACCATACCCATTGGTACATACTTGATCCAGAGTAAGTATAGGCTGGTCAGGCTTTACCGCAGCATCGGCTAGTAGGTGCTGAGACTGGGGAGCCAGTCCTGTCAGATTAGACTGGTAGAACCACCTGAAAAGTGCAAGATCTGGCGCTGGGAGTGGGAAATTATGGGCACCCATCTGATAGGATGCAGCTCCCACTGGTGAGCATGAGAACGAACCAGTGCTGGGGGTGGGCCTGGCTGGACAGGTAGTGGCAGTTCCCAGCATGAGCGTCAGCTGGACAGTGGGGACAGCTGAGCTAAGCTCCAACACCCATTGATGTATATGAGAGCTGAACAGCTTGCGGGACAGACTGGATCAGTTTACTGCACACATTGTCATGCACAAGAACTGGGGCTGGGGGAGACTATTGGGGGTTGCGCCAACTAGCTGCAGTTCCTGCTGGTATGCGTAAGGCTGAATGTGTGGTAAGCAGTGATAGGCTGGTCTGTAGCATCCATTGGTTTGCATATTAGATGGCACTGGGGACACAACCAATCAGATGACTACAACCACCAGTGTGCATGTAGGCTGATTTGGGTGACAGACTGAGCCAGACTCCACATTAGCTAGCACACACAGTAAGGTCTGGAGTCACTGGAGACGAGATTTCTTTGGGGACCCCTCAACTGGACCACTGAACTCAAAACTCCAACTACAGGGAAAATCACAAGATGTACAGTCTGACTGTGGAGTGCATGTGTCAGAACTGGGTCTCTTTGGCTGTTGAAGCCTTTTGCAGCGGACAGCATGCCCTGATGCACAGGGGGAGCATGACAACCAGTTCACTGAGGCCTGCAGAGGATGTCTCGTACCATGAAAGGCAGAATAAACTAGACAGCTCTCCTAGCCAAGCTTTGATAGTGAGTATCTGGGCAAGTAGAGACTCTAAGGTAGACTATATCAACAATGGACCTTGGAAGGAATTCTTCAATCTTGGAACAATGAAATCAACAATAACTCAGAACTATCAAAGCCACCTGAACCTTGGAACATGCTCTACACGGGGATGACATCAGATGGCCATCCCCCATCCCCAGGTACTGATGTGATTCAGCTGCTGGGAGCAGCCTTGTCCCCTTCTCTCCCCACTTTTCCCAGATATGGGAAGAGAAAAGAAGATTAAAAACAGCTGTCTCACAAAAAATAATAATAATAATAAAGAAAGAAAGAAAAGGATAAAAAAGGAAGTGGAATGACTGGAACTTGAAACAGGATGCAGCTGTCTCAAGTGGCCGCTTATGCTGCTGTGCCACAATGCCCACCCGTGTGTAGGAATTTCTTTGGAAGTAGAGTTGCTAGGTTGTAGGGTACACGAACATTAAATGCCAAATTGTTAACAAAAAAAAAGTAAAACAAATTTTTAAAATGAGATGAGAGTCAAAGAAAGATCTTCCATCTGCTGGTTCACTTCCCAAATGACCACAACTGAAAGAGGTAGACCGGGCCCGGCGGCGTGGCCTAGCGGCTAAAGTCCTCACCTTGAAAGCCCCGGGATCCCATATGGGCGCCGGTTCTAATCCCGGCAGCTCCACTTCCCATCCAGTTCCCTGCCTGTGGCCTGGGAAAGCAGTCGAGGACGGCCCAATGCACTGGGACCCTGCACCCGTGTGGGAGACCCGGAAGAGATTCCTGGTTCCCGGCTTCGGATCGGCACAGCACCGGCCCGTTGCGGCTCACTTGGGGAGTGAATCATCGGACGGAAGATCTTCCCCTCTGTCTCTCCTCCTCTGTATATCTGACTTTGTAATAAAATAAATAAATCTTTAAAAAAAAAAAAAAAAAAGAGGTAGACCAGCCCAAGGCTAGGAATCTGGGTCCCCTTCCAGGTCTCCCATGTGGGTGCAGGAGTCCAAGTACTTGGACCATTCTCTACTGCTTTCCCAGGCACAGTAGCAGGGAGAAGGATCAGAAGTGGAGCAGCTAGGATTCAAACCAGCACCTATATGAGGCATCTGCACCGCAGGCAGAAGATTAGCCTGTTATGACATTAGCCATTAGCTCCAGAAGTGTGTGTTTTTTGTTTTTTGGTTTTTTTTACAAATAAACAAAAGCCTGAGTCAGGTCCAGCCATGTCTTCTGCTTCCTAGTTCATCATGGGACTGTCCCTCTGCTCCTACAATCCTCTGTTTTCAACAGAGAACCAACAGGGACTGCCCAATCAAGGATCGAGAACTTCAAGCATTGTGGACCAAAATGAGACTCTCTCCTTCATAAGCAGCTTCTCCAGGGTGTTGTGCTATAACCATGAAAAGCTGAACAATATGGACAGATGAATGGATGGTTGGGTGGATGGAAGGAAGGATGGATGGATGGAATGAGGCGGGGATGGAAGGGATGGGAGGGAGGGATGGGAGGAATGGGAGGGAGGAGGTGAGGGAGGAAAGGATGACAGGAAGAAATAGGAGGGGGGACAGAAGGAAGGAAGGGATGGAAGGAGGGAGGGAAGGAAAGGAAGAAGGAAGGAAGGACAGGTGAGTACCTAATATTAAGCCTATGCCACAAAAGAGTTGTTGAGTGAAAGAGAAGAATGGAGGCAAGAGCATGGAGCAGGCCATCATCCCCGCTGGGAGAAAGCCGAGCAGTGGCCTAGAGAAGCAAGAAGCTCACGGCCAGGGCGCTACCTTGTGCTAAGTCAGAGGGAGCCCCTGTGAGCAGGCAGCTGTGACCTCAAAGCAGTTCTAGGGCAGATGCTGGCAACATGTACCTGGTGGGTTAGAATGAGCCAAGAGCCAATGGAGTGGTTTCCTAGGCTGACTCAAACACATCTCTCTAGGAACAACAAGAAGTATCGGAAGCTCCTCAAGGCCTGGAACCAGCTCTCTGCTCCCTTGCACACAGCACAAGAGCACAGTGCCACACAAGAGCCCACGGCACCTAGGAAGCCGCACAGCAGGGGTAAGGTTATTCTGAGCCAAGAGGGAAGTCTTCCCACCCAGGCCAGCTGTGCCAAGTTCTTCTGTGAAGCTGTCACACTGGTGTGAATGATGTATTTTCCAACATTTTATTATGAAAAATTTCAACATATAGAAAAGTTGAACATCACTATACACCCACCCACGTGGCTAGGATTAAAAAGACTGACAATGGCAGATACGGGCACAAGTGTAAAGCGACAAAAAGTTGTACCTGCTGCTCTCAAACGTGCACACCCTCAGCAGAACGGCATATTCTTACAGATAAAACCTTACTTGGCTGGCAGCAAAAACACGTACCCTTCAGCTATCAACAGACTATGGACAGAGCTCATAAACAGAGCACTGAGCCAGAATGGCCAGACACAGAACATGTGTGGATTCACATTCCATAAAGATACAATCTGGTTAACGGTCAGAAGAGTTGGTTTTGCAGAAAAGCAGCTGGAGTGGTTGTTGGGAGGAGTCAGCAGGGACACCTGGGAGCAAGCCATGTTCCACTGATGGCCTGTGTTCTAGGCACATGGCACAGGGTGTTTGCTGGGCTGTCCATTTAAGTTGGGTGCTTTCTAAAACAACTAATACTTCAATAGGAAGAAAGGGGCGGGGGGAGTTGATAAAAATCTTACAGTGGATACTCACACAGCACTGTTCAGGAGGTGGCTCTTGCTTTTTCTGTGACCTGTCCATACCTTCATCTGGCAGGCACCATCATTAATACAGGTGATGAGTGGTGCTTCTGACAGGCAGGCTAGGAGACCCTTATTTCTCAGCATAGCCTTGACTCATCCAGCCCCACAGGTTCTCTGCCAAGCAGGGTCAGCCACAAACTCAACTCTCCACCACTACCTTTTCCCTGGCACCCCCTTTCAGGGTCATACTTTGAGCAGCTGAGTTGGAAAAGGGAGATTCTGATACAGGCAAAAATCAAGATAACGCATTCCTTCTCATGTGCAGACCTGCTGGGCACATACTTGCTGTCTGGGCTGCAGCGTCCTCCCCAGCACCAGGCCCCAGCTGCAAAGCTCACACCCCAGTGTGCTTACTCTAGAGATGTCCAAAGCCATCGTGGGGATACAGAAAAGAGACCAGTGATTAGAAGTGAGCTCTCTGTTCTGATTTTAGAGCAGCTGGAGAACAGTGCAGGGCTCCCTCCTAGACACTGACCATGGACATGACCCCTTGTGAGTTGACCCCTCTCCCCTGGGATAAAAGCAGTCTGCCACCTCTCCTCTGGGATACAAGTGGTCTGCTTAAGCTTTTTGTGTCTTGGACCCACTATCTGGTGAGGCCTCCAAATCCCCTCTTACAACAAACCTCTTAAATTGAAATAAAAATTAATGAAACAGTAACACTGATATTAATTTAAATTACTCACTATGATATAGCAGGTAAAGATGCCATCTATGGTGCTGACATCCCACACGGGTGCCAGTTCTAGTCCTAGCTGCTCTATTTTCTACCCAGTTCCTGTTAATGCACCTGGGAAAGCAACAGAAGATGGCCCAAGTGCTTGGGCCCCTGCACCCATGTGAGAAACCTGGAAGAAGCTCCTGGCTTCTGGCTTCACCATTTTAGAAAGTAAATTACAGGATGGAATTGGGTAAAGCCAGCAGCTGCCACTGCAGCATCTCATATAGGCACTGGTTCCCACCTACTCCACTTTCCATCCAACTACCTGTAAATGGCCTGGAGAGCAGCAGAAAAGGGCCCATGAACCCACATGGGAGACCAAGAAGTTCCTGGCTCCTGTCTCTGACTTGGCCCAGTCCTGGTTGTTGAACCAGCACATGGATATTCCTCTGTCTCCTGCAGCTCTTTTAGCTGAATAAATGAATGTTTAAAAACAAAGTCCCCCCGGGCCCGGCGGCGTGGCCTAGCGGCTAAAGTCCTCGCCTTGAAAGCACCGGGATCCCATATGGGCGCCGGTTCTAAATCCGGCAGCTCCACTTCCCATCCAGCTCCTTGCTTGTGGCCTGGGAAAGCAGTTGAGGACGGCCCAAAGCTTTGGGACCCTGCACCCGTGTGGGAGACCCGGAAGAGGTTCCTGGTTCCCGGCATCTGATTGGCGCGTACCGGCCCGTTGCGGCTCACTTGGGTAGTGAAACATCAGATGGAAGATCTTCCTCTCTGTCTCTCCTCCTCTCTGTATATCTGGCTTTCCAATAATAATAAAATCTTTAAAAAAAAAAAAAGTCCCCACTGAGATGTGAAGAAGAGGACAGCTTCTTGTGTGGCCTAGGACAGTCACCTGGTGGCTCTGAGCAGGACCCAAGCTGTGGCACACTGCTCCTGCTAGGAGCTGAGCTCTCCCGGGCCTGTCCTGTAACTTCTCTGACATCTGCGGCGCCTGAGAAGTTGGCCAGCGCAGTGACCAGGTGCTCTCTCTCCAAGAAGACTCCCAGACAATGGATGCTGCTGGTGGTCCCACAGCTGTGTGTTACAGATTACTCTGTTAACTGGCCCCAGGGCACTAGACTCCCATGCCTCTGTCCCTCCAAGCTACAGCAGCACAGACCCCACCTCTGCTTCGCGTCCCAAGGGAGCTCCCTGCCCACCCAAGTGGGAAGTACTCAGCAACAGCTGCGAATTTGAGAGTCAAGCTGCCGGACCCAAGGGCTGCGAGGCATCATGGCATCCACTCCCAGTACATGTCGCAAGAAGGCTGCAATGTCACAGGTTACAGTGCTCCCCATAGGACCTATGACAGAGGTGGGGAAAGAGGGAGCCACATGAAAGGGATAAAGAACTACATCCCTCCCAAGGTGTCCACAGATAGGGTGGTCACAGACACACGCCTGGTGCAACGTCTGACTTGGGAGCCTGCAGCTGTGTGCAGCAGGGGCTTGCTTCAGGTTCCAGAGGCCTGAGATCCTCAGAGAGCTGAGACTCCCTATTGGAGGCAGCTGGATTGAGCAAAAGGTCAGGGTTCTCACTGGTGACTCAGCCGGGCTGTGGGACTGCTCCCCCAGCTCCCTCCCAAGGGCTCCTCGGAGAAGGGGGCCCCATGTTCTGCACAGGAAGCACTGTCCTCACACTTCTTTCCTGATGGGTTCTGAGGCCACCATGCCCTTTCAGGGAAGGGGGGTTGGCAGTGACCTAAATGAGGCAAAGAGGGCTGGGCCAGGTGACTGGAGCACTTAGATTCGTCAGACTGGATTAGTCAGTGGCTTGGCCGGGGCCCAAGAAGCTGCCAATGTTGCAAGGAAAGCCTCCAGTGTGGAGGATGGGAAATTTACCAAGCCCACCTGTAGCCATGCAACCTCCGCTCAGAGCATGGTGGTCCCAGCCAGGGCCACCACATGGAGGGGAGCGAGTTCATCAACAGTTCCTCAGTAGCAGGTCAGACCTGTGCAGGACCACAGAGCACTCGCAAGCTCACGGGCACACCACAAGGAGAGAAGGGGCAGTTATAAGCGCAGGTTAAAAACACCCTTGCAGCAATGCTGCACACACTGCACACAGCTACGTATGTGGGTGTGCACTTAAGTACATGAAATGCAGCAGATGATGCACACACACACATAATAAAGGTACCTGGAGGGAGAGAAGTCCTAGAAGTGAAAGTCAAACTCAACTCTTCCTTTCCTGATCAGCTTTTTCTTTTACTTAAAAAGGCAATGCTGAGAGGGCAGAAGACCAGCGAATCGAGTCTGGGAGGCTTTGGTGGATTTTGACCTGAGTTTCTGCTTGCCCGCTGTTCCCTTGCTCCACTGGTTTGCCAGCTAGCCTGCGAGTCCCCCTGACATCAGTGTGCAGCCTGACTGTGTTCCCTAATTCAAAATGCAGGTGTTGCCCACTAAATGGCACCTTCTCAATGAGAATTTGGGGATCAGGTGCCCCAGTTCTGCTAGGACAAGCTGCTCTGGGTTTGGGCTGTCTGGAGGGGAAAAAACAAAGTGCTCAGCCCTGAAGAGCTAATGGAAGCACTGCTCAACACGGCAAAAGGGTCCACATCCAGGGGCCCTCTATCCCTCCTGTTTCAATCCAGGAAAGGCCACCAGGCTGAAGGCTCTAATGACATAGTCCAATCTACCAATCCCAATCCAGCAAACCCAGTGACATCATGGATCACCAATCACAGCTCCCGATCAGCATGAGCAAACCGGTGTTGCCACACTGGGTTGACAGGATTCACCTGATGGCTGCCTCCTCCCAGCAGCAGTCTTAACCAGTGCAACTACACTGACACCGGCCAGCAGCTGGCAGGCACTCACAAGCAGCTCCTTCACTTCCGCGCCCAGACTCGGCCACTGGAACGGTGCCCCAGCAGTCCTGCCGATTCACCTGCCTTTCCCCTTCTCAGATAAGTTAGAAATACTGTGCCTCACTACATCAGACACTCCCCTTCTTAGGCAGAAGATAGCCAAACGGAAAGAAACACTCCCCATATTCTTTCTCTTCCCTGATGTCAGGCCACCCCAAGTGCAGACAAGCGCCCAACTGGGGCCAAGGTGAGATCCGGATGTCAGCTACTAGCAGTTTCTAGAGGCATCTAGTTTCTACTGTCAGCTCATTGGCCCACAGCTGCCTGCAAACCAACAACGGGGGATGGGGCTTCCTAGAGGAGCTCCACAGACCGGTTGCAGTGTGCCGGACCTGGCATAAGTACCAATCTGAAGTGGCCTCCTCCTTTCCTAGGGACTGGGTCCTTCCCAGAGCCATCAGTGGCATTTTGGAGAGGCAGTGACCTTGATGGTCACCACTTACAGAGCAGAGCAAGCAACCATGGGAGGGCAGTTTGTTTGCTGTTCAGAGGGTGGTTAGTGCAGCCACTAGATAACTCAAACCTCTTCTGTCTTCCTGCGGTGGCCGACCATCACCATAGGAACCACATCCTGCTGCTGCCATGGCAACCGTGCAGTACCATTCGCTCAGCAAGCCATGCTGCTGAGGCCACCCAGCAAAGACCGTTGCAGGGCCATGGCAGGGGGAGGGAACTGCAGTCCCCAGTCACGGGGACCAGGGGGTGATGAGTCTGCTGAAGCAAGTTTTCTCCTCCTCCCCTTGCCGGCCTTTTCTGGCTTTTGGAAAAAAACCCTCCTGCCCTTTGAGAATGCCTGTACCTCCAAATCAAATCCCTTCTCAGGTACATCCCTGTTCCTGTGGTGCAGAAATCTGCAGCACAAAATGTGCCAAGTGAGAGCTGGACTCTCCTCTGGACACATGGCTACGGCTGAAGCGGAGAGGACACGGGGCTCAATGTGGACAGTTTCAAACACCAGAGCCACCAGGGTAGGGCCCTGCCAGGAGCAGAGTCTGCACAGAAACTAAACATCCCACTTTCTACCCATGTTTCATAGGGAATAGGGCTCAAAGAGGTGAAGTGACTCGTCTGAGGTCATACAGCAAAACTCCAGGGTCACCTGAGTATCTGACCCACAAGCCCTACGAAACTCCAGTCAACTTACTTAACCACTGATTAACAACATCTCCTGTTGACTTCTAATAAATATTTCAAATAAATGTTCAGAGCCCCTCTACAGGGATTGTTGGCTTTGTGCTAGGCACTGTATCATCATCTGACAGGGGCACCTGTTGTCTCCCAGACCCTGTGAGATGGCAACTGCCACCCAAGAGGAGACTGAGACACAGAGAACGAAGCAACTGCTGAGGGCACACAGCACAGCCAGCGGGTCTCCGGGGCCTGAGCTCCTAGCCATTTGCCTGTGTTTCTGCCTGCTGGACCAGTGGAAACACCAGTTCCCGGCCACTGAGCACAGTCTCTCACCCCTCTGGGATGCTCCTGCCATCCCAGGAAGCTGTTTGAAATGACCCCGCTGGTGTGCATGGGCATGGCTGTGTCACCACCCACTGCTACACCCCAGGGTCCTGGCCACAGCCAGGGTGATGACAGCTTCGGGCCACAGCCATGACTGCACAGACAAGGTGGACCCTCCTAGGCAGTCGCGACAGCCCATGGACAGGAAATGGAGGTGCATCAAGAATCCAGCATTCCTAAAATGTATCCTCGTGGCTGGGCCATGTGACACTACCACTCTGTAGGCTGAGTGGTCACAGGCTGCCAAGTGAGCGTGCTCTACCTTAACATCTGAGCTGCATAGCAACTCCACTCTACAGGAGAGGAAACAGGCTCAGAGAGGCTCAACAACCACCTGGGCCACAGAGAAGCAAAATGGGAGGCCCGAGAGTCAAGCTTCAGTCTGGCTGGCTTCTAGGTATATGGCCCATGTCCCAGGCGGGCAAACACACATTCCCACCTGGCCCAAGCCTCAGCCCAGCCAGGGACCTCCTCAGTGGGAAAAATAGACCAGAGAATCCACTTCCTCTGCTGGGTACCACCTGAGTCACTGAGGACAAGGCTTTGTCAGAGAAGTTTGGTTTCCTGTTTCTTAACACAGATGGACACAGAACACAGGCAGCAGCACAAGAGGGACTTTAAGGACCCAGGCCCCTGGCCTGCTGGTGCAGAGGGAAGAAGGCTCACACAGATGGCACAAGACCAGCTCAGCCAGGAGTCCAGCCCACCCTGGCCTCTCCAGCGGTGCTCAGCACGTGTTCCCTCCCAGCTCACTGCGGGGCTCCGGCCCTCTGCCAACCTGGTATGGGGTGGGGGAAGTAGCCCCAGCCCCTTTACTGCCCAGCAGGGCAGGGCTGTCTGTGCTCTCTGCCCACCACAGAGGCCACTGTTATTACTCACCACCCCTGTGCCTCTCCCCACTTCCCAAACACAGGTGCCAACACGCCCATGCACCGGGTAAACTGGCTTTAGGCAGATGGCAGGTCACATTCACACAATGAGGAATCTTGTAAGCTCAGCTATCTCCTGGAGGAGGTAGGAGACTGAGATGCAACCCCGCCCCAGGTTCAACCTAGGTACTCAAGAGTATCCCAGAGGACAGCACCCCAGTGACTCCACAGCAGCACAAACCATGGTGGGCAGGGGACGAACCTCTCAGGTATTTGTCCTGTGAAGGAATTCCCAAAGTTTACTAGTGTCTGTTTTCCTGGAAGATCCACCCCCTGTGACAGGACCCCGATCCAGTGGCAGGAGGTCAGCACTGGAAATAGTTTTAGTCCCTGCCAACTTGACGCCACGGCTGGACCTTCCAGATTCCAGAAAACAGCAAACTCCACCGAGAGGGCATTCCCCAAGGACAGGCTCATTTCTGAGCCCCCCACCCCTCGGCAGCAACCACTCCCCAGCTCTCCTGGAGAGAGCGCCTCCTGCCTGCAGAGTCAGGCAGGTTCCCAGGATAGGCTCGCTCAAACACAAAGCTTTTGCTTCCTAGTCCATGGCCAACATACAAACACAGCACTGCCACTGAACTCCAACTACACGGAGCTCCCGGGGGGGAAAGCAGCAAGACCTCCTTCTCCTGGGTTCAGGGCATCCCTACTGCCAATATAGGGCACGTTCCTGGAGTCATCTTCCCAGGCACTCATGGAGGCAGTGAAAACACCGGTGCTTTGTGCTTGTGTGTCCTGTGGAACTTCAAGCCACAGCACGTCCTGGACGTCGTCACAGAGCAACGAGTCTGCAGTTTCACTTAATTTCTCATTGATGTGTCGAATTCCATAGAACAAATATATAAAGAACGTTCTGACCCCTTCTCTTATGAATGAACTTGAAAGCCATCTCTAGCTTGTTGTCTTAGGTGTCCTGGAACATCCGCTCTGCATGCGTGTGCACACACACACATACCCCTAGGAGACTTCCTGGATGATGGACACCTGAATGCTGTGATACTCACTGCCAGGCACCTGGCACAGCAGGCAGCAAGCCAGACTGGCTCCATTCCCAGGGGAGCCCACAGTCTGGGTGCAGATGAGTCAATCAGCCACCACGCAGGGAGGCAGAATCCCAGCAGGAACACGAGGGGCTCAAACGTCACTGACATGCTCCAGGAGTGCAGGGACATCCGAACCAGATCCTGGAGCTGGAGCTGGCCAGGGCAATAGGGCTAAGTGTTCAGGGTGCCTGGTGAGCGAGCAGGACAGCCAAGCCTGGACAGGGCAAGCACTGCAAACAGAAGGGAGACAGCAAAGCACAGCACTTTTAGGAAAAAGAGCAGCTTGGGGCTGCCCACAGTCCTACCAGGGAGGACACGGGAGTTCTGGGAAGATGTGGCAGAGGAGTAACATGCACTCTGCATGTCAGAAAGCTCCGGAGGAGCCCAGAGGAGAATTAGGCCAGGATGGAAAACAAACCACAGGGTCTCGGCCAGTGGCAGGTGCAGCCAGAGAGACCTCCAGAGACAGCAAGGAAACAATACCCAGTGCTGGCCAGCCTCTCGAAAACCTGGGGGTTTGGGACACATAGAGGTCAACCCCAGTCACACTCAAGACCACAGGAAGGACAAGGACGACACCCAAGGTCAAAAACCCACCAATCTCCAATGCTGCTCTAGGACACATCAACAAAGCAACTGATACATTCACAGTACCCCAAGCCTCTCAGACCCTGGCTCTGCACTGCCACACACTCCAATCCATCAATCGAGCACTCTCTGAGACAGCCCAGGGGCCACCTAACCATTCTCAAAGCCAAGGTCAGATGTGCCTCTCTCCAGGTCTCCCCAGGCCACTAGATTTCCATGTTTTGAGGTGTGACAGACCCCCAGGGTTCAAAGACAGAAGCCACAAGCTGAGGTGTTTTCTTTTTGCTTCAGTCACCTGGAGGCTTCCAAGGGCAAGGGAGAGGACCCAGCCTCACCTGTGCAGTCAGCCTGCCCCAAGGCACACTCTGGGCACAGTGCGCAGATTCAGGGCCACAGGCCATGTTCTCTGCAGAGCCCCAGACAGGCATCCCTGCCAGGGCCCAGGGAGCTGGCCATCCTCTGGCTCCAGCTCTGAAAACTGAGGGCTGAGGCTTCCCTCTAGGGATGCCCAGGACTCAGCAACCCATCAGGTTCTCCAGTAGCCTAGATGCTCTGGGGAGAGCATCTATGCTGCCTCTCCCAGCCCTGGAGCAGAGGGTCCTATGCTTGACACGTGCAGCAAGGGCTACAATGCTGGCATAAACGGAGCACATCCAGGCGCCAGGAGTCCCTCTGAAGGGGTTGGGTCTGTCATGAAGCTTCCTCTTCACAGCAACTCTGGCAGGTAGGAAACACGGCTATTCCCAATGTACAGATGAGGAGACTGAGGCAACATATCCACTGTCACAGAGCCACAGGCCACCGCTGGGCACTCTGGCTCCTGACCACTGCATGGGGCACCCAGCATGGTGTTCCTACCCCAAGTGCCATCAGCTATACTTGTCCATGGTCACAGAGCCGCAGCTACTGCTGGCACCTGGATGGTCCTGAACTCACACCAACACCCCCTCTCCCAACCAGGCTTAGCTCTGCTCCTCAAGTTCTTCCTCCCTCCCTCCTGCCCCGTGCCATTTCAGGAAGCTTCTCTCACCTCTCTGGAAGAGGTCACTCCTTCCCCCACAGCCACTCTCCTCCCCCTCCTTGCTCCCAGCTGCTGGCTGGGACACCTGTGCTCCTCTCCATCCTCTGACAAGCCCACATGTCGCCAGATTCCAGCCTCCTGCACAGCGAACGCAGTCAGTCTCCATAAACAAGCACCTCATTTCAGGGATGAAGACCCTGGACATCAACGGAGCTGAGCTGGCAGCAGTTGTTCTCTGTTCTATTTTTCTCTGTCGTTGTTGTTGTTTTAACTGCCGGCAGCAACCACAACAGAAACCTCATGGTCCATTTTGGGGCCAAAACATAGAATCTCCCCTCGGTCCCCTCTCCTTTCCCTGGCTGCGCCAAGTGGTGGGGGCCAGCTCACCAGACCAGGGCTAGGGGAAGCACAGCAAATCCTGCATGGGCAAACGTGCCAGTGGCAAGAAGCTGTGAGTTAAGGGAGTGAAAACCAATCCCGGAGGTTCAGGGTGCTGGAATCCGAGCGATTCACACCAGGAAGGAGCCACTGTTCTCTCAGAAGCCAGCCCAAGCCGGGCATGTTCCTTCCGTAAAAAGCTTGGCCTCCCGCCAAGTGTGGAGCCTAAGGCTGTCTGCATAGCAGTGAGACCCTAAGGGACCCAGCACCCCCACACACATTCCACACGATGCTGGTGTTTAACACCAGTTCCAGGCACCCGAGGGCCACGGGGGCACAGTGGCTGGCTCTGTTTGCTAGTTGGCTTCCCAGGGAATCCGAGTGGAAAGTGCCCAATCCGGCCAGGTGGTGTGACGGATCAGCTTTCAGTCCATCCGTTCACTCGACAGCTGTTTCCGGAACACCTACTATACGTGGGACCCGAGCCAGACAGGCTGGCCCGCTCCTCAGCTGCAGCCTCTCACAGGGACCTCTGCAGAACCCGAGATGGAGGTGGCTGGATGGAGTGGGCAGGCAACACAGTGGGGAGGCCCTGGCCTGCGTAATCTCCATCTGGAGCAAGGGCAATCTCCCTGCCAGCCAAGAGGAGGAAAGGACTTGCAGACCCACAAAAGGGCAAGGGGTCACTATAAAGGCTCAGGACTCCCACCCACCCAAACAGTGAATAACTGGAGCATCCAAATAAAGTCTTCATGGCAATGAACTAAAACTCTCCAAACATAAATTCAAACACAGCACCTTGGCTGCCCCTCAGGGACACATGGAATATTCCCACGGCGGAGTAGCAGATGAAGAAGGCCATCTGTAGAATAATCCCACCCAACACAGGAGGGAGAGGGAGGCTGCACTTGACCAACCCCAAGGAAGTGGCACTTCTGGGTACATGCTGGCGCACACAAAAGTTTTATGAGAAGAACCTGTGGGTTTGGTGGCAGTGGATGGGCCTGGCTCATCGATTACACCCACAGCCCTCCAAACCCTTCCCCCAGGACCATGAGGGACCCTGGAACAAGGCGATCAACAATGTTGACACTTGTTCTGCTGGGAATTTTAAACCAGATCTCCAGCTGAGTGCCAGTCCCACAAGTAAAATTGTCTAACCAACAACATTTATAAGAAGTCAAACAGGGCCTAGTGTAATAACTTGGTAGCTAAATTCTCACCTTGCAAGCTCTGGGACCCCATATGGGCACCAGTTCATGTACTGGCTGCTCCACTTCCCATTCGAACTCTGTTTGTGACCTGGGAAAGCACCATAGGATGGCACAAAGCTGAGGGACCCTGCACCCACATGGGAGACCCAGAAAAAGCTCCAGGCTCCTGGTTTCAGATCCGGTCAGCTCCGGCCATTGTGGCCACTTGGGAAGTGAACCAGCAGATGGAAGGTCTTTCTGTCTCTCCTTCTCTCTGTAAGTCTGATCTGCCTTTACAATAAAAATAAATAAAACTTTTTTTTAAGAGTCAAATAGATGGGATGAAGTCAGAGTTGATACATGTTTGGGTAACTCACCAGAGACAGCATGCTATCATTTCAACATATGACCAGTATAGACCATTCTTTGTTAATAATGAGTTTTCCATCAATATTTAGACTACGCACTAGGTACACAGGGTGAGTAGACACAGGCCTGAATAATACAGGTCTGAGACTAACCGGAAACTCACAGGATGTGCATGAAACTCACAGGAAAGACAAGGCCCAGAGGAATGTGTGAAATGCCATCATGAAAAAATGATCAGCTGCACGGGGACACAAGAACTTCTGCAAGACCAATGCCCTGATTCAAAAAGATGAAAACCCCAAAAGACATAGACACTAGTAACAGAATGTGTAGTCTCTATAGTATTGTTACCTGAACCAACAGACAGCAAAAACCACAGGGAGGCAATTGGAGAAAATTCAAGACTGGGAATGGACACTTAGTATTAAGAAATTACTGTCAGCTTCTGACTTTGTTTAACTGTACTAGAGATTCCTAGTGAATGAGATGAAGCCAGGGAGCTGCACACACTTAGTACTAAGGAATTACTGTCAGCTTCTGACTTTGTTTAACTGTACTAGAGATTCCTAGTGAATGAGATGAAGCCAGGGAGCTGCACATGAAAATCCTGCAGTGGACGTGGGAGAGGGGAGGACATAGGGACCACTGTGCCACAGGACAGGGATGGATGGGTACATGGGGCTTGAATTTATTCTTCTATGTTCTCCACGCATACCTTCCGGTCCCAAAATAAATCTACATTTTTTTACTGGAAAAACCAAACAAAGCCCAAAGCTGGATGCTACCCAAGAAGCGTAAGCTTGGCGGGGCTTGAAGAGACCATGCCCCAGAGCTGCAAATGCACCCAGGAGGGAAATCCTGGCCTTGTCCCTGGCCACTTAGGCCACTCCATACGGGTCCCTTTGGCTGCTGAACCTCAGTTCACTCATCTGCTAAGTAGAGCTGAAGATAGTTTGGGACTTTGCATAAACAACCCAAGCCAACTGCCTGGCCAAGGGCACGCGCAGTGATGCCAGGAGGTACTGATGCTATCGTTACTGTCTTTGTTCCTGTTATCACAAGAACGGGTACCAGTGATGAGGGTGCCAATCACAGTCTTGCCCAGGCAGCTCACATGGCTAACCTTCGGCCCGGGCCTTGACACCCGGCCTAGGAAGTCCACAGAGGCTGTGACAAGAGAACAGCTCAGAGTCCTCAACCAGACCTGAGACCTAGAGGTGACATCACAGAGAATGCAGTGTAGTAGTGTGATGTCACCAACACCTTGATATGGGGGTCAAATACAAATTGAATGCCCCATCAGAGATAGAAGAGAAGAACCCTCTGATAAAACTACACTGCAGACATGTCAGAAAGGAGCTCCAAGACAGCCACGCGTGGCTGAAACTCCACTCCTGCAGACAGAACCTGTGCATGGTGAGTGGGATGTCAGGGATGCCAGGCCAAGGAACCCTCATAGTCCCACTGTATCCCAACAAGCTTGCTTTCATTCATCCTCCTTCTGGTCAGGACAGACATGAGACAGAAGCCTGGAGTCTGCAAAGGGATGGGTAGCTGCATTAGGTAGGTCAGATTCTGACCCTGAATTCTGTCAATACCAAGGTCTGGGCCCCCACCCAAGGCTTCAGCAGAGTTCTGCCTGCAGCCACACCGGCTCAACCTGCTCAGGACAACCACAGAGGTCAGCCAGACCTCAGTGCTCACCCACAACAGCACCATCATGAAAGTCACTCCCATGTTCAAACCAACATCTACCAATTGAAAGGTGGAATTAAAGAGAAAGAGATACACACAAAGAGAGAATCTTCTATCTGCTGGTTTAGAAATAATCTTCTATACACAAATGGTTCCAATAGCCAGAGGTCCAGACTGAAGTCAGGGGCCCAGAACTCCATCCAAGTCTCCCACATGGGTGCAGGGGCCCAAGCACTTGGGTCATCTTCCACTACCTTCCCAAGGGCACTAGCGGGGAGGTGGATGGGAAGCGGAAGAGACAGGACTCAAACTGGTGCTCAAGTGGGATGCCCATATCTCAGGCAGCAGTTTAACCCTGTACCACAATGCCCTCCCCAGCCCACTCCTTGTTAAAGTGGACAGAAACTTTGACTCCAGGGAAACTAGGGAGGCAGTGGCAGGAAGCAAGGAGCTGCCTCAAGCTCCTGAGTGCCCACCTCTGAAGGCAGCTTCCCCAGCTCCACAGACATGCTCACAGCTTGTCCCACTGCTGTGTAGTATACAGCTGGGCATCAGGGAGCAGAGCTGACAGCTGACGGAAGCCCACCGCAGTGTGGCTCTGCTGCACGCAGCAAATGTTCTCTCCTGGAAGAGCAGGTCACTATTCTGAGAGAATGATGATCCCCTTCCTGCGGCTCTTGAGGTGAAAGCACCCTGAATTGCACCCAGGAGATCAGTGCTGTGAGGCTTCGCACTGAACCAGAAGGGGGTCCACCATTCAAATATCCAAAGCAATGTGCTGCATGTTCAGACTGGCAGGCGAGGCTGGAGGCCACCCAGGGCCATGACACCTGTTCCCGTAGGCATTTTCTAACCAGCAGTGCACAGCTGACAAGGTACATGTCAGAGCTGCCCGGGGCACGACGAGGATTCCCATCCAGCTATCTGCTCATTCTGCACGTCGCCCCAGGCCCACACGTGTGTCTCCTGAGTCCTTTCCCAGGGAGCACCCTGTTGGATCAGAGGAAGGGGTTCCATGTCAGTATTCACAGGATGCACAACCTCTGCCTCAACCTCTCTACATCTGGGAATTTGTTCCAGAGACATTCCTGCATTGATCTCAAAGATATGTGAACACAATGAACACAGCAGCCGCATCACAAGAACAAAAGACTGGAAGCAAACCTGCCTGGTGAAGAAACAGCCAAATAAATGTCTACAATGGAGCCTGTGGCCGCTGCACGAGGAGTTTGGGAAGGCTGCACCAAGATGGCGATGGCTTACGACTACTCAGATTAAAGCCGCGTTCTGGACCTGAGACTCTGCCCTCTGCTTAAACAAACAAAACAGAAGTTATGAAAGACGTGCGTGCAGTTGCCTGTGTGTACCTGGAATAGCTCTGCCACGAGATAACCCGAAACAAGAGATACCATCGCCTGAGAGGGAGGGGCTGGGGCGGCCAAGCAATGGATGGGAAGGAGATTTTCCATACACTTCCTGTCCACTGTCTGAGATTGGCATCAGACCAACACACTCTTAGGTCAGAAATAAATGCACATATGCATGATTTCAACACAGCTTTAAGCAGGGGTCACAGTACGCGTTTTGCCTCCAGAGCAAGAGCAGGAAGCTCCTGCTCAGCTCTCTGCTGCTTCCCACCAGGAGAGTCACTAAAGCATGGGTCAGGTGCATGGGCTGACATTCACCCTACTGCGCTTGAAGGCTTGGGCAAGAATACCAAGAACAGTGAACATCACCAGGACGACAGGCTACAGGCTGGCAGACCACTCCCTTCCGAGGGCCCAATCCTTTCAGCCCTCACAGCACCCCAAGCACATGGCAGGACAGACACAGAGTGACCCGCAGGTAGCCAACCAGGGATTTCATTCAGGTGCCACGGGATGCTGCGGTTCATCATGATAACCCTCGAGAAGTTCCCATTCATGCGTACCTATGACTGCCTTAATTGCAAAATAATTTTCCAAATGAACCCCTGGTTAAAGAGCTTAACCTTTCCCCCTTCTGAAATGGATCTTCCAGAGAGGGACTGACGTTTGAAATTACATGCAAGTTAAATGACTTAACCTTTCCACCCTTGAGTAAGATGCTCATCCCGAAAGACAAGCCATGCCTTCAATTACATGAGAGTGAAGTCACTTAACCTTCTCCCTCAAGACTGGAAAGGCCACTGTCCACACAAGAACATCCCGCACTGCTGCAGTCTCTGCACCTCCTGGTGCCCAGGAGGCTATGTGTGCCCTCACCTGAGAAGTGGTTTCAGACTCATCATAAGAGAGGGTCCTTAGGACCCTAGGACATCAGGGCTGGGCAAACAGTCTTTCTTTAAATGAACATTTAGGAACAAGCTTTTGCACCACTTGAACCTCAAAGATTCAGCTGCCCTACAGAAATCTTCCCCAAAACTGCTGCTCCTATATCACTGTTAGCATCACTTTGCATAGCAATGTTCATTACAAAAAAGAGAGAATCACAGATGGAACACAATTGAGAAATACAAAAATGCCATGGCAGTGTCAAGTTGCTAGAAGTTTCTGCATGTTTCCTCTTGCTTTCATTCTTGTCTCCTCCAAGAGTGGTAACAAGCAGTCTGCAGCCCAGCCCTGGGTGTGGTGGCACCATCTTGCAGGGCAGCAAAGCAGGCTCAAGCCCCAGCCTGTCATTTTCCAGCACCAGAGAAATGAGAACCTTTCCAAGCCACAATCATCCATTCAGAAAATGAAGGTGAGCAGAGGGCATCTGGTGTGGTACATGACATCACTCCGGGTGCCCATGCCCCACTCTGGGATCCTGAGTTCAAGTTCTGGCTCCTTCTCCTCCCACCCAGCTTCCTGCTAATGTGTCCCTGAGAGGCAACAGGTGATCGCTCCATTAGCTGGGTCCCTACCACCCACAGAGAGACTGAGTTTGTAGTTGCTGGCTTTGACCTGGTTCAACTCTGGCTGTTGTGGGTATTTGAGGAAGCAAACCAGCACATAAAAGACCTCTCTGTGGCTCTCTTTGTCTCTCTGCCTTCCAAACAAAAAAATTAATAAAAATAAAAATTGGGGGAAATTTTAAACAAATAAAGTGTAGGTGAATATTTTCAGGTGAGGGTTAAAAATAAAGCACATTAAAACGCAATGCTGGGGACGGTACAATAGTGTAGCGGCTAAATTCCTTGCCTTGCACACTGGGATCCCATATGAACACCAGTTCTAATCCCGACAGCCCCACTTCCTGTCCAGCTCCCTGCTTGTGGCCTGGGAAAGCAGTAGAGGATGGCCCAAAGCCTTGGGACCCTGCACCCACGTAGGAAACCTGAAAGAAGCTCCTGGCTTTGGGTCAGTGCAGTTCCAGCCATTGCTGCCTCTTGGGGAGTGAACCATCGGACAGAAGCTCTTCCTCTCTGTTTCTCCTCTCTGTATATCTGACTTGCCAATAAAAACAAAATAAATCTTTTTTTAAAAATGTAATGCCAGATAACAAGTGATGCTCAGTAATTGTCAGGTGTCCCCATGCTTTTCTGTCCCCAGGTGACAACAGCTGTATCACAGGCCAGCCTGACTAGCTCCTTGGACTCCAAGTGGCCCCAAAGAATAGGACAGTGGATTGAGACTCAATATTTATGTCCGCCCTGCACTAAGGACATCAGAGATGCAGACTGGCAGACCACAAGATGACACCTACTGCCAGCTAGCATGGGAAAGTGCCAAGAGAATGTTCACAAAGAAACCAGCACTCAGCAGCCCTCACAAGACCCTTCTGGGCTGGCTAAATGGCTGATGTATCACGGTAGCCATGTGAGACAGGAACTGTTAGTCACCTTCTGTGGAATGGGAAGTGGAGGCTGAGTGTCACACAGCAGAGTCATGCATGGAGACCCAGGGTGGCATTTGCTATAAGCAGGGGGACAGGTCACCCTGGCATTCCTGGAATAGATATTTTCACTTTCCTAATGGACACAACCTGAGCAAAGAGGGAAAGACAGGTCACCCGACTGCAGGGCCCATGTGCCATGGCCTGTATGCTGAACTGGGGCATGTCTTTAATAATTAAACATGAGCCGGGAGGCCAAGCAGATCTACCCAGGAAAGCTGCCTCTCACACCATTCTGCCAACACATCAGAGCACACAAGGGCACTCACAGGGTAAACTAAGGACCGCGGGACAGCCCAGATGTCCCCACCAAACGCCTGGGGAGAGCCTACCTAGAGGCTGCTATGCGGACAGTAGCTTCTATCGCCACTCAGGGTGAGACACCTTTCTCTTGTGCATTGTTTCATGTTTTACATTCAAACATCAGATTATCAGAGTATGCTGAGGTATTGGCCATGAGATCAACATCTGCAAGGCAAAGTGATGGTAGCAAGCTCGTAGAGGCCATGCTTTGTATTTCTTGCAAGGGCAGCTCTTGGATCTGCCTTCATTTTCCAGAGCTGCTGGCCATACCTTCTCTCCGTCGCCCCCTTCCCATCTTCCACTCCATACCCCTGCCAGCATGACGCTATAACTGCCGACATGGGTGAGAGACCCCGGAAGGCTTAGGTGAATGAGTTAATTAATGAGGACACTGCCACTTTGCAAGTAAAACCTGCATACCCAGGCAAGGCAGGTCTGGTGTTCTCTGGCCTTGTTACTTGCCTTCCACCCCTCACATGGACCCACAGCCGTCATGCCCTGGGGAGTGTTCTAAGTGCCCATCATTAAGTTGACTGTGTAATCTATCCCTGTGAAGTGGGACACAAACGATCACCTCGCCAGCACTGAAGACACAAACCCATCAGTCTCACCAAGAAAGGAGTGCAGCCCCGTTGGAGCAAAGCCAGGCCTAACATCCAGCTCTGGTCCAAGGAAGTTCCTTAACCTCTCAGTTTCCTCATCTGTACCATGGATCTGGGCAGCAGTTGACCCATGCAGATCACACTGCTTAACAGCTGCAGTGACAAGAGGGTCCCAGGTAACAGCAGGTGCTGTAGATGTGTTTACTGAAAATAGTCATCCTGCCATCCCAGGGACAGTCCTCCCTGGTCACTACTGTTTCAAGGGACTTCAGACCTAAGACTAAGGGCCCCTAGCCACCCAGCCTGGGATCAGCAGAGACCACCTGCCACAGCCCTCTCCCCATTCAGAAAGGTAGGTAAACACAGAGAGCCCGTGTAGGCGGCCCAAGACACTCCCCGAGCTCCCCTGGGACACAAGCTGCTGACTCAGAGGTGGTGCTCGGGTTCCCCGGGCTGCAGGGCACATGCAAACCAGGAGGAGGCTCTGGCCCCGAAACAGGAAGGGCATTGGCCGCCTGTGCGTCACAGCCCGAAGTTCCCTTTCTCGTGTCTTGCCAAGTTACTCGAGCTCAGAAATTCCTTTGCAAAGCAAGAATGAAATGCAGTCTTCAGCTCCAACGGCCTGGTGGGACATCACCAACACCTGTCTCCAAGTTTTCCAAGAAGACAGAGGCAGGGGTAGGTGCACAGGTTCAGGGTGCTGGAGGCTCTTAGAAAGCTCACCACTCAAGAGGCTCCTGGGAGCAGCGGGAAGTGGTTTTCTCTGCTTATTTTCCAAAGGGTAACCACCAGGTTTGCTCGTAAAAACTCCTCGATCCACTAGAAGAGGGCACCTGCATTATCCCCACCATTCTCGTCCATGCCTGGGGCTTCTTATTCTTTTCCGAGTTCCATTTACGGGACCTTCCAAGGAGCTGATCCTCAGGGCTTGGCACAGAAGAGGGAAGGAAGGAAAGGAGCAGGGATCAAGGGACAGAGGGACATTCTGATGAAAATTCATCGGGAGAAAAAGCCACTCACAGCCCATGGCTTCCAAATCAAGGGTGCTCAGCTGGGCCTGCCAGTCTGGTCTGAAGAGACCAGGGGCTTTAAGGGAAGGGGAGAGTGGCAGAAAAGAAGGAGGGGCTGCAGATGACCCAGGCTCCCTGGGCTGAGGAAGTAAAGGTTGGGGTCCTCCAGCGGGGAGCCCTCCAAGCCCCGGAGACACAGGTAAAGCCAAGGACCGCCAGGCCACAGACCTGGAAGCTTCCCACAAGGCCAAAATAGAAGAGTCACCCGGACCAACAAGCCTAGACTTGACTCTGGAAGCAACAGGCACCAAGGTTGGCTGCTGGGCCGACCTGAGCCAGGCTGCCCTGGGCCAAGTCACCCTAGGCCAGGCTACCCTGGACAAAACTGTCCTGGGCTGGGCCAGGTGGGGGAGAGGCTGGTGCCACAGAGAACTGCCAGGGAGCAGGCAACTAAAGGAGGTGTGAGCTTTCCTCCACCACCTCCTGGGAATCACTTTCTGCTCCTGGGATGAGGCTGTCTGCCAGCTCCTGTGACTGCCCAGATCCTTGCAGGGTACGGCCAGGGGCTAGGGTCCTGGACCAGACAAGAAGCCGATGGGAAGGAAGCCAAGTGGAGACCCTGACTCAAGAAAGAGCCAGGAATGCTGGGCAGGCAGACACGAAGGTGAAGTAAGGTAAAGACTGGCTCGGTCAGGGCTACCACCCATCCTGAGGTCATCAGAAGGGAGGAGAGAGGGTGAGCATCACGAGTCAGGTGGGCCAGTCCAGACCTGTGGAGTCACTTTTCTCCCCGAGTGGGAGAAAACAGAGAACAATCTAGAAGGAACTCTGAAAGAGAACTGAAGATGTGGGCAAGGTCTGGAGCACCTATGAGTACATGTGCGTGTGTGCCTCCAAGCTGTGCGTCAGGTGAGAAGTGCGCATGTCTGTGTGAGGCGTGTCCAGCCATGCCTATGCATGGTTACAAGCACACACACCTTCATGGGCAAATGGCTCCATGGCAGGGTCACAAGCCTAGACTAGAACCATGCTACAGATGAACCCTGTCCCTTCCTTGGGCTAGCCAATGACCTTGAGCAAGTGCCCCAAACTTCCTTATACTCCAGTTTCCTCATCTGTTAAAACAGGGGTGGTCAAAGTAACCACCTTCTAGTGCTATTGGCAGGAGAAGGGAGGAATGTGGGTTATACAAACTGTAAAGCACTTCCTTGGCCCCCAGAAAACTATATGTGGCAAGAGGGGAGGGTGTCCATGCACAGGGGCAGGAAGCCTGGGCTGCAGGTGCAAGCAAGAAAGCCACGGCTGCCTCTCCAGAGTCATGTGTATCTGGACACTCACAACACCCAGGGAGGATACGCACACGTGGACAGGTGTGTCATGGAGTGTGTGTGCGTCTGTGGCCACCTTTGCAAAGGTATGCAGGCATGAGCTAAGTGGAAGCGCTCCCTAGGAGTTGATCATGGTGCCCTCCGACCCTATCAGGGATCAGGGCAGCCGGGCAGACCACAAGTGCAGAGTATGAGAGCAGGGAGGTAGGGGAGGGCAGGCAGGGTACAGAGGCGGTCAGACTCCACCCTGCACTGGCCCCAGGCACTGGCCTGAGCACAGGAAGTCTGATAGGAAGGAAGGAAAGAGGGAGGGGTGGCCAAGGGAGGGACATCAACACACACAAGAACTATCAACAGATCAGTGCTGTGCCAGACCTCCCCATGCCTTACTTCATTTAACCCTTGGATGGCGCTGCAGGGAGAATCACCCTTAAGTTTGCAGAAGCCAAAACTGAGTTGAGAAATTAGGGGTCTGCCCAGGGAACTGTAGTGAGCAGTGTACACACCACAGCTCCAGGCAACATTGGGATCCATCCCCTTGGCAACCACGCCGCTATCTGGATGAACAAATCAATCAGTGAGCACCTGCAAGCATGAATGAATGAAAGAACAGAACAAAAGGAAAACCCAACCTCGGTGCTCAAAAAAGGAACAAAACAAGGGAAGTCCTGGGGAAGGTGGAGGCTGCTTCAGAGAAAGCTCACAGCAGAGTGCACCCACACCCCACACGAGGCGGGAGGGCGGAGGATGGGGCCTTTAACACGTCCCCCCAGGGTACCCGTGGGGATCACACTGCCACAGCACACGTCTACCCACTTCACCATAGGACCCAACCTCTTGAGCCTCCTGAGCTCCACTCAGATCCCGTGGGCTTTTAGACTAACAAAATCTAAACTGCCAAGGCCCAGAAACCGTCAGGGAGCAGCCCACCAGGACCAGAATGCCACCCGCAGCGGGAGTAGTCACCCTGAATCCTCGGGGCAGGCAGCACTGCAACAGCCTGTGCGGCTCAAGTCCAGGAGCAGAAGCAGCAGCACTGCCAGCCAGCTCTAGGGGCTCTCCACAGGCAACTGCCCGAAGCATCAGCCTGCTGGGCGTGGCAGGCCTGAGCACCAGCTCTGCAGCGTGCAGTGAACTTGGCAGTGACTCCCGTGTGCTGAGCCCCCAGAACCCTGCAGCTGGGAATGGGCCTAATGAAGGGGCTTACCAGTGGAGAAGGCCCACAAGGAAATCTGACACCAACAGCAGTCAACAAATGCATGTGGGAGCTGTTGGTCTGTTCAGTGCTTCACCCTCAGCACACAGTGCCAAATTCATATTCATCTTAATCACATATATGAAAGGATTACAACGACCACACTCACTATGGGCCAAGCCTTGTCCATATGGTCAACGTACCCTCCTCCCTCAGATGTAGGTCCCACTGTTAGCCCATTTACAGATGTGATAATGGAGGTACTACTGAACTTATGACCCCCAAGTTCACAGCATCTTCACAGCCTGGCACTCAGACATTGGACCCTCACTAGCTCTGTCACCTCCAGCTGCACCCCGACAAAACTCCAAGTGATCTGCTCATAGTCGCGAGCAAATGTAAGGGCAGCAGCCAGGGGTTTGCTCCCGATATGTCTCTGCCTGGCATAGCTACCCCTTCCAAGGAGTCCCTGCTGGCTCTCCCTCTGAGAAGGCCCACTCTGCCCGTGCAGCCTGCTGCTCCCGAGGGCCAGGGTGTAGCCACAACAGCCATGAGGATAATGAGGACTGACACTGAGTGAGAATTAGCCAGAGACAGGCACCTGACAGTTTGTAATTCACAAAATTAATTCACATGTGTCACAAAATCCTGGGGAACACAATTAGGCCAGGGCTACAGAAGAAGGAAAAGGGGTTGAGAGAGGTTATCCACTGGCCCCAAGCTATCCAGCGCCCAAGGACAAGGCTCTGGCAGTCAGTGTCAGCTGGGAATTCTTGTGTGTCACCAGCTCTAGGGTCTGGGCCACTCAGGTAAGTGTCCTGGGCCTCACTGTCCCCAGCCACGAAATGAGACCACAGTGCCCAGCACCAGGCTGACTCAATAACTGGTCATAGTTTTATCTTTCTTACCAACGCAATTCACAACAAAAATGATTGCCTAAAATTAGAGAGCTGGGCGCCCAGGGACACTCGGGCAGCACCAGGAGCCACAGACACATGGGCTTTGATTTTGGCTGCACCTGATCTAATCCAGGCCACCACTTTCTGCCGTGGGACCATGGGCATCACTGCAGAATAAGGGCAGCCCTGGGAGGTCGCTGATCCACATGTCACATGTAGCAGCTGACACAGACACACACAAGGGGGCTATGGAGGCCCTAGGCACGCTCCTAAGCAGGCCGAGCCCTGTCCCCAGACCATGGCCACCCCTACCCACACAATGCCAGCCCTCCCACCCTCTGTGTCCACGAAGCCAGCTCTGGGGACCTGCTCTGTTCTACCCTGGTCATGTCTGACACCACAGCCTGCTATGGGCTGGGAGGGGACAACCTAACCCCACCACAGCCTCCCTGGCTGAGAGTTCAGCAGGTGAGGGTCGCACCTGGAGGGACATTTCCAGAACATTCCTTGCCCAGGTGGATGCAGCTGTTACCTTTGAGCCAAGGACTCTGGCTTCAACCTCCCAGATCACATGCTGAATCACGTTTCCACATACACAAGCAAAAAGAAAAAAAAAAAAAAAAAAAAGCTCATAAAGTCATCTTCCCTAAAACTTTCAGAAAAACACCTGTCCACGGGCGAGGCCTGATCCTTGGATGGGAGAGCAATATCCAGGCCACATGGACTGGACTTGGGAGAGGCAGATGTGCTGGAGCCCCAGTCTGGACCCACTGCCGTGTGAATCTAACAGGTGATTGCACCTCTCTGAGCATCAGGTGACTGTCTAGTCCACTGCTCTGAGGACAAGTGTCCCCACGCCATGTGCCGCAGACCCTGGCCAGGCTGCTCCCACCACCCTCTGGCCTTTGTCATCACTGTACTAACATTCTGATTCCAGGTTATCCCACAGGTCAGGTGGGACCACTGGATCAAATCTCTTCTTATCCAGAAGGTTCCATGAGACAAGCCCAGGGCAGAACTCACACACTGGCTGCCACACTGCTGCCACTGTCTTTGGCACAAGCCACATCACAGCCATTTGTACCACATGCCAGCAGCCTTTGAAAAAGCTTTATGGAACTTCATTTGATTTTCATGATAGGCCAAGAAGATGGATAAGCAGCTCTCAGGGCCCCTAACTGTGGACCAGGCACCCTACACACCAAGTACTATCATCTTGGTTGCCAACAGCAATGTTGGCAGCTGAGTGACAAGGGACAGGGCAGCAGACACTAACAGCTGTGTCAAGGCCAGGGGCTGAGTAATGACACTGAAAATGGAACTATTTTCAAGACATCTAACAAATATAAGAAAATGAAGCACAACAATATCCGAAGCCAGTCTCTATCACCATCATCATCATCACTAGCATCATCATGGAAGGCAAACGACACAGGGTGCCCGGATCTTCCCAGGGGCAGGACCTGGAGAAACAGGCCAAAGACACATGCACCCCAAAGGCTCTTGGTCAGGGACCTAGGGAAGGATGAAGGGGAAGACGACAAAGAACAGTCTCACTCAAGACAGAGGCAAGACTGAGAAAGAATCAGTGTGACCTGCACAGACCCACATGTGTGGAGAGGCGGGCTCCAGAACAGAGATCTCTGTCTGGAGCCCACAACAGACGAGTTCATAGCAATGAAGGTGACCATTCCCAGTCAGTCTGGGTGCAGGGAACGGAGCAGGCAGGAACAAGGGGCTGGAGTGGAGGAGCCTTGGTGAAATCCAGCCCATCTGCCACTCACAGGGGAGATTCCAAACTACGCTGATGCCAGGTTCTTTCTCTCTGCTAAACTCCTTCTAATGTGTCTTTGATACTGGTTTTGCAATTAAATAAAAGAAAAAAAATCCAGAGTTCTCATGTATGAGGCTCTGAGCCAACAATGAGCATGCTCAGCTGCAATCTCACTTGATCTCAGCAAAGGCTCTGGAGGCAGGGACCAGGGGCTCCATAATATCAGACTCATGGGCCAAGGCCGGTCTAAGGCCGGGTCCTGGAGGGCGGTGGCCTCGTGGGTCTGGGTGGTGACAACATTGGCCAGGTTCCTGTACTCCATAGAGTGACACAGTTAAAAACACTCCTGGTGCAGTGGCACTCCTGGTACAGGGTATCACTGAATAAACCTCTCTTGCAGTCTCTCACCACAGTGTCACACTTCCATCCAGGGAAGGAGCATAAGCAGCCTGCCCAGGCTTGGAATGCAGGTAAGCTGTCCTCTTAACCCAGCCAATCCTAGCTCCTCCCCTAGGACCGTGTGGGTGGCTCCTCCAGGAAGTGGTCCCTGACCCCTCAAGTCAGCCTTGGAGAGTCCCAATACCACCCACACCGGTGTATGGTATGGTTCTCAGCTCCTTCATGCTGGATGGGCCTTACACCTGGCTGGAGAGCACAGCCAGGACACAGTGGAAAAAAAGAATCAATAATGACAGAAGAAAGGGGACAGCAACAGAACAAACAAAAAAGCAAACAAATGAAGACCTAAGTGTGAATGAGGCACCCAAGAACAACATGGACTGGTAGAAGGCTCTCCTTCTCCCAGGGCCCATCTGGTGGGCATTCTAGCTCGTGATAGTTCCCAGAGAATGGCATAGCCCCACTGGCGGGCACAGAACCAGAAATGGCTGAGGCTTCTCATCATGAGCTGCAGCTGGATGGGCAAGTGATCACCATAGCAATAACCCATGCCAAGCACTCTAACACGCTATAACCTGCTCTACACACTGCCTCCTTCAACACTGTCAAGAACCCATGAGGTAACAGGACTCAGTCCAGGCCTGGGGTGCTGATACCCAGCGATACCCAGCTAGTACAACTGTGCATTGGTGCATGGGGGAAGAGGAACATGAAGCTGTGCAGAGGGCTTCGGAACTGGTGCTCTCAGCCCCCACAGCCAGTCTCTCACCTCTGTGCAGTAGGGTCATGGAGCCATCAACAACAGCCCTGACAATAACAGCACACTTGACTTTCATGTGGCAAGATCACAGAGCCAGTTACAAATAATCACAGAGGTGGGAGCTGGTTGGACAGTGAGGACGACATGTGGGACGCCACCTCCCACACTGGCGTGCCTGGCCAGAGTCCCATCCCCACTTCAGAGGGGGCAACAGGCGATGGCTCAAGTCCTTGGTCCTAACACCCAAGTCCTACTTCTCTCTCTCTCTCCCCCTGCATTTAAAATACATAAAATTAATTAATTTTAAAAGTAATAGCATGAGTACTCTCAGCTTAGTGTGAAGAAGGCATCCCACGGCCCTTCAGGCTGGCCCAGTTTCAGGCTGGGCAGAGCCACCAGCAGACTCCAAGGTTCAGCTGCCTAGGCTCTGGCTCAGCTTCCTTCACCTTCAGAGGGCAGGAGCTGCCCAGCCTGGCCGATGCCACCAAGCCAGTTCCCTCAGTGCCAAAGCTTTGCTTCAAAGGGATCTGCCTTGCAAGCTTGGGTCTGGGGTCTCAGAGAGCAGAGCAGTCAGCACCATGCTACCCCTGACTACCCAGGTCTGACCCAGGTCACCCAGGACTTCATGAACCAACAAAAGACACCCCTTAGGAAGCCATGGGGGTGAGAGGAAGGCTCCCAGGCAGGCCAGAGAGGCTAAGGGGCTAGGCAGGCACGGATGCTCAGCCTGCCCTGCCTCTGTACGCACCAGGGCCTCCCCTGCTGCAGCCCCAGACTCAGCAGGTGACTGGAGATTCAGCTGTCTCAGATGCACTGTCCTCCAGAATACAGCCATGTCCCGCACAGCCCTCTCCCACCTCACATGTCCAAGCCCCAGGGGGCCAGGGAACACTGGAATGTGTGAGCCCTGAGGTCAGAGCCCCAGTTTGCCTTGAATTGGGTTGAGAAGGGGGAAAATGGCCAAGAACAACTCACTCATTTACTTCATTTTCAGACTTGGCAGCTGCTGGGCCCGGCCTTCCAAACCAAGCCGCTTTGGCCAGGACCTCTGCGGAGGTGCCAGCCGCAAGGCACATCTGGATTCGCTTAAGGAACCAAGAGCCAGCAAGTTCTCTTAAGAAATTAGTTCCTGGGGAACCGGGTCTCTCTGGGGACTGGGCAAGGAGCCGCCTGCTCCAGCCTCACCCAATTTGGGCTAAGGACACTGGGAAATTGCCTGTCAGGGACTGGAGGGGACCTTGAGGTTGACTTGAAGAACCACCACGGACATCCTAGTGCAAGAGGGCTGGAGAAAGCACCCAGGCCTCCAACCACTTGGGGACACTCTATCAGCTGAGCCCTGTGGGAGCCAAATGCTAGGCATCAGCCAACATAAATGAGTAGAGGATCCCAAAACAAATGACCAAGCCTCAGTTTCCTCACGTATCAAATGTGATGATAGGACATGCCTTCCAGAGCTGCCCTGTGATTCAAGGGCAACTGGGAGAACCCAGGATGTACACACTCATCTCCAGAGTTCCTGCAAATTTCGCTTCTGATCATTTTTATGGATATACAATGACTGCACATATAAGACCCACAACCCAAGTCCTGGGAACCTCAACTTCCCCAAGAGTCTTGCCTGCTATAGACCCATACCTTCCTTCCCAAGCCTGCTAACAACAGGCCCTCACACCAGCTCTCTTGGGCCAAGCCAGCAGCAGGCATTCAAAGACCTGTTGATGGCCATGAGGACAGCCTCCATGGACACTCCCCTCAGAATGCCAGGGACCACACAGGACACTGTCCTCTAGCACCAGCAGGTTGGGGCAACAGCTTCATGACTTGCCCCAGGAAATGGTCGAAATGTAGAGGCAAGCCCAGGACCCCTACATTTGTGGCAAGGGGACATGGGAAAGATGCACAAGTCAGTTCCAGCACCGCCATTTGTTAACCATCCTACTTTAAGTGACAGCTCAGCCTCAACGTCTCCCCTCTGGTTCTGCAGCAAAAACAGTACCCAGTCCATACCCAGTCTCCTTATGTAAAAATATACCCACCACGTTAGCCAAATGAGAAGTAATATCCTCAAAGAAAAAAAATCACCTGGCATAAATGCTCTGTAAATTACTCTACTGGTTGTCCAAACACAGGGCTAAACAGCCTGGTCAGGGGATGCCTCTGGGACCCAGAAAGGCACAGGATGGTGGGAGAATCCACACCAGCGTTTTCAGCCTGGCTGTCCTTGAGAACCAGCGAGGGGTGGGAAGCACCATGATGAGCAGCAATTGCCCACCACACGCCACTGGCTAAAGGAGCTTGTCCTAGCACATGCACAAGCCTTTGCTTTCCTTGCAGCTTCCTACTGTAAGAGCTGTAAAACAACTCAGAGACAACACAAGGCAGAAAGAGCTCAGATGGGTGAGTGAGATGAGATACCCGTCATCTTTTTTTCACCCATCTCAAAGTCATTTACAGTATTCCTTGACAGACATGAGCTCACAAGAAGATGGATACAGACACATTATAGGAGGAAAATCTAGTAAGAGCTAAAATGTCTACCAAGAGGAGGCAGGCCTAATCAATTCTGCCTATACAGGCAACAGGATACTCCGAAGCTATTTAAACAGATGGCACCAACCCCATCACACCAAACCCCAACCCTATACCCAGGGTTGTGACTGGGCAGCAGGACACTTCCCAAACTTCCCCCGCAGAACTCTACCATGCAGCTAACAGGGGAAGCTGAGCCCCAAAGGCCTTGATAAAGCCTCAGACAGAACAAAGATGGTGTGGGTTTCCACTGCTGCCATGTGGCAAGGGGGAGGGAGGGAGTAGTGGGGCAGGGACAGAGGACTGAGGAAGACAGCCCCAGCAGACAGAGGAGAAGAAATGGAAATCCTGCTCATGTTCTAGAAGCCACCTGGCACCTTCTAGGGCCTCCAAGGCCAGAACTGCCCAGAAATTCCCTCACTCAGTGGTCTACATGAGTCTCATCGTGGCCCTGACTCAGGGGTCTGTTCGTGCAAACTACAGTGGCCAGACACGGTGACCCAACACTACCACTGACAACCAGAGAGCCCATGTCTGCCTCACGTCCCACACCCACATCCCCATAAAGAGGGGCCATGGCAGGGAGACTATAACTCAGTAATTCCTCTACATTGGAATCAAGATGGAGCTCCAACTGCAACATCCTTCAAGCTAGGGAGGTAGGTTGCCATGACAATCACACCCCCCAAGCCAGACTCATGAGCCATCTCCAGGGCTCCTGCCCCAGCCTCCCACACCTGCTCCCTGGTTGCTATGACCTGTTCATCAGAACTGACACTGCCAGCAGGGACAGAGTCAGACAGGGGCCACTAGGAACCATGACTCTGCCTGGGAACTCCAAATACTGTGACCAAATGGTGACATCTCAGCCTGTGCAAAATCAGCTCTCAGCTCATGGCAGGCAGGTGGCCCAACAGGGAGGAGCATCATTAACCTTGAGATTTGAGTAGGAGTTCTATCTAACCCCCAGTTCTGTCTGCTGCTTTCTTTTCTGCCCTCTGCTGTGGATAAGAATCATTATTCGTCTGGAGAGAGAACGCACTATAGGGTGGATTGTGACATTTTCTAAGTAAAATAGCAAAAGCCACGGGCAACAATGAGAAGAACACCTGGAAGAAGTTAACAACTGAGTAGGTCCTCAGATGGACTGCAAACACGGTGCCTCCCCCCACTCCAAGTACAGCAGGCCCTAGTGCATGCAGCCATAGTCAACAAACCAATGGACAGTGCAGAGAGGGAAGCGGGGGGAGTCAGCAGGAACTGACCTCACACCACCCGCCCCCCCGTCCTTGAGGCTTGCTTTGCTCAGATCCTGGTGTTCTGTGGAAGAGCCAGGAGCGGCTCTGCCCCAGGCCTTTGCACCTGCTGTAGGTAGTTTCTTTTCCTGCTCCAAATCATCGGTTCAGGAACCCTTGCATTCACCTCCTTTGTGCTTCTGCTCAAGTGGTATCCAGACCTTCCCTGCCACTCTATTCAAAGGGCTGTCACTCAGCACACACTCCACTCTATGGTTATACCAATTCTCCTGTCCTTCCTGACCCTGTGCATCTTTATCCATTGCACTGCATCAGCACCTGACCAAAGTCCATGCTTTCTTGCTGATTTTCTTCTTCCCAGGTGGAACAGGAGCCCCAAGAGGGCCAGAACATTATGCACTTTGCCCTGTGCCTAGACTGGTGCCCGGTGCCCAGTGGACAGCCCACCACCACTGGCCCGTGAAGGAGAGCAGCAGCTGTGCACTCACCAGCCCTAGGGCAAAGCAGTCTCGCATCCTATTCTACAGCAGAGATTGGCTCAATGTAAAATGTGGTGGAGTTAAACTGCGGGACCCAAGGCAGGCCCCGGGTCTGTGGTGGAGTTAAACTGCGGGAGTTTCCTCCTGGAGCAGAGCTCTCAGCCCTTGTCTCACTGCCCCAAGTCAGGAGGAAGGGGTTCCCTGGTGGGTGGCTTCTACTCTGAACTCCACACTTCAGGGACACTCAAAGCCCTCACATCCCCGGCCCCACCTCCCCTGCTTACCCAGTCGCCAGCATCCCTGCTGTATCTCCTGCAGGCCTAAGTCACTACCAGCTAGCTCCCTCTCTCCACAGCTGCCAGGGTACCTATTGCCTTGAACATGGGGACACATGACATGACAGGGCAGAGAGACTCCTGGGGTTGCAAAGCTAAGGACCTGGATCAGCAGGCTGGCCTCCACATCATCATGGGGGCCTTTGCTGGCAGGAGGTCAAGGTCAACGGAGGAGGGAGGCAGAGGCGTTGAGGAGCTCTGGGCTCTGCACAAGGCCTCAAGCACCCTGATTGTGCAGTCCCTGATCTGTTTTGGACCTCCGCCGCCTCCGTGCTGTTTAAGCACAGCACTATAGGAAACCTGTGGCTGTCCTGTGCCTCCTTCCCACCCCAAGAGCCTCCCCACCCACCAGGGCCCCTCCCATGCAGACACTCCCAGCACTTCCTTACATGATGATTACAGCTGAGCTCTGAAGTCTGCGACTCAGTTAAATTTTAGTCTGTGCTACTGCAGAGAGACTCCAGGCCCCTCCAAGCCCCTCCCCTTGCCTGTGATGGGGAACCCTGCTGGGACGCAGAGACAGGGGACCCTCGTAGACCACCCGGCTTGCGGGCAGGGAGGGGGCACAATGACTGGGCGGGGAAGGACAAGTCTGTGTCTGTGTTGACTGCGGCACGTCCCTGCGGCCCCGGACAGGCCCAGGATAACAGTGTGCAGGGAACCAACGGATGAGGCATGCAGCATCAGTAACATATAAACACAAATGTGAAAAGCACACTAACTGAGTGAGCCTCAGCGGTGACCGTGAGCCCACACCCTCGGGCATGTGTGGCTTCCCCAGATGGACCCCAGGGCGCAGAAGCTCCCCACTGGACAGAGCAGTACCAGCCACTGTCAAGCCTTACCTCAGAAATGCTCAGTGCAGGTGCACCATACCACAGCCTCCTTCTCCTGTGGCAGCTCAGTCCCCTTCATCAAGACTGTGGGAGAAACTCCCCACCCTGTGTTTCTCTCAAGGCCTGAGTAAATTTAGATCTTTTAAATTTTTTATTTGAAAGTCAGAATTACAGAGCTAGACACATAAAGATCTTCCACTCCTGATGTTCGCAACAGCCAGGAATTTCTTCTGGGTCTACCACACGGGTTGCAGGCCACCCTCCACTGCTTTTCCCAGGCCATTGCAGGGAGCTGATCAGAAGCAGCAGCACCCACATGGGATGCTGGTGCTGCAAACAACTGTTTTACCTGATAAGCCACAGCACTGACCCAGAACAGATCGTACAACAACCTCCTGTTCAGAGTTGCTGAGAGGGAAAAACAGAGACTGTGAATCAAGCACAAATGAGGGGACCTCAAGTCATTAGGGAATGACTTTAAAAGAGTACTTCCTGTTGGCACAAGGGGAAAAGGTTAGACACATGTACAATTCTATATTATACATTTTTCTTGAACCTTCTGAAGACCCTTAAAAATGCAGGGATTAAAAAAAAAAAACTTCTCACTGAAATAAACTTGCCTTTCAACTCCACTTTCTATGACCTCTTGAAAAGCCCTCGCACTGTGTGGCACACAGTGATCCCAAAGCATACAGCCACAGCACTAGGTCCCCTTTAAAAAACATTCCCTGGAACCTAGTGTGGTTGCATGGTAGCCTGTTCTAATCCCAGCAGTCCCACTTTCCACCCAGCTCCCTGCTTGAGGCCTGGGAAAGCAGTGGAGGACGGCCCAAAGCCTTGGAACCTTGCACCCATGTGGGAGACCCGGAAGAGGCTCTGGGCTCCTGTCTTCAGATCAGCTGAGCTCCGGCTTCTGCAGCTGCTTGGGGAGTGAATCAACGGTTGGAGGTTCTTCCTCTCTATCTCTCCTCCTCTCTGTATATTTGACTTGCCAATAAAAATAAATAAATATGAAAGAAAGAAAAGAAAAGAAAAGAGAAGAAAAGAAAAGAAAAGAAAAAGAAAAAGGAGAAAGAAAAGAAAAGAAAAGAAAAGAAAAAGAAAAAGGAGAAAGAAAAGAAAAGAAAAGAAAAGAAAAGAGAAAAGAAAAGAAAAGAAAAGAAAAGAAAAGAAAAGAAAAGAAAAGAAAAGAAAAGAAAAGAAAAAGCAAGCAAGCATACACTGAAGAACCAAGGGAGGAAGGATAGGTCCAGGATTCTGGCCTCAAACAGCTGAAGTTGTGGGAGACCGGTAGGGTACTTAACCTCTCTGAATCTGTTTCCCTACCTATAAAATGGAGACAATATTACAACACAGCCAAGTGACACCTATCAGTCACTGTCAGGCTGCAATCACACAACAAGCTGCTACTTCTAGTCCTGCCTAGATCAAAGCAATCAGCATCTCGGGGCTAGGGATGGTGCGGGGGTATAAGGTGGGTTATGAAGATCGTCCAGAAATATAAAACACCAGGAGGGGCATGGCACAAAGCAGGTGCTCAGGAAACCCAAGCTTTCACGATGGGGGTTGGGGAGAATAGCCCTTCATTTACAGAAATGCACTTGTAGAGGTGTTCCCAGCTCCTACATGGAAGGAGAGACAGAAAGATCCTCCATCTACTGGTTCACTGCCCAAGTGGCCACAACAGCCAGAGTTGAGCCAATCTGAAGCCAGGAGCCAGGAGCTTCTTCTGGGTCTCCCACGTGGGTGCAGGGTCCCAAGACTTTGGGCCGTCCTCAACTGCTTCCCAGGCCACAAGCAAGGAGCTGGAAGGGAAGTGGAGCAGGCAGGATACAAACCAGTGCTCATATGATGCATGCAAGGCAAGGATTTAGCCACTAGGCCATCATGCCAGGCCCAACACACAGCTTTAAAACCCTCTACAGCCAGCCAGGGAGTGGGCAGCAAAGATCGCTGAAGGGCACAGTTTCCTCTCAGGGATGAGGACAGGAAAAGGCACTAGACCCAGGTGGAGGCAGTGGCCATGTGACAGCACTGACATTACTGGCCACTGCTGTGGGATGGCTGGTTCCTCATTAGGAGACTCTTACCTCACTCAGCACAAACCACCCTGTGTAGCCCACACACACAAGAATGACTCCTGTTTGGCTCCCAAACAGTGTCAAAGTCACAGACACAGAAAGCAGGGAGGTGGCTGCAAGCTGGGAGGCTGGACAGTGTAGTGTCTAACTGGGACAGTTCAGCTGGCTGAACTGTGAAAATGAGAAAGTCCTAGAGATGGACAGCAGCGGCACAGCGTGCATCAACTTGGCAGACTACAGGCAGACGTGGGGTTGAAACAGGCTTTGTGTACAACATGCATTTTTCCACTAGAAGAAAAAGATCACGGGCTGACGGTACAAAGACACCAACACCACGCTCAACAGAGAGGCCTGGTACTGCCTAAGCTGTCTGCAGCCCCAGGGGCGCAGGAACAGGCCCAGTTTTTCCAGGCGAACAACCTGGAGTAACTGAACGCCCTCTTGACAAACATGACAGCAGCCACACACTTGTTTTCTCTGCAGGGCTAGGCCAGGTTAAGTAAGGAAAACACAGCCACGCCTCCCCTCCCCCCAGCACAATCTCTGGCCAAGCAATAGCAGAACTAAGGGCTGCCACACACTTTCACTTCCCACTGGTGTCTGCCGCAGACTGGACCCAGGGGTGGCAGGGGCTGCCCTGGTACCCTTCTCCAGGTGAAGCCCTATCTCCACTGGGCACCAGCAGACATGGAGTGGCTGCACCAGCTCCAAGAGCCAACAAATATGGAGGACAAGAAACCTGAAGAGCAGCCTGGGTTCTGGAGCCTGTGTCCTCTGCTATCTTCAGCACGTGCCCCTTGGCCTGTCACTGTGGCCGCAGCCCTGTAAGTGTGAGAACCAGATTCATGCAAGAAAGGTGAGTGAGTTTATCTCCACAGGGACACCAGGAGGGCCCAATGTTGGCTACCGGGGCAAGGGGGGGCAGGGCCGTGACCATGCTCCCTCACTGTCTTTCGCCATCTCTGGATGAGATCCCCTGCAGTTTCATCCCTTGAAGCAGCTTGGTGAGCATCCTGGACCAGCAGTGGGCACCTGGCACCCACCACCCCCACAGACAAAAAGCAGAAACTTCCACCTATGAACTTTCTCAGAGGTCACCAACACCGTTTGGAGCAGGACAGTTCTCAACCCCACCCGAGAGGGTCCCTAGTGCTGAGCAGCTTATGGCAGAGCAGACAGGACTCCTTGTGGGATGCCTACATCCTGTACCCATGGGCCTGGATCAGGGCCCACTTCAGTTCCATACTCCTTTCCTGCTAACACATACCCTGGGAGGTAGCAGGTGGCAGCAGGTGATGGCCCAAGGGCTTGAGTTCCTGCCCCTCCCAGGGGTGATCCAGACTGAGCTCCAGGTATTTAGACAGTGAACCACTAGACAAAAAATCTCTTTATTTCTCTTTCTTTCAAATAAATTAAATAAAAAGGAAAGCCTTGGGTCCTTCCACTGCTGCACACAGGAGCAGACCTGGGTATGTCCACACAAAATGGCCCTAATAACAACACACATGACAGCCCTGGGACTCCAGAGTCTGACGAGGGTTTCAAATGGCTCTTCCTCACTCCATCCCTGTGCAGTGAAAGAAGTCCAGTTTGTAGCAGGTGCACTGTTCCCCTGAAAAGTCTCCACTTCCCAGACTCCCTTGCAGCTGAGGTTGCCATGTGACTTGGTCTGCTCTACAGGACAAAAGCAGAAGTCCCCTTAAGAGGACAGAGGTCCTTCTCCACCTTCCCCTTACTCCTACTTCCTGTTGACTAGAATGTCGATGTGACAATGAAAGCCCACTTCCCACAAATGACAGAAGGTAAAATGGCAAGGACTAAGCAGCTATCTTGGGCCACAAGACAAGATGCTAAGAATGTTGGAGCAGCAGGACAGACCTTTTATAAAAAAAAATTATTTTTATTGGGAAAGCAGATCTATAGGGAGGGCCAGCGAGAGAGAAAAAAAGAAAAACAACCTTCATTCATTGGTTCACTCTCCAAATGGTCACAACAGCTGGGAGTGAGCTGAGCTGATTCAAAGCCAGCAGCCAAGAGCCTCTTCTGGGTCTCACATGGGTGCATGGTCCAAGGCTTTGGGCCATCCTCCACTGCTTTCTCAGGCCACAAGCAGGGAGCTGGATGGCAAGTGAAGTAGCCGGGACATGAACTGGCAGCCGTATGGGATGCCGACGCCTATGGGTGGAGGATTAGCCTGTTAAGCCATGGCGCCAGCCACAGGAAGGAAGATCTTTAGGTCTGCAAGGTAGAGACCGGCCTGACATGACAGCCCACACTATGGTTCCTTTCATATGAGACAAAATAAGCAACTTCTGCTGCACATGAGCTGCTGGAGTTTCTGAGTGTCCTGTGAGCCCTGAACTCAAGTGCAGGGCATGCCCCCTTCCATGCTTCAGTATTTGCCCCTTCAGAATCCTGGGTCACCTCCTAGCTTGATGGACTTTCTCAAAATCAGCAGTAGGTCATGCTGGGTCAGAGATGATGATATGATGAGCCACCACCTGTGCCGCACCTACCATGTGCCACCTTCTGCATGAACTGCCCACACAAGATAAAACAGCTCATGACACAGGAGTTGTATAGAAGGCTGAGCCCCAGAAGGCAGGGTCTCACTCCATGTTCATTCTTAGGTGAGCCCAAGGAAGTGAACTTGTCTGCCCTTAGGAAATGAGCGCGGAGGACATGGATGGGCAGGGTCAGGGTCAGGGAGAAGAATGAGGAGAATGGGGAGAAGCTGCCCTCCCACAAAGGGGCTTGGGTAAAAAGATGCTCATTAGGCTGTGGTTTATAGCAGCACACAACTGGGAACGGCCCACCAGGATGTCCAGAGAGTAAACACACACACCCTGGCTGGTCCACACAGGTTAACCACAGGTACCTGTGGCTCCCTGGACAGACAGCATGCTCTCTCTCTCTTTCTCTCTCTCTCTCTCTCTCTCTCTCTCTCTCTCTCTCTCTCACACACACACACACACACACACACACACATGATCATAAGCAAACAAACAAGGCATGCTGCACAAAGATGCCCACGTTCTAACTTTATTTACACAAAAGTTTCAAACCTGAGAAACAAATGGCGTGCCCTGCAACACCAGCATGCCATAGTAAAAGCACATACAGATGCCTGAGGAGGATATGCATCAAACACAAGGCAGCAGAAAAGGGCGAAAGCAGAAAAGGGCTACCTGCAGCTGGAATGCTTTACTTCTTACACTTGATTGTGCTGTTTAAACATTATATATACGGGTCCTTCTTTGAGGTGCAGTGGGTTAAGCTGCCCCTGGTGATGCCGGCACCCCATATGGGCGCCGATTCATACGCCAGCTGCTCCACTTCTAATCTAGCTCCCTGCCGATGGCCTAGGAAGAGCAGCAGAAGATGGCTCAGGTGTTTAGGTGCCTGCCACCTATACAGGAGTCCCAGATGAAGCTCCTGGCTTCAGCCTGGTTCAGCACTGGCTAATGCGGCCATCTGGGGAGTGGACCAGCAGATGAAAGATCTCTGTAAAAAGTTTTATTTCATGGCTTCTCATTTATGGGAATATATAGAATAGAGTAATAGAGACTACCATACCCAGATGTGGGGATACAATGCAATATGCATCCCTGCTTCCAAATCAAAGATGGACTCCCAATGAAACTCTTGGACATGAGTAGACAATGGAATGCTGGACTATCTAACATTGTCTGCACCAGCAATGTCAGGGCACACTTAAATATCAGACTGATGGAATCATGACTCCTTAGGAAGGATTATACTATTGTAACAACATGGGGAAAATCTGTTAGGAGGTGGGAGCTTGGCGGGGGCGGAATCCCAGTCTCTACAAAATTATACCATAAAATTCAAAAATTCAAAATAAAAATTTAACCAAAAAAAAAGTGCACTATACAGATAAATAGGATGATTTTCCAATGTCTCAAGCTGGAGACTCGACCCTGTGTGAACTTAACTGCTGGTGTTTGTCTCGACTAGAGGCAGTCTGTATTCACCTCTGAAGTAGGTTTCAGTAGGAGAGCTATTCTTAGTTATTAATTTATGTTTTCCTTCAGTGCACAGAAAATATCAATGCCAAACAGAGGCAACATTGGATTACCAGAAAGTTACCAAGGGAAATCAGTCCTGAGTCACAAAGTTGTGTAAGTAAATATATCAGACCACAACTGATCCCTAAGAAAGGCAGGGAATTTATTGAAATATGTTTTAAAACTTATTGTGTCAAAACTTTTGAAGTAAAATGCTTCTTATATTACTTAAAATTTTAAAAAATGAGAAATCAAATTGCACTATTGATTTAGTATTTACTAGCAAGAGGAAGGCATAACTAAGGTTAGGAGAAAGTTAAATTGAGTTAAATGAACCTGTTCTAACAATTATGAATGTTGATTATTAAGCACTCTTTTCCTGCTTTGTCACTATTAAGTTACAAATATGCTCCTGGATAAAAATGTGATTGAATTATTGGAAAGATGGTCTCCCCAAATCAAATTATGCTTACTTTATCACAAATCTTTTTCATGATTGAGCATATATGTTATTCTCCCAAGATTTTGTGGGTAGCACAAATCCACCTGTTCAAAAGAATTTACAGTAACTACAAAACTAGTATGAATCCTGTAGTATGGTGGTTCATATTGGATTTCTAAATAAAGGCTCTTAAAATCTCAAAAATAAACAAATAAACAAAAAGGTATTTTAAATAAATACCATATATGCTGCTTAAGATGGCTGACACGCTTACCATTTTTAGGTTTTTTTCTCCTTGTATCCATGTGAGAGGCAGAGGAACCAGACACCAAAGAAGTTCTCATCCAGCAACTGACTCCAGAGGCGGCCACCAAGGCCAGGCCTGGGCTGGGGCTGATACCAGGGGCCAGGAACTCCATCCAGCTTTCTCACTTGGATGACAGGGCCCCAATTACATGAGCCAACGCCACTGCCACCCCCATTCTGATATCAGCGGGGTGCTAAAGCCCAAAACCAGAACAGGGCAGCAAACCCAGAGAGGAGGAAACACTCAGTGAAGGTCCTCAAGTCAGGCAGCAGCCGCTCGGTCGGGGCCTGCCACCCACCTGGAGCGCAGCAAGCTCAGAGTGGACAAAGTCCACGCCCACACACTGCACAGAGCTAAGGAACCGGATCCCGGGGGGAGGCAAGGCTGCGGTCAGGGGCAGACACCCAGCCCAGCAGGGGCACAGCCAGGGTCTGCCTCAGTTTCCCCAGCTGAAGAATGGGAGCATATACAAACACCCACCCTAAAGACATGTTCCAAGAGTCTGAGGACAGTGCCTGGTAGGTTGTATAAGTGACCAGCAATGTTCATCTTTGTTGTTACTAGAAAATGAAACTCCAGGTTCTTGAAGAGGAATGCTGCTGATTTTCAAATGCAAATGACTTGCTGACTTTTTTTTCTTGTTGTTGGTTTTCTTTTCTTTTCTTTCTTTTTCCTTTTTTTTTTTTTTTTTTTTTTTTTTTGGTAGAGGAAGAAAAAAGAAAGAAAGGAAAAGAAAAAAGCAAATCCACACAACACAACACTGTGCAGGCCAAAGAAAACACACGGGCAGACTGGACTTGGCTCGCGGGTCGCCGGCTCGGCTCGCAGCCTCCACTCAGCGTGTTCCCGGCTTCCCGGCAGTCACTGCGAATCCTACACAGGACCGGAGATCACCCCACTTCCAATGCCAGCTCCTGAGCCCCGGACCTCCGCATGGGAAATCAGTGTTTAAACAACCCAGTGTTTCAACCCCTACCCAACTCCCAGTCCAAAGTACAGGAACTGCTAATCCTCATCTCACCTACCACATCTAAGTCACCAGTTATTTCATACAGGGGAGGGAAAACATCCCATTAAAAAAAGAAGAAGAAAGGAACAAAGCAGCCAAGCGAGGCGAGGCCAACTTGCAAACGCGCCGCTGTTGACTTGGGCAGCAGCCCTCGCTGGTCAGAGGCAAACAGCTCAGCCCTGACAGCCGTCCCAGACATGAAAATTACAGAGCAGCACCCGGGCACCCCCTGCCCACTCTGTGTCACTCACTGGGGAGGAATGCACCTCCACGCCCTCCATGGCAAACAAGAACGAGGACACGTCAGGGACAGCCGCAGCCAGCTCATGTCCTGCAGAAACCAGCGCGCAGGGAACCCACAGCCAGCTCTGCCAAGGATGTAGGGGGAGCAGAGTGGGGGCGTGGCCGAGGGTTCCCAAAAACACACACCCGCTTTACAGATCAGCACCCCAAGAACACAGAGTGGAGAGAGCCATAGAGCCTGGGACCCTTTAGAGCCAAGACAAAGGCTCGCCACGGTTCAAGGCAAGCAGCACAACACACCAGCCCCTACAAGGCTCACTGGGCAGCAACTGCACAGCAATGACCTCCACTGGGACAAGAGAAAGCACCAGGTGTGGAATGCAGCCGGCAATGGCTGCTACAACCAGTCCTCATGCAGGTCCGGCCCCAGGGCCCTTGCACTTGCCATGTTCATTGCCAGAAACATCCCTCTCCCGATGACCCTGCTCCCAGGGTGCCTGCTTAACCACACTCTCCAGGGTCTGCCCCCAATATTGTCTCTTTACACCACTTCACAGCCACTGTCATCCTAACACTACCTGGCTAGTGGCCACCCCAACCCCCGTGAGGGCAGCATGTGGTGGCCTGGGGCTGCCGCTCAGCAGTGCTGAATCAACTCCAGGTTGAGTTCACCACCTACTCAACCCCAGACAACCACAGCAGAGAAGGGCCAAACCTCCACCACGCCAGGGTAGCACCAGGAGGTGGCCCAATGAGACACTGTGAGGAACGCTGGATTCTGGGCCTCATTCTGTGCTCATTCCATTCTCCTCCTTGTCCCTTAGTTCCTACCACAGTCCAGGCTATAAACACTGCTCCTGATCCCACTGTACAGATGAGGAAACCGAGGCACAGAGCTACAAAGCCTGCCCAAAGTCATACACGCACTTAGTAAGTATGACTGCAACAAGCACAATGTCAGAGATGACATTTATAGCCACACAAGCACATATGTGCACGCAGAGGTGAAAGCAAATATGCTGTGTGGCATGTGTGTGCATACATGTGTGGGCTATGTATACATGGCTACTGTGTGTATATATGCACATGCGTGGTTGTAGAAGGGTATGTGTAGATAACTGTATGTGCACGTGGGTATGGTTATGCTTCTGCGTGTGCATGTGCTGGCACACCTGTGAGTGCACAGGTACATGCTGCATGCACCTATGTGCCTATGTAGATGTCTGTGTTCTATATGAAGATTGCATGTGCACACATTTGTGCATGCATGTACGTGGAGCAGCCTCCACATCCCCTTCTCTGTGTGATTCTGTTTTGATTGTAAGAGGCTCAGCCACGGCAGAAAGACAGCCTCTGGAAGGCAGAAGCTGTTTAGTTCCAATCCACTAGGTAACACTATAGGAACTGCATTTAACCGTTTTTTCATTTATAAAAATCTCAATTTCCCAGGCACAGCCAATACCTCCCAAGACCCCTCATCCTCTGTGGAGGCCTGGTAGGCTGGCCGGGGTGAGGGGAAATGGGCCCTCCGCTGGCCTCCACCTTAGCACTTTCTCCAGACAACACAGGGCGAAAAGAAAGCCACTGCGGGGTCCAGCACTGAAACACCCCTCTCAACGCGGCCTACATGTGCAAAAGCCAGCTCACAGGAACAGACCCCAGGCAGGTGCCCGGAAGCCCCGCTTCCCTCAGAAGCACGTGCTACACGGGGACAGCCACTTTCAAGCCCCAGGCCCCTTTCTCACTTGTCCCAGGCACCTCTGTCTGTGGAAGCAGCAGAGGCTGGGGGTCGCTTTACCTATGCAATGCTTGCAGCTCTTTTTCTCAAAACTCTCTCTGAGCTGAAGCTGTCAAAAGTGGTGCCTGATAAATCTGAAGGCTGTGGAGGAAGTGGTTTGTCCTTCCCCTGCTTGCGATCTCTGTACAAGATAACACAGCACAGTACCCGGTGATCAGGGCCAGACCAGGTTCCAGGCAGCGGTTGAAGGAAGCCTGGGTAGAAACCCTGGCCTGCTTCTCGCCTGCTGCCTGGAGGCCAGGGTCAGCACACAGACAGGAGGGGCCAAGGGCCTTCAGGAAATATCCCTCCAACAGGAAACTTGATCTGGCAGCTCCACATCCCCAGAGCAACCTGGGAGTTGAACATTATTATCCCATTTCCCAGGCCGAGTAACTAGGGCAACCGGGCTGTACATAACACGCTCAGTTTCATCTCAGTAACTTGCCCATGGAATACGCAGCTAGAAATTGGCGGAGCCTGAAATTAGGAAAGTCTGATTCCAAGGCCGGATGTCACCTGGAAGGCCCTCTCTGGCCACTCCCTTCCCGGGCTGGGGCAGGTCCCCTCTGTAATTGTGGTGAGGATGGTGACAGCAGTAATAACAAGGGCCCTCTTTCTTGCTCCGATGTCCTTTCTCTGTATCCACACTGGGTGTGCATGACCTCACGGAGCCCATCCCAGAAGCCCACGCAGGAACACCACTGCCCGCCCACTGTGCTGACCAGAAGCAAAGGCTCTGAGGATGATGTCACTCGCCCAAGGTCACACAGTGGGCAGGTGGCAGGGCCTGGGGTAGGACTTCCAGCTCGTTGCTCAGAGCCCCAGCCCAGGGCTGCCCTCCTGTTCACAGACCCACACAGTGCTTTCCACTACTATGGGCCTAGAAGCTTCCATGCCAGAATGACCTCCAGGCCACCAAGCTCACAGGGAGAAGGAGGGAGGCTATTCCTCCACTGACAACCCACCGATTCCCCTTACCACCAGTGTAGCCTTCTCAGGCACTCAGGCCCTGGATAACTCTCTCAGTTTGGACTCAGGCTTTTCAAAGTTGGGGTGGGAAGGCAGGTGCAGTGCTATGGCACAGAATATAAAACCAGTGCCGATTCCAGACCTGGCTGCTCTACTTCTAATCCAGCCCCCTGCAAAATACACCTGGGACAACAGTGAAAGATGGTCCAAGTACTTGGGCCCCTGAACCCACATGGGAGACCTGGAAGGAATTCTGGCTCCTAGCTTTGACCTGACCCAGTCCCAGCTGTTGTGGCCATCTCGGGGGTGAACCAAGAAATGGAGGATGCCTCTCTCTCTCTGTAACTCTGCTTTTCAAACAAATCTTTTCTAAAATAGAAGAAAAAGGGGCTGAGTAGGGCACAACAAGCAGTTCAGAAGCATTCCAGGGACTCACTTCCCATGTTAAGTCCAAGCCCTGAGGCCAGCAGCAGGTCCACTCCCAGGAATCACCCTCTGCAGCTCCAGCTCCACCCCACCCTCACCCCCTCCAGGCCTCGGAAGTCAAGGGGTCCTGTTCTCCCAGGCTGTGCCAATGCCATTCAGCCCAGAAGGCACTTCTCTGCTTCTCCAGCTGACCCTGCCAATGGTGCCAGGATCAGCAGCCTTCTCTTAGGGTACCTCATAATTTGCTCCTGTTGAGAGCCACCCTCCTTGCTGCTGGAATCACATGGGACACGGACTCAAGTGTTTCTGGGTGACCTTTGTATCCTCAAACCTGAGCACAGCACCTGCCACTCAGCATGTGCCCTGTAAGTCTGTGCTTTGGGACAAGCACACAGGGAGACGCAGCAGGTACAGGCTCTAACTAAAGGTCTTGTGTGTCTCTACACTTCGCTCCCAGCTCATCTTGGGCAGGAAACTCCATCTTGGCCTCTACTTTGCCAGTAAGGAGCAGAGGCTCCCAGAGCCAAAGCGCCTGCCCAGGCCATGCTCATGCGAAAGGGCTGGGAAAGCAGGCCTTGCTGAGTCTGTGCTTCCAGGACACGGTCCTGGGTGAGAGCAAGGAACAGAAGTGTGCTGGCACTTCACGGGCAGAAACAGGGTGGCAAGCTGCCTCTCCACACTCTGTCCCCAGTCCACTGAGGCTGGTCTAGCACAGTCTCATTCACTGGGGTCACGGCCCACATGTAAAAAGAGGAAGCAACAAGGAGGAGGTTGTGAAAAGTAAACATCCAATTCCGTTTTTTTCCCCAGGATTGAACATGGAGGAAAAAGGCATTTGGGGGTAGGAGGAGCCCTCCCATCACCTCTTGGTGTACCTGCAGGGAGGTGAGACACTCTCATGGGGAGGTCTATTGTTGAGAAAGGGGGTGCCCGGCAGAAACTGCACAGTGATAAGCCACCACATATTAACAAACTGCAGAGGCTGAGGGACTGGCCCTGGTGCTCCCGAGTGGCAGGGCTAGGAAACAGGTGCAGGTCCAAGTCTCACCCTGGGGCTGGGCCTGCACAGGCTGGGCAGATGGTGGGGGGGCCTTCCTGGGCTACTGCCTGGTGACCAGGGCTTACTGCTTGGGCTCCAGGAATCACTCAACTGAGCACACACGACAGGCAGGGCAGGGGCCACCGCACGTTTACTGTGCTGCATGTTCTATTCATGCCCATCACCAGACTAGAAGAATCAGCCCAAAAGGAAAGTAGAAGAGGGAGGAAGAAGCCTCACTGCCACAGGCCTCCTGGACCAGCCTCAAGGACTGACTCGAGCTTTTCAGATGCAGGGAGGCAGCAGCAGCTGCAATCAAGCCAGACATCAAATTCCATGCAGCAAAGCATCCTGGGGAAGCACATGCCACCACTTGACTCTCTCTAGGCAGCCTGGGCTGCTGGTTTTGTGACTTTAAAACCATGCAACCCTCAGGCTTTACCTCATGCTGGCGGGTAACTATGGAGTAGGAACAGTAGCGGCGAACACTGTCAGAAGGGAAATGCAGGGTGGTGAGCTAAGCGCTCCCGTGCATCTACATTGCTCATTAACCCCAGGACAGACATTCATACTCACAGCTCATTACTGGTAAGGACACTGGGCCTTGCAAAAGCTCAGGACCACTACCCAGATCATCACTAGGAAGTGGTGGGGCTAGGATTCAAACCCAGGAACTGAACAGCCCTGGTCTCTAACCAATCACGAACACAGCCTATTGCATTAGTTTTGTTCTTGTTAAACAGAAGGAAACACCAAAGAATAGAAAAGAGGAAAAGGAAAAGGGCTGCGATACATCTCCTGCCATCAGACAAGCTGTTCTCTGCCATCACCACCCTGCTTGGTGCCAGCAGCCTCACCCCACCTAGAACAGAGGCTGTTCACACATAGCCCAGCCCCAGCCATGCACCGACTCCCTGGAGGCTCTCAGCAGATGCCTGTCAATGGAGGGAATTCACCGCCAGGACCTGCAGCTGAAGCCTGCTTCCCAAACTCAGCCTGTACAGTGAGGAACACCAGTACTCTCGGCCGCCCAGTCCAGCCACCTCCAATATGGAGCCTGCTGTAGGCAGTGGGCACAGTGGTAGGTTCAGGAAGGACCCTGCAACACACAGCTGAGCATTCATTCACTCATTCATTCCATCAATTTACTCACTCAACAAATATTTGCAGCATGCTGATGATGGCAGGGAACTATGCTAGGTGGCCTTCTTGGGACCTGTATGGTCAGCCAGGGGAAAGGCCCCGGGACAGAAGAACAAGCAAAGCAGCCCGGAGCAGTCAGACGGGGGGAGCACAGCACACAGTCAGACACAAATCCAGAGCCCGGCAGCAATGCCTCCCGCCACCCCAGTGCCTCTGGTTGAGGTCTTCCTACTTGTAAATGAAGCTCCAACCTTCACCACCCAGGGACCTGACACACACAACAAAATCCTGGGTGCCGGGAAGCCTGCGCAAGCAAAGGAGCACCCTACAAAACATGCATCACCAGCTCTGCCACTGTCATTCTACAAGCCTCTGTCCTCACATTCTGTCTGTGAGGTCTAATGCATCTACAAAAAGCCTAGGTTATTTCAGTAATGGGCTTGGGGGCGGATCCATTCCTAAGTAAAGTGTATATTTCAATTTGCTTAGGGCAGGCATTTAGACCCATGCTCCTGGTGGCATTAACCTACAAGAGCCAAAGGTCCCTGGAAACAAGGCATGCACACATGGAAGGAGGAGCTAGGGTGAGCGCTGTGGCACAGTAGATTGAGCTGAAGCTTGGGTCACCCGCAGTCCATGTTCAAGTGCTGGCATGAGTCTTGGCTACTCCACACTTTCGACACAACTTACCACTAATGCACCTAGGAGGCAATAATAAAGGCCCAGTACCTTGGGCCACCCATGTGGGAGCCACTGTTGGAGTCCCAGGCTCCTGGTCTCAGCCTGGCCTAACCCTGGCTATTGCAGGTATCTGGGGAAGTGAATCAACAGAGGGAGAGATAGCTGCATCTCTAGCTCGCTCTCTTCCTCCCTCTTGTCCTTTTACTCTGTCAGGCTGCCTTTCAAGTAATATTTTTTCCAAGAATGTGATTTACAAACACACAGGAGAATACAATTCAGATTAAAGTTAGACAACTGTGCCACGTGCTCCACAGTGGGTGCAACTTGAGAACACCAAGCTGCGTGACACAAGCCCAGACAGAGGACAAGCCCTGTGCAACTCTATTTACACGAGGCACCTGGAACAGGCAAACACAGAGACACAAAGCCAAAGAGCAGCTGTCAGGGCACAACGGGACTGTTTGGTGGGCACACAGTTTAGGCTGTGGACAACGAAAAGACTTCAGGTATCGGGGCCAGTGTTGGAGCACAGTGGGTTTGGACGCAGCATCCCTTATGAGCTGCTCCACTTCTGATCACACTCCCTGCTAAGGTACCTGGGAAGGTGAAAAAACACTGGGGGTACAGACAGTGGCAATGCAATGGTTATACAACCCCGAACTGATTCAAAGCCACGGAACTGTACGCTCACAGATAATTAAAGCAAGCATTACACTATGCACACTTTAAAACACAAAAACGTAAGAAAAATCTCCAGAATCACAAATGCCAATGTGAATGAACAAGTGAATGCAAGAACTGGATGTTCCATCTACCCAGAAGAAGGCTCTCCAGCTGCCCGTATGTAGATCCAGTGAGAAAGTCACACCCACAGAGGGCCAGTGTACTGACTGGGATGGCTTCTTTCCCTGTGCCTCAGTTGCCTCAAACGTCAACACCACAACAACAACCTAGACCCTGGGCCCCGGCAGCTGAGCAGCCACTCCAGGGCCAGCCTGGACTTCTGTCTCCTTGGTGTCAGAGCTGATTTGGGGAGAGCACGGGCCAACACAGGTCTCCAGCACAGAAAGCCAACCCGCAGGTAAAGGCCCTGTTGTCACACCTACGCACACCTGTCTCTGGCAGCCGTGCAGTCTCACCCGTGAAACATGGAGACCAACGACAAGCCCGCCTTCTCAGCACCCCCACACCCTTCCGCCCCAGCCAACCCAAAGGTCAGGCACATGGAGTCTCAGTGGCAGTGGCAAGCCAGCAGCACCCTGGCTGGTGACACACTTGGGACTCAGGCAATCCTGGCCATGCCCAAGCTCAGCAGGTAGGCTGAGGGGCTGAGAATGGAAGCAGAACCCTCCTGGGCTATCCACTGTACCATCAGTGCCCGCTTCATCTCCCTCTGAGTGGAAGTTCACGAAGGTGGGCACATAAAGACACCAGAAGAAGCCAGACCTAGACTGGCACTGGAGCTGCAGTGCCCAAGAGCAGGGGGCAGAAGGCCAGGGCCTCCCAGGATCTGCCGGGAGGCTGCTTCAATGAAGTGCCCACACAGTACCTGGCACACACACACCAGCTGCTCAAGCAGGTGAAGTCCAGCCCATGGTGGTAGCACCCAGCCCGGCACACCCTGAGAGCCAATGTGATAAAGGTGGTGGAATAACGAGGCAGCCACAAAGCAAAGGTCAGCTTTCTTTCTTTTCTTTTCTTTTTTTTTTTTTTACTATAGAATCTACAGGGGCCACCACTGTGCCATAGCAGGCTAAACCTCTACCTACAACACCAGAATCCCATAGGAGCACCAGTTCAAATCCTGGCCATTCCAATTCTAATGCAGCTCCCTGCTGGTGCACCTGGGAAAGCAGCAGAGGATGCCCTAAGTGCTTGAGCCCCTGCACACAGTGGGGAGATTCAAAAGGAGAGGATCAGCCTGGCCCAACCCTGGTAATTGCAGCCGCCTGGGGAGTGAACCAGTAGATGAAAGATGTCTCGCTCTCTGTCTCTGCACTGTGACTCTGCCTTTCAAGTAAATTTTAAAATAAATAAATCCCTAAAAAAAATAAAAATACAAGAAGATGAAAATGCAAAAATTAATGGCAAGCAAATCTTGTTCCCTTTAGTCTTTTACATACTGAACATACAAAGACAATGAGGAAATCATGGGCCTTTATAAGGATACCCAGTAGGCCCCACAGAGCGGCAGGGAACCCAGGGAAAATGATGCTTGGGGCTTTCAAACTGTGTGCAGCGTCCCCCAGCCACAAGACAGTCAGCTTACTTCGTCTGCATTTGCCAGGCAGTCTTCCCAACACTCACCATAGCCAATACCACACCCCCTCCCTGCCCTCCATCCATGACACGACACGGGTCCGCGGCTCTGAGTGGCATTCCAGGAGTTCAGATGCAACGCCCACTGCCTCATGTGAATGCTTTCGGGCATATTTTGTCACACTTATCCTTCTTCATTCCTTGTCCATCAAGAGTTAGTGATCACCCTGTCCTTTTGCTTGAAAGGTGAGAGAGATGGGCAGCCCAAGACCACGCCGTGTGCAGGACTAAGCAGTGAACCACTGTCTGACCCACAGATGCGCTGGCCCTATGGAAGAGGGGAGAGTTTGTCCATATCCTAAAGCAAACATCAGAGGGGTAGAAAGTCAACCTTGAAATTCCAGACTAGGATGCAAGAAAAAATATTTCACCATAGCCGAGACAAAACACAGCTCCAACAAGTATGGAAAAGGCTATGCAGACAAACTCTACTCCTGGGCCACAGGGCTGGCCAGGGAGTCAGAATAAAAGCCTGGAACTCGCCTAGCTAATCCAAATTTTGCTCATCTCCATGGTTATTTGCATGCCAAAGACTTCCCTGCTTTTGGCAGGGGGAGACGTGGGAGGCGTGGGGGATGGCTCCCAGACCCCCTTCTATAACCTGGTTTTGTACCCAGAGACTCAGGCACTAACCCTAACCCATGTGACCGACCGTTTCAAAGTCACCTCTCCTTCCAGCGGATTTTCAGGCTGTCACTCACAAAGGTCCAAGTTTAGAACAGTGTCCTAGGTCACTTGTCAATTCTTCTTTCTGCCACCAAGAAGCAGACTCAGGGACCACCCGCCATGACAAGAGGATGGAAAGGAGACCAGAAGCAAAAGAAAAAAGACATCCTCTCCCAAGACGCGTCAGGTGAGGCACACACAGGGACGCAGCAGGAGAGAAGTTCAATGAGGATGACGACGTGACCATTCCGCAGACCCTTGGGCAGAAATGAGCCCTGGGCACAGCCTGCCTCTACACGCACGCTGCTCACACTCAGCACTCGGGGTATCTGCTGAATGTGCAGGGAACACGTCAAACATCCATTCCTCAGGATTCTGGTACTGGGGATTGCAATTTCCAGTTCCACAGTCACATGACCCAGCCAAGCTGAGAGCTGCAGGAGGAAGCACAGGGGCATGACCCCAGATCTACACGCTGCCATACCAAACCCAGGTCCTGTCCTCCTCACCACATTCTTTTTAGATGCCAGCTTTGTAACCTCAAGTCATTTCTTCAGGTCATGTGCCCTGGCATGTGTAAGGCCACGCACCGAGAATCTCTCTTGAGGGTCATTTCACTGCTCCGGGACTTGGGTTCCTAATGCCTGAGTGGGAGAAGCTAGATGACCTCGTGAACGACAAACAGGTATCGCACTGCATGCCAACCATTGATTAGTGGTGGCTGCCTCCTGGGGAAGACTGATTTTCCCAGATTGATTAGCAATGTCTACCACAGGCCAGGCAATGAGGACAGCGGCACGCGTGTCACATATTTACCTCCCAGAGCACCACGACCTGCGTGTTCTCCTCCAACTCTGGACAGCTCTGAATTTAATTATAAAAACAAAAACGGGGGGAGGGACAAACGGAAAAGGAAAATGAGACAAACATTTTCCAACCATGACCATGGCTGAATTTGGATAAGACAAAACCGGCCGCCCAGCTGGTCCCACACACTCCATGCACACAACCCTGCCACATGAGAGGAAGTAGATGACGTCAGACCCCCTGCCGGCATGCCCAGCAATTCCCCCAATCTTGAACGTCCAGGCCATGAGCTGCATCCTGGCTGTGAGATGTCTCCTCGTGAGTGTACGAGCCTCACGGGGAGCTCCACCTGCAATGCAGACCCTGGCCAGGCCTCTTGCCCATTCTGGGCCTTGGCAACAAAAGACCTGCCCCTGCTAAGCCCTTCACCCAAGGAAATCTGCACAGGCGTCACAGCCACCCAAAGTGACAAGACGCCAGAGGCCTCAGCGGCAAACACAGGCGATCACTCACAGCAGCGCTGGCGGCACGCTGCTCTGCAGATGGCTGGGCACAGGAGCGGTCCCTCTGCCCCAGTCTCAGTACCACGCCCACTGGGTCTCCACGCACAGGGAAGGCGGGTTCTCAGCCAACCATGCCATCCCTGCTGTGCTCCTGCCGGATCAGCCCAGGCCCGAGAGAAAGCAGCCAGCAGACACAAAATGGTGTAATTTGAGGAAATTCCAACAGAAGGTCAATTATACCGAGGTGTGGGTGGAGGACAGAGGAAGCACAGGAGACAGTTTTTCTACCTAGGGTGACCAACTGGGCAGCTTTTCCTGGGACATGGGACACACAGCTGCCTTGGGCCCAACAGGACAACTGCTCAGTCTATCTCTGGACCAGGGTCTCAGGACGGTGGTGGGGTGGGGGGAGCTGTCCCAGAAACCTGGTGACAGGACAGGGGATGTGCTGAGTGCCACTGCCCTGCCACTCTCCTCCCACCTCCAGGCCTCCACAGGGGCCCACCCGGGCCTGGGGGCTCTAACACCTGCTCACAAAGCCGCACAGCTCAGAGGGTGGGGTATCTAGGGCAAACACAGGGAAGGAAGAGACAGGACGGGTGCTAATGCTGGGCACCAGGAGAGCCAGCCCTGCCTCCCATGAGGCTCCGTGGACTGCTGACTGCTGGTGCCAGAGAACGAGACCCTGAGCTTCGAGGAGCCTCTGTGTCCTAAGAGTCAGGCAGGTGCTCAGGGCATTACAGACCAGAGCGGGAGGCAAAGATGGGATGGGGAGCGGGGAACCAACTGGCATCCAGGGGGCCGGGGCAGGGCTCCGCCACCAGCCCGCTCAGACCAAGGCAACTGAGTACCTCTACAGTGAGTGTCAGTGGCAATATCATTTAGAAAACAAAAGCAACTTTCAATTCTGTTTTTAAATCATATTTTCTGAGCTCAAAATCTTGTTTCCCAAGCACTGCTGCCGAAAGCTGAAGTGAAAATCACCAATAACACCTTAATCCTTCCAAGTGGCCAGTTTCCATCTGCAGGAGTGAGGGCTGGGGACAGAGCAGCAGCTGGAGGCCACTTCCAGATTCCTAGGGCCAAGGGTCACAGCACGGGGTCACAGTACAGCCCACAGGAGCCTCCTTGGATAGCAAGGTCACCAGCCAAGGTGGGGATTTCCAAGAAAACTGCGACTTTGTGTATCCTGGGAGTTCCCTGCATAGAGCTCCACCATTCACTCAGGGCCAGCCAGGGCTGGCAGTCCCAACCCCTACCTCCAAGTTCACAATCCTGCAGGAAGCAGGTACTAGGGTGGGCAACAAGGCAGGCTGGCAGCCACACCAATGATGGGAGCCAACATTCCCTAGGCACATACTCTGAGACGGCTTTATCCTGGAACAAGAAATTTTGAAATCTATAATTATAATGAAGGGGGTCTTCAAAAAGCCCACAGGAAATGTGTATTATGAAAAGCACATTATACACGGATTTCAAAATGTTTCTGCCCCACAATCAACTTCTCTTTCATTCCATTTTCCATGAACTTTGTGAAGTTCCCTCATACTCCTATCATCTCCTTTATTCTCAGGAAAGAGCTAGATCACACCATGGGTCCCACAGTCTAACCCGTACCATCCTGGTCCAAAGCAGTCTGGTTCGCACCCTTGGTCGACGCATGTGCCTCGTTAGAGAAGGCCTGTCGCAAGCAGTCAGGAGCCGTGAACCTCTGCATCTCTCTAGCAAGGATCCACAAAACAGGGGCTCTCGGGCTAGACTGGGGGCCCTGTGCTCTCTGCTGGTAGGGCCCTGCGAGTCAGCATGTCTGAATTCTCCAGCAGGGTGGATACTCGGAGGAACAAGGCAACAGCGGGGCCAGAGTTGGAAGCCTTGCCTGTCTGGTCTAGCCATAGCCCCTGCAAGGTCCGTGTCTACCCAATGGGAGCCTGCTTACCCCAGGGACCCAAGCAGAGCCCCTGATCATGCTTCTTTGCAACTCCCCATGGCCCTGCCCACAGAACCCACACTCAGCTGCAATCCTTTCCTCCTCAGAACCTGACTAGAATTGAATTGGCTCCAAATAGCAGAGAAACTCCACACACAGGCTTGGGGAACTCGGGCCTCCAAAGAGTCCAGAATCCTAACAACCCTCTCCGCCCCCACTCCCTTTCCATCCACCTCCTCAACCCCCACCCCAAACCCTGCTGCAACTCAGACAGGAGGCAAGAGGCTGGTTTCAAAGCCACCGTGCCTCCACTACAACTTTCTAACGCTCATTCTTTTTTTGTTATTGGCATGATGCAATTCCCTTGTTCACCATCCCATATCTCAGAAGTCCTGAGTCATCAGGGTGAAGGCAGGGACAGCAGGGAGGGATCAAAGGTTGGGGGGGAAGGGCAGGGCAGCACTAACAACTTGGCCAGAAGGAAATCCCAGTATCTAGGGCACGCCTCACTTTGGGCCCCACCTTGTGCCAGGTCCAGGGCCCAGCAGCCCTGAAGCCCCATCCCTGCCCGGTTCCTCATGACTCCGTCCAGGGCCAGGGCAAACACAGTGACTGTGGGTCACAGCCAGGCTGGGCAGTCTGCTCCAGAGAATAGGACCCCACCAGGTGGGATTGATGAAATGAAATAAGTAGGTGGTTGTCAACCAGGAGTGGTGTGAGCCCCACGTGAGACATGTGGCAACGTCTCCACAACATTCTTGGTTGTCAAAACTGTGGGGAGCAATGTACCAGCATCCCATGGGTTCAGGCTGGGGACACACTACTGCAACGAGCAGCAGAGTCCCACCTCAAACAATGACTTGGATGAGGAATCAACCTGGGGGTGACCAGGTAAGTCTTCAGGGTACCGCTGGGAGGTCATGTTGTTGTCCCATTTTGTAGATGAGCAAAATGGAGGCTCAGAGAGGCTCAGTTACCACTTATCCAGCTTGTAACTGTGGAGCCAGGATTGAAACCCAGGTTGTGCAGCTGCAAGGCAGAACCTTGTACTGCTGGTAAGCAAGGTCCTTGGGCTCAAGAGCAGAGTGTCAGAATGATCGAGAATGACCCAAGTATCCACAGTGAAATATGATTCAGCCATTAAAAAAAGAAATGAGGGCCCGGCGGCGTGGCCTAGCGGCTAAAGTCCTCGCCTCGAAAGCCCTGGGATCCCATATGGGCGCCGGTTCTAATCCCGGCAGCTCCACTTCCCATCCAGCTCCCTGCTTGTGGCCTGGGAAAGCAGTTGAGGACGGCCCAATGCATTGGGACACTGCACCCGTGTGGGAGACCCGGAAGAGGTTCCAGGTTCCTGGCTTCGGATCGGCGCGCATCGGCCCGTTGCGGCTCACTTGGGGAGTGAATCATCGGACGGAAGATCTTCCTCTCTGTCTCTCCTCCTCTCTGTATATCTGGCTGTAATAAAAATGAATAAATCTTTAAAAAAAAAAAAGAAATGAAATTATCTCATTTGCAGCAAGATGAATGGAAACAGGGGACACTCAGGCTGAACTGAGCTTCAGCACCCATTGGTGTGTACAGGGACAGGACCAGATCTGTCTGCGGCATCTACTGGCATACACAGGAACTGGGGCTGAGAGCAGACCTGGTGGGGGTTATTGGAAATCGCCCCAATTAGGCTACAGTTCCCACCGACATGTGTGAGGACTCAGTGTGTGGTGAGCAGGGTTAGGATGAGCCACAACGTGCATTGGTTTGCATATGAGACAGGGCTGGGGACTGATCATGTGACTGCCACCACCCGTGTGTGCAGGCTGATGCGTTAGATCCCACACTAGTTGACACACATAGGAGTCAGGTCTGGGGTCACCTCAGGTGAAGTTTCTTTGGGGATCCCCTCAACTGGACCACTGGGCTCAAAACTCCAACCACAGGGGAAATCCTAGGATCTGCGGTCTAACCTTGGAATGCATGTACATAGGAACTAGGCCTCCTTGGTTGCTGATGCCTGTGCAGTGGACAGCATGCCCAGATGCACATATGGGCCATGACAGTCAGCTCATTGAGTCCTGCAGAAGGTGCCTAGTACCATGTCAGAGGATGGAGAACAAAACAAATTGGACAACTCTCCTGGCCAACCTTTAACAAAAGTATCTAGATGAGTAGATACTCTCAGGTGGACTACATCAGCCGAAGGACCTTGGAAGGATTTCCTCACCTTGTTACAACGGAATCAAGAGCATCTCAGAACTACTGAAATCACTTAAGCACTACCCTTGGAATATGTTCCACTTTGGGGATCCTAGGATGACATGAAGTTGCCATCCCCCATCCCTAGGTTCTGAGGCAGTTAGGCTGCTAGGAGCAGCCCTCTCCTCTCCCTACTCCCCCATGTACAGGAAGGAAAAATAATTGGAAGCAACTGTCCTCCCCATAAATCAATCCTCCCCACCTTAATCAGTGGTCCACATGGGCATACATCCTTCCCAACTACGTAAACGATATCAAAAATAAAATAAATTGGCCCCAGCATAATGGCACAATGGCTAAACTTCTTACCTTGCAACCAATAGGATCCCATATGAGCACCAGTTTGTGTCCTGGCTGCTCCACTTCCCTTCCAGCTCCCTGTTTGTGGCCTAGCAAAGCAGCAGAGGATGGTCCAAACCCTTGGGACCCTGTACCCGCATGGGAAATCTGGAAGAAGCTCCTGGCTTTGGATCAGCTCAGCTCTGGCCATCATGGCCACTTGGTGAGTGAGCCAACAGATGAAAGATTTTTCTGTCTCCTCTCTGTAAATCTGCCTTCCTAATAAAAATAAATCTTTAGAATAATAAATTGATTAATAAAAGAAACAGAGGATACCATGTCACATGAAATAAGTCAGACACAGAACAAACAGGGCATGCTGTCACTTGTAAGTGGAAACATAAGCTGGCTCCACCCAAGCAGAGAATCAGAGCTGGAAAGGGTGTGGGGAAGGAGAAGGGGTGGCCAACAAAGAATGGGTGCATCTGGAGAGGAGAGGTGATTCCTAATATTTTCAGCACTGAGGGCAACCTTGGTGACAACCTATTGCCCTGAGTACTGACAGGGCCAGAGTTTGGCATAGCAGAGATTAGGACACTGTATCCTTAATGGAGTGTTCAGGGCTTGAACCTTGGCTCCACTCCTTGTTCCAGCTTCCTGCCAATATGCGCCCCAAGAGACATCAGGTGATGGCTCAGGTACTTGGGTCCCTGTCACACAAGAGGGACACTAGACTGATTTCTTGACTCCTGGTAAATCTTGCCCATCCCCAACTAATGTATTTGGGAAACAAACTGGAGATTAAAATCTCTCTCTCCTTCTCTCCATCCTTACAAACAAAAACATTTATATTGAATTTTTCAAAACAGCAGAGAGGATTTTGAATGTTCCAAAAGTAAACAGGGTTTGCCCGAGGTAACAGACACCACCAGTTACCATGACCTATCAGTAACGACTGTCGGCGTGGACTGAAACATCATAGATGCCACAAACACACGATTACTAAGCATCAAGGCAAAGCACCTGGAGACAAAGCATAACTACTCAGCCATGCATCACACTCAGGAAGGTGATTCACTGATGGACACACCATGATGCCTGAACCCACTGCCACAGTGGTGGATGTGGGTGTCGGGGGCACTAGTGGAGACAGCTCCACCCCAGTGGGATACCATAGGTGACTTCTGGGTGGTGGGATTCTGGAAAAACATCTTCCCCTTTATTAGACAGAGCATCGCCATTCCAATGTAATTAAGTGTGCCTTGTTTTTTGTCATGTGCAGATGCAGACAGACAAACCCCCTCCCCTCACACACACACACACCACCAGTGGGGAAAGGCAGGCCTCGAAGGCCCCCAAGGTAGAGGCAGGTGCTCCAAGCAGGCAGCAACAGAGTGCCAAAGCTCAGAGGTCGGGAAGGGCTGTGGCTAGTGCTGAACGCCAGTGGACTTTGGACTTCATGCTCCAGGTGGCTGCCAGAGCAGTCTTGCAGGGTCAGGTCATCTCAGGTGGGGAAACTGAGGTTCCCAGAGGACCAGGCAATCATGCCACGTTCAAGGAAGAGTAAGGCAGAAGCAAATCTACAAGTGTGCAGGAGGAGGCTAAACCAGAACAGCAGGGTCCCTTGGGGCTGCCGGGACCCACTCCTCCCAGGGCAAGCCCTCCCGCTCTGCCCGTGTGCTCCTGCTGGCACGAGACCCGTCCCTCGGCTCAGAGCCAGCCCTGCGCACCCTGGCTACTCTCAGCCTTTCTGACAATTTGCTGTTGAGCTTTAACCCTGCTTACCAATCACACAATGCAGTTATGCTCTGGAGCCAGAGAGCCTGAGTTCTACTTGAAGTTTCCCCCTTACAAGCTGGGCTAAGTGGCAACAGTCTTCAGGCCTAAATTTGCTCATCTGCAAAATGGCGCAACAGCTTCACCTGGCAAGGGCTCCATGTGGAGCCTGGCATAAACAGCAGGTTCAGCACAAGCACCTCACCTTGGACTTAGCCATTGCTGCCAGAGTTGTTGTGGAACCACCGGGGCAACCAGAGGCCCTAGATTCAAACCATCTACACCCAACTGGGTAACCACAAAGTCCTAGGACTCTTTCCTCCTGCCTCATGTGGCTGCCTTGAGGGTTAATACAGGAACACATCTCAGTTTCACAAACAGCTGGAGACACGGCCACTACTATCCCACAGTCACCTCGACGCCACACTGGACAAGCACACACTCAGCCTCTGGGGGTACTCTGGCATGATACGGATCCTCAAGGCCCATCAGCTATCTATGGCACTGCCCACCCCTGCAGCCAGCCTCAGTCACAGGATCACGAAACATCAACCGGCCACAGTGACAGATGTCAACAAGTTGTTCCCCTTTCCAACAGGCAGCCCAGGCCCCACCACCCCCCATGTCTGCAGGTAATGAACTTGCTGCAGACACAAACATGGCACCAATGGGCATCATCTACAGGTGCCTAGCCATCCTCTGACCCCCTAGGGCAGTGCCGAGTCTCTGCCCCAAGGAAGGGCCGGCTGAAGAGTAGAGGCCTGGGTGCTGGGGCTCAAAGCAGAGGGCAGCCAGGCTGCTGTGGAGAGCCCATTTGAGCTCCCAGGGCTGGCCCAGGGTGGCCTGGCACCGTCCCGCCATTCTTCATGAGCCATGGTGACAGGCCAGGAATCTCTGGGCCTGTGGCCACCCCAAGGCTGGCCACAGTAGCTGCAGTGTGGTAGTAGCCGCAGTAGCACCCAGGGCTGGGCAGTAAGTCAGGTGCACATGACACTTGCTCCACTTCCATCAGGCAGCACCTGGGATGATGGGGGTGAAGGCCAGAGTGGCAGGAGGGCAACAAGCAGTGGCAGCAGAGCTGAAGGCACTTCCCTCCCATATGCCCCTTCTCTTCCAACAGGACACCTGGGGATGTCTGTGGAGAGGCACTGCCTCACTGCCCCACCTGGGACGCAGGAACTGACAGCACCTTCCCAGGTTGCTGTGATGGTCTGTGCAAGCAGCCTGGCTCACGAGGCACTCCCAGGGCTGACTCAATAGAGCAGTTTCCCTGGGTTATTAGCTGGCCGACCATACTTCTGTCACTGCAAATTCAACTGCCACACACCTCACCAGAAGCTGCCCACGACCCTCCCTGTGCTGAGGGCCCCTGGTGAAGGCTCCAGGGACCACTCCTTCCTCTGTGGTTAGCTCCTGCATGTTCTTGGAGTGCCCACCACTCAAGAACCATGGGACATCTCCCCAACACACTGCAGCTACTATGGTCTCCAATTCCCCACCTCCATTCATCTCAATCTGGTCTCCACACATTCAGAGGTGCCTCTCAACCCAGGGCTCCTGAAACCACCCACCCCAGGAGCTGGCATGACCCCTTCCCCGAACAGCATGCCTCTCTGAGAACATGGACTCTGCTCCACAGGATGTCATATTAGTCACTGTGAGCCCCTGGGCAGGGGATATTACGTCTGCCTTGCCAGTGTACTACTTGGGAGCACTTGCTTTGCACACAGGCTATGTGGTATTCAATCTGTAACTTCAGTAGCTGATATTTCTCCTTATCAAACACTTGGCATTCACTTTTTGACACCTATTCCCTGAAGTTACCTGACAAGTGCACACAACAACGTTTGCAAACACCCACCAGACAAGCCCACTCATTTTCAACTAAGACATTTCTGCAGGAGGCAGAGAAAAGGCTGCATGTCCATCAGACACATACACATCCATGGACATCCACACACAAACACAGGTTTACACCTGGCTCTTGACTCTCAACCGCACGTCCTCCCTCCTGACTGGCTATTATATGTGGGAATAATAATACCCACTCCCCCAGGATTGCTCTCAGACTCAAACAAGCACTGTGCTTGTGCAGATGTACAATAAAAAGCACAACCACGAAGAGTCACTTTGCTTCCTACCAAGATCCAAAGAGGAGGAGAGGAGGCAGGAAAGCCATGCAAGCCATGCCTGGATTTACCCAGACCATGAGCCGCTCTGTCTAGCTGCTCAGCTTCACTAAGGGGCCTAACACGAGCCCCAGTGTTGCTGCCCCCTCCACACCTGAGCTGGACCCAGCCGGCCCGGCCCTACTTTCTCCCTTCCCTGCCTGACTCCACTGTATTTCTCTGCCTGGGACTGGAGAATCCAGCTCAGAATTCAACTTCCCTCCAGAAACAGCCTCCCACCCTGCCAAGTTCAGCTGGGCCCCATCACTTCCGCATGACACCAAGGATGCTGCTTGGAGGCAGGGGTCAGAGGCAGGGGTTTTTGGACGACACGCTTCCCCTCCAGCAGAGGGGGAGGTGAATTTGACTCGAGGAACAAAGGGAGCTGGGCTTTGGCACTAAGGCACTCTGAGGCACTGGTAGAGTAGTGCAGTGTGGCTCTCATACACACTGTGCTCTGAGGCACTGCTACAACACTTCCCTCTTTATTTGGACGGAACAGGGCTGGGGGGAGGGAAGGAAGCAAGGTCAGGAAGGCAGGCAGGCCAGCCAGCCGGCATTTAGGTATAGCGGGTAAAACTGCTGCCTGTGGCACCAACATACCAGATGGTTGCCAGTGTGTGTCCTGGCTATTCCACTTCCATTCTAATTTCCTGCTAATAGATGGCCTGAGAAAGCTTCAGAGGATGGCCCAAGTCCTTGGACCCCTACCATCCACATGGGGGACCAACTCTGGCTATTGGCAGCCACCTGGGAAGTAAACCAGTGGATGGAAGACACCCCCACCAGAACCCCCAGTTCTCCCTGTTTTTCTGTAGCTCTACATTTCAAGTTAATTAATTTTATTATTTTTTTAAAGATTTATTTATTTTTATTACAAAGTCAGATATACACAGAGGAGGAGAGACAGAGAGGAAGATCTTCCGTCCGATGATTCACTCCCCAAGAGACCGCAACGGGCCGATGCCATGCCGATCCGAAGCCGGGAACCTGGAACCTCTTCCGGGTCTCCCACGCGGGTGCAGGGTCCCAAAGCTTTGGGCCGTCCTCAACTGCCTTCCCAGGCCACAAGCAGGGAGCTGGATGGGAAGTGGAGCTGCCGGGATTAGAACCGGCGCCCATATGGGATCCCGGTGCGTTCAAGGCGAGGACTTTAGCCGCTAGGCCACGCCGCCGGGCCCAAGTTAATTAATTTTAAAAAGAAGAAAGCACACAACAGAAGCTCTGGAATGGATGCGTCTAGTCAAGGAGCTAGTCAGGAACTCAGAACAGTTGGGGTTGGGGGACACCAGGGAGTGTGCGCCTATCTGCAACGTACTGGTGCTGGCCACGTAGCCTCAGGACCTTGGCAAACATCACACCTCCAACCTGACGTGCTCTCCTCCTGGCCCGCCAACAGGCACCTACCTGCCCACTGCCTGTTGCCTCTACCATGGCCCTGACGGCCAGCTTTTGCATTTGCTTGCTGAGCTGTCCACCGTGTGTTACATGCCACCACCAACATACAAGGGGAGAACCCTGCTTTCTCCCAAGCACCTAGAACAGGGATTATTTATCTGCAGGAAGAAGACACGGAGTGAACTCCCTGCTGTTGCCTCCCTTAACCCTGACATCAATGCTGAAATGAAGTCCCTGTAATCCTCACTCTGCTGATAAGGACAGAGGGCAGATGACCTGCCCAAGGTCAGCAGGTCAGCAGTGGAACCCTGCAGGTACAGGGGTCAGGCTCACCTGGTGGATTCAAAGTCTGTGTGTGCGCTACAACCCTGGCTGGGCCCACTGTATCCTCCTTCCTTTACTTCACGGCCCACTATAGACATTCGTACAAATGCCCCACACATGATGAAGGTCAAGATACAGTCCGGAAGATGAGACCCAACTTCAGCACCAAAAGCAACTTTCTCCACACCTGGGTGCCTCTATCTGTGCCTCAGGCATCGCATACACACACACGTACGTGCACACACACACATGCGTGCTCACATTCCGTTAGCACCTTGCTAATGGGAAAGCAGCTCCCTTTCAAAAAGTACCCAGCCTCCCCCGTGCCTCCTGCACACACAGGGCGCCTCACCTGAAGCCAGCGTTGAGCAGCAGCCCAGAGGCACTCATGGAGAACCTCCACCTGGGACAGAAGGTGGCTTGTCTTTGTCAGAGTGGCCCTCCTGCAAGGAGCAGTGATGCCATCTGAGGCCACCAGGGACAGTGACATCCACCAGGATCAAAGCACAGCTCCAGGCTGTATGGCCTTCCTGCCTCCCAAGGAGAAAAAAAAATTCTCAAGTAAAAGCAACCACACAGAATACAAATGGAAAGTGTTTTTCTGAAAGAAATGACCAGAACTAAGTTATTGAGGGATGGCTGACCCTCAATAAAGAAACACTAGGCAGCAGTGAAGAACTCCAAAATATGCTGCCCAGTGAATCCCAACACTGTGGAACTGTGGGGGCACAGGGAGGTGACACAGGAAACGGGCAAGAGGGGTGGGCATTTTACCTAGCAGCTGTCAGTTAAGACACCACGTGCTGTACCACAGTGCTGGGCTCAACAGGCAGCTCTGGCCCTGACTCCAGTCCCTAGAAAGCAGTAATGGAGCCAAAGGCCAAAGGACCCCTTCCCCAAGTGGGACTGGGACACGACCACTGAATCCCCAGGTATCCATTTCAGCCCTTCTCCAACCTGGCCACTGTACAAAAATGAGGAGTGACCAGCAAACAGGAGCTCATCTTTGTGTGTGTGTGTGTGTTTCCTAAATAAATAAAACATTTCAGATCATCAGAAACAAAACAGGTACCAATACTGGCCTCCAGGGAGCAGAGTACAATGTCTGGGGACACAGAGTCACAGAGAAGCCCCTCTACCTATCTCCCACAACCTTTGACAGGTACACAGTTGCTGCCAGTTTTTAAAAAGAGCCTTCTCCTTGCTTAAGAAACTAGACCATGCCCCCTGGAGAACTGTTCCTAAACTGCCTGGGACAGCCCAGAATGGGAAAGCCACACACCACACATTACACAGCCAAGAAGCTGCAGGCTCAGAATCCAGGCCCCATACCCCCTTGGTGGGCACCCTCCACCAGGCAGCCTCCCTTAATCTCACTTAATCCTTTAATCAAAGGCACAACCAAGCCATGGAAAATGTCAACTCAGACAAAACACCAGGCGGGATTCCTAAGTGTCTAGTCCTAGCTGGCTTGGAGCGGAAGCCAAGCTGCTGTCCCAAAGCCAGCCAGGAGGTGTCCTGGGACAGTTTCATCTTCAGGACAAGGGAACTACCAGGCCTTGCCTGGGCCAGCATCCTGGAAACACCTTTTCCCATCCGTCACGTGAGGTACCAAGGAACACCTGGGAGAGAAGAGCCCGCCAGCAGCAATGCCACCTCCATGGTCAGCTGGGAGAGACGTGCTGGTGGAACACTGAGTGGCACCTTGTACCTGGATTGGCATCAGTTTTCAGGATCCAGGAGGGACACCTCCGGCTGCACAAGGCAGAGGGCAGCACCAAGACACACTCCCTCCTTGCAGGCACTTCCACGCTGGCCGTTCAAACTGTTAACAGGACTGGGACGCTGTCTCCCTCTACCCCTACCCTCCACCATCTCCAATCACACAAATTATCTAAGGAACAAACTCAGTAAGAACTCCCAAAGGTTGTCAAGGCAAACGGCATTGGGAGAAAACACTTCTCAGTTCGCTGCCACAAAAACCATCAAAGAAACCCAACGAGCGGGTGGGGGAGGGGAGAGATGGCAAAAACGAAACAGCCTGAAGACGCGTGCATGCTCGCACGCACTGGTGAGTTCCCGTGGGACACAGGTTCCTCAGGAGGACACACATTTGAATTCTCACACCAAGCGGATGTGGGACTCAGCTCTGCACATGGCACACGGTGGTACCCAGTACACTAAGAAGCCCAGAGGCAGAAGGGACCCGTATGCGGCCAGGGGGCTTTTTCCTGATTCCGGACCAGAGGCCTGGGAACAGTCCCAGCAGGTGGCAGAGGAGTGAAAATGCAACAATGAGCCATGTAAGGAGGAACGTTACTGTCACCTGGTCCCATTCTGGGATATGGTGCGACACATTTGAACAACAGGCAGACAGAAGCAAAGGTGAGCAGCTTGCCTGTACTTCCTTGATGCAGAGGAGACAAAGCCCACAGACAAAGCCCCGCGCCAGCCGACAAACATATCGAGCAGGTGATCCAATTCAGCCCAGGGATGACGACGAGAACAGCAAAATGAATTCTGCTCTTGACGAACAGGATGCGGATGCAGAGCCCCTGGCTGCTGGCTACAAGGCTACGATCCCTGCTGCAGCCTACAGACACACACAAGGACCCTGGGGAGGCCCAGGACCGGGAAGTCCGAATGCAAAAGGGGAACAAGACACCACCCCCAGGCCACAGCCTGGTCAGGCAGGCCCCTCCCCGACAAGGTCTGGTCCTCAGGCCCAGGGAGCGGGCCCAAGCCTCCCCATCTCTGTTCCACCACACAGCTTCCTTCTTTGTTTACCAACTTTCTGGATCCAAAGTCTCCAAGCACAGGGTGCATCAAACCTGGCCGGCTGGCTCTCACCAGCCATGGGAAGCACGCTGTTGGCTCTGCAAGGATTTAATCAGTAACCGGCCCAGGAGACAAGGCACAGGGCAGCTCCCACAGAGGGCAAAGTTTGCAGCCAGGCCAGGCAATGGCCCAGACCCCTTAGAATAGTCAGTCCCCACAGCCCTGGATCCCTGCTTGCAAGAGATCAGACTACAGGACGTACCCAGCTGCAGCCCCCTGCCCGGCAGGCCTGGGAGCCCCCCCTACCCGAGGCTGGCAACCCAGCTGGATGCAGCTTGTTCTGGAAGCCTGGTCTTCCTCGCACATGCTTCAGTTAATTGGATCAGTGTAGACAGACTCTGCAGAGCGTTTGGGCCAAAGAGTGTATTTAGTTTGTTTACTGGTTTGAATCCAGATCAATCACTCTGGGTCTTATTCCTAAAGCCAGCACAGTTAACCAGATAATTACCAGATGGTTTCAAGTTGACTTAAAATATGGACCACATACATTTCACAGAAGGCTACGACCCTATACAAAGCAGCTTAGACACGTGGGCAGCTGGAGGCTGGGCCCAGGGACAGTGCACTTGATGCACCTTTGTTTCTTTCAAGCTAGTATTTCTCAACAGGGTGCCTGGGCCGCACTATAAAATGCAGACAGATTACATAACGCCCAGGCCTCAGGGAAACCCTTAGGGGCTCCCCTGCTGGGAGCCTGGACACTCACCAGGTGGTTCATAACCAGACAGGGTCCTGGGTGGCAGACCCAACCCCACCTCTGCCCCAGAGGCCACAGCTCCAGCTGGGCCTGCCCTGGGCTACCCAACCTGCAAGATGTCGGCCATGGGGCATCCCAGGAGCAAGGGCTACACTTGGAGACAACCCCAGCCCAAGTGGCTCTTCAAGGTTCCTCCTTGCACATTTCCTAAGGCCCTCTGCCAAAACAAATCTTGTTCTATGGACAACCCTCAGTGCCAATACTGGTCCTCCCAGGTCTTCCAGCAGAGGCCCATGCTACAGTATGAGCAAGGTGAGCTGGAGCCAGGGGACCAGTGTCTCTCCAACCCTTTAAGGAGCCAGCTCACACATGGCTTTGACCTCTCTTCCGCTATCCCTCCCTCCTCTTCTCCCCACCAGACACACCTCTAGAGCAATCGGAGGGCAAAGTCAGGGCCCCCCCACCTCCCTGAAAGGGACACAGGAGTGGCAGAGCCCTCTGGATTCCTCCCAGTGGAGGCAGAGGCCAACCTGTCCTTTTGAGAGAGGCCATTCCAGCCATTCTCCCCTGCCCCGACTCCCCTTCATTTGAGGGGTAACAAAGAAAAAGGCCTAAAGTCGGATGGAGTCCTTCCCTCCCCATTCCCCCACTCCCAGCTAGGTAGGAATTCTGAAAACAGATCTGGGGGCTCCAGAACCCTACAATCCCCAGGCCCTCCCTGGGGCGGAGCAGGCAAATCCACCCAGTAGAAAAGCCTGACGCGGAGGCTTGCAGCTCGCTCAGGTTTCAGAATGTGCAGCAGCCTGAACCGGGACTGGGCCACCTCCAGCCAGCTCCCAGAGCCAGGAAGTCCCTGTAGATACAGGCACCCAGGCAAAGGGAGACTGGGGGTTCAGAATTCACAATCCTGAGTCCTCATGTGCCTCCAGGAGGGCTAGAGTCAGGAGAAGGCTCCTTCTGCGAACTTTTCCCCCCCTCCCCATTCCTTGCAGCATGTGTCATGGCCTGTGACACACGGCCAAAGAAACATGGATGCAGGCAAAAGGTCTACACGCACGACACACTTGTGACATGCCGTGGAAGCGACACCCTGTTTCCTGGCTGGGTTTTCTTGGCACAGGTGTGGGCAGGCGGTAGATTCTGCCTGCCCCCTCCCACTGTGCTTAGTAAACAGGATGGCGGTGGGAGGGGAGGGGGAGGGGGAAAGGTGGCGAGCACTCCCAGGAAGATTTACCCCTCTCCCCCAGGAGGAGAGGACCCCCACTGGGAGACTCAGGCCCAAGCCCCTCTAACCCAGCCAGAGCTGCGGTATTTGCAACTGTCCTTGTTTGAAAACACAAAGCATCCCCTTCAGGCTCCCACCCGCCACCCCCACTCGCCTCGACCCCATCATAGCTTGTCTCTCCACGAGGAAAGAAGGCCACCATTTGCGGGCTGGATTTCAGCAGCCGATCAATGGTTTCCGTCTCCACCTCTGCCAGCTGACCCAGTCCGGGCCATACAGTCAAACAATCACAACAACAACACGAAGCCTCCAGCAGCAAAACACACGTATGGCACACATTCACACGCTGGCCACAGACATTCGGGGACCCCAGCCCTCCCGGAGACACACACTCCATTTGCAACCCCCTCCCCAATGTGCCACTGAGATCTTCTAAACGGGAGGCACCCAGTTTCGCCTGCCAGCCAGGGCAGGAGGGGAGAATAAAGGACGGGGAAAGAAAAAAAATAATAATAACCCGGCTTCTGGAAATGCTGGGGGTTGGGGGGATTCTGAGGTTTGGATTTTTGTTTGCTTGTTTTCCTGTTTTTCTTTCTTTTATCACCCCCCCCCCCCGCCTTTTGTAGCTCGGATTCTGACAGCCCAAGGGCTACGCGAAAGGGAACCCCCTACCGCCCTCAGGGACCAGGCCCGGGTCATCCATCCCACCGAGACGCAAGAGCTGGCGGGGGGCGGAGGGGCAAACACGGTCCCCCAAGTACCCAGCCCCACTCTGGGCTGGGCCTCAACAGCCAAGACCCCGGGGTGGCGGGGCAGGGCGCGGAGGGTGTGTGTGCGTGTGTGTGTGTGTGTGTGTGTATGCGCGCGTGCGGTGGGGGTGGGGGTCTCTCCCAGGCTGGGCTTCAGGGTCCACACCCTAGCCCCTGTCCCCTTCCCCGGCCCCGCGCCCCAGGTGCAGCACGGGGAGCAGCCGCAGGAGGACGCCCGGTCCCTCAGGGGCGGCGCAGGCGACTCACCGTGGCGGACGCCAGGCTGTTGTCGGCCAGCGTTAGGTGGTGCGGCTCCCAGCGCCTCAGGAATTTCGAGGTGAGGATCTTGCTGAGAAAGGTCCGCGGGTGCCGGATGACACAGACCTGGATGTCGCCCTCCTGCAGCAGTTTGTACCTCATCCCGTTGCACAGCAGCAGGGCCCGGCGGCACGGCACGGCGCCCATCTTCGTGCCCTCGGGGGCCGACACGTCGCCCCCCAGCAGCGGCTTCGTCTCCTCGATCTGCCGGGGGTCGCCGCCGCCGCCGCCCGAGCTGCTCGTCAGATCCATGGCCGCGCCGGGCCGGGAACGGCGAGGAGCAGGGACGTGGGGAGACTGCTCCTGGGCTTGAGGGGCGGCGGGGGGGCCCCCCGGACCCGGCGGCCCGCACCCCCCCACCCCCCGGGAAGGTGGGGGGGTGTGGGGCTGGGGGCGCCCGCAGGGGAGGGGGCGCTGCCCGCGGACGGGAGGCGGGGGGCGGCGCGTCCGGCGGGCTGGGCCGGCGCTCGGCGCTTCCTGCGGGGCTGCCGGCTTCCTCCTAGCTCGTCGGGTGCATGCTCGCCGCGCTGGACCGGGCTCGGCGGGCGGCGCGCGGGGAGGAGGAGGAGGAGGAGGAGCGGGCAGGGGGAGGGCCGAGGGCGGGCGTGTCTCGGGGGCCCCGCGCCGCCGCGCGTGGGGACGGCGCGAGGGTCCGCGCGTCCGTCCGGCGAGGGCGTCTGCGGGCGGGGGCCGCGGGCCGCGCTACCGGGGCGATTGCGGGAGCCGCGGCGCCCGCGCCATTGGTCCCCGCGGGGTCATGTGCCCGCCCCTCTGACGTCAATGGCGGCAACGGCGCGGCCGCCGCGGCTTCGGCCTCTCGCGGGCGGAGCCGCCGGGCCCCGGGCGGGGACGGGCTGGGGGCGGCCACGGCCCGACGGGAGGGGCGGCCCCTGGGGAGGGCACCGGGGCGGGCGCGCCCCGACAGGCCGGGCCGCGGGGTGTGGAGGGGGCCGCGGGGTGTGGAGGGGGCCGCGGGGGCGGGGCGCGTGACGCCGCGGCAGCCGCGCCCCCGCCGGTGCCCAGGCGGGAGCGGAGGCCCGAGGGGTCGGGCGGCCAGGCGGCTACCGTGGCAGGGAAGGCTGGGGGCCGGGGCTGCGGGACCCCCGACGCCCGTGCGTGGCCCGGCTGCGCCAGTCGAAGGAACTGTGAGTCCTGCGTTTGAAAATGCGCCGCCACCCCGCGCCCTCCTGGCTCCCTGTCTCTGCCTGGCCCCTGGCGGGGGTCTGCAAGGCCCCCCGAGAGGGGCTGACTTCCTGCTCACTGAGACACCTAGAAGTGGAAACGCTAGGATCCCAGAAAACAAAGCTTCACTCCCATCACCCTCCTCCACCTCCCCCTGCAGACCGCGGCCTGGCCGCTGAACTCTGAGTCCCCCGCTCTGCCCTGGCCAGGGACAGGATGGTATTCAAAGGGCCCTTGTGAGATGAACCCGGTGTCACCAGCTCCAGCTTCTGGCAAGCTCTCCTTTCTGCCAGCCTGGGCCAGCCCCAGGCTTCCTCACCTCTGCACACTCCCTCCACCATGTCTGTAGGGAGTGGAGGGACGTGGATTCATGAGCACGTGTGTGCGTGTGTGTAGGCTGTGTTGCATTGCATGGTGCACGACATGCATGTCCCTCACAGCTACCTCCCGAGAGCGAATGTCAATCAATCATGGTAGAACTAGGGGCAGGCACTGGAAGCAGGTCCCAACCAGGCTGCCCCCAGCCCACCCCCAGGGTCCAGGGGTACACAAACCTTGGGTTAGGAAACTAGAAATTCTTTAATGACACACCACTTACTGCCATTTCCTTCCAGTTCTGAATTTCAGAAAACCAGTAAGCAACATGGGAGCAAGACTGAGGCCCCCACGCGGTAATACAGATGTGGCCGTAGGGGGTGGCTGTGGCGGAGAAATCCCCTCTGTATTCAAGGGTGGGATTAGGTCATGTGTTCAAAACCTTGGAGCTTCCACTAAACGCTGGTGACATTCAGGGTCATTACTGTAACAGCCACAGTGACCACGGATGTCCTGTGTACTAAGAACCTTGCAGACACACACCACCATTTTTTTTTTTAAAGATTCATTTATTTTTATTGGAAAGCCAGCTTTACAGAGAAAAGGAAAGACAGAAAAAGATCTTCCATCCATTAGTTCACTCCCCAGGTAACCTCAACAGCCGGAGCGGAGCCAATCCGAAACCAGAAGCCTGGAGCTTCTTCCAGGTCTCCCACGGAAGAAGAGTGCAGGGTCCCAAGGCTTTGGGCCATCCTCTAGTGCTTTCCCAGGCCACAAGCAGGAAGCTAGGTGGGAAGTGGAGCAGCTGGGACACGAACCAGGTCCCAAATGGAATCCCAATGCATGCCAGGTAAGGACTTTAGCCACTAGGCCACTGCACAGGCCCTAGGCACCACCTTTTCACAGCAACCCTGTGATATCCCTGCTGTCATCCTGCTGGTCAGGGCAGGACTTGTCCAAGCTCTCAGCTGGGCAGGACAGGGCCCAGGGTTTTCTAACTCTGAAACCCACAACTTGACCCCAGAGCTCAGAGCCTGGGATGGCATGGAACAGACAACAGCCATGCTGTGATTGCAATTACAGGATCTCTTTTCCTGTTGTCTGGACCAGCAGCAGGTAGGAGTAGTGCCAGGGTGTGTATGGATGTGTGTGTGTGTGTCTTGATTCCAAGAGATGACACAGATGCAGATTGCTGGGAGGTGGGAAAGTCAATGAGAAGACTGTGGCAGGCACCCAGGGGGAAGGAGATAGGGACTGTTTGGAAGTCTGTGTGGGGAGGCTGCCATCCAGAGACATCCAGGGGCCCTCCTGTGCCCAATCAGGGTGCAAGCCTACAGCAAACCAAGGGGTGCTGCCAGGAGGCAAAGCAGCTCACTGCTTCCAGAACCACCCTAGACACCCTCTGCAGTGTCAGGTACATGAAGTGGGAATACCAGGGAAAGAATGACCAGCATCCAGACACCACGTCCTCTTGCTGTGGGCTTTTACATTCCTTCCCACCCGTTTCTCCAGTCCGCCCGGAAGGTGGAAGTTATCATCATCCCCATCTCACAGGTGGGAAAGTTGAGGCTTGGAGAAGGAGAAGGTCAGACCACTCTGGGACATCCAGCCAAGATCTGAACCAGAGATTCCATCCAACTTCGGATCCCTCATCCTTCCTGCCTTGCGGGAACTTCGGAAGATATTCTATCCATTTTTCCCTGTAACATCTTCCTGAATGAAGTCAACATCATCTTTACATTTTCCATTGTAGAAATCAGAGAACTGACAACTCCCAAGACCACCGCAAGAAGCAAAGTGCCTGTGGGCCTTGTCGAGAGCTGGCTCAGCATGGACACATAAAATGCCTGAATAAATGTACTAGCTCTAGTAGTCAAACATGGATGCCGTGGCACTCAAAAAAGTGCCAGGACAGGACCAGCTAAGGGCATTGGGCAGGGTGAGCTGGCAGGGCGTTGGTCCTCAACCTGTGAGGACTTTGATCACTTAGCACAGAGCCCCTGCCTTCACACCATCCTAGATTTCCTCACTTGGAAAGGAATCTGCATGCAGCCATCAGACTGGGTCGGCAGCACCTGCGGCTCCCCACACCTCAGAAGGAGGTACCACATACCCAACTCATCCTCAAAGCTGCAGGCAGAGCTTGAGGGTCAACCCTTCTGACTGTAAACTTGAGAGGTTTGCAGAGCAGCAGGAAGGCAGCGAAGGTCTGAGCCCTTTGGACTCCTGTCAGTGCATCTGAGGAAGCAGCAGGGTCCCCATTGGGAGGAGAGCTGTGGCGCTGGTAGCTGACCTAGCAGAGGGAGTGCTTAGTCCCTGCTTCCAACAGCCTGGCCTGTGGGGTGGACCCTTCCTCCTCCTCCTCAGGGTGGTCTCCAGCGGACATTCCCTACCCTGAGCACACCATGAAAGAATGTGCAAACCCAAACACCTTCCAGCTAGACTCCATATCCTGTGGACTGCTTGTAAGTATTTTAACAGCTTACTAAAGACAGAAAAGACACACTGCCACCATGGCCAATTGCAAGCTGCCGATCTGCATCCCAGAAGGTGGAGTTAGAAAGTGCTGTGCCCGCTCCACCCCCAACCCACGTGCGTGCCTACCTTTGAGTCCCGACTGCACTCCCAATTCCAGCTTGCTGCTGATGCACGCTCAGGGAGGCAACAGGGATTCCTGCCAGCTATGTGGCAAACCTGGATTGAGTCCCTGGCTCCCAGCGTCAGCCTGGCCATTTAGGAAGTGAGTTTGACTAACAGAAGCGCTGGCTTGCTCTCTCTCCCTCCTCTCTACCCCCTGTAACTCTGTCACATGCATGAAGGAGCCCAATCACTTGGGTCACCTGCTGCTGCTTTCCCAGACACAGTAGCAGAGGGGCTGGATTGGAAGTGGAGAAGCCAGGACTCAAAGTAGGATGCGTGCAGTGCAGGTGGCTGCTTAACTCACTGTGCCACAGTACCAGCCCTAAGAAGTCATTATTCTCAACAAAAAACATATTGTGCCATCCAGACAAAATAGACCGGGGTCAGCAAACTGCAGACAAGAAACCAGATAAGCCCATGGACTGCAAAGTCTAAAATATCTATCATCTGCCCATTTACAGAAAAGTTGGGAGAGTCTTATGATAGGTATACTAACTGTGAAAACAGAGATACTAACAACCTAGTATCCTTAGGAAATCATTCACTGTATTACTTTTATTACAATACAACATTCTAAATTTTAAGGATTTTAAGATTTGTTTGCAATGGAAAGTCACATATACAGAGAGGAAGATCTTCTGTCCATTGATTTACTCCCCAAGTGGCCACAATGGCCAGAGCCAAGCTGATCTGAAGCCAGGAACCAGGAGCCTCCTCCAGGCTTCCCATGTGGGTGCAGGGTCCCAAGATTTTGGGCCGTCCTCCACTGCTTTCCCAGGCCACAAGCAGGGAGCTGGATGGGAAGCGGCAATGCCGGGATTAGAACTGGTGCCAATATGGGATCCCAGTGCATGTAAGGCAAGGACTTAAACCGCTAGGCGACCGTGCTGGGCCCTTAAACTTTAAGTTTATATAACTGAGTGACTTTTTTTAATGTTTGTTGGTTTCTGAGAACCAGCTTATGAGACTCCTGAAAGAGTAACACCTGCCCTAAGCCAACACAGGCCAGCTTCCAGCGTCTCCCTAGGCTCTGTGTGCCTGCCTCTCCAACTGTAATGCCAGGACTGTGGTCACTGAGAGAACTGCCCTGCTTCGCTCCTACAGTCTCATTAAATACATTTCTTTCTTTTGTTCAGATTTGTTTATTTACTTGAAAGTCAGTGTTTACAGGGATACAGAGAAATCTCCCACCCCCTGGTTCTCTTCCTGAATGGCTGTGATGGCCAGGGCGGAGCCAGAAATTTCACCCCGGTCCCCCAGGTGGGTGGCAGGCACGCAATCACCTGGGCCATATTCTGCTTCTTTTCCCAAGCCATCAGCAAGAGCGCTGCATTGGAAGTGGAGGACACAGGATACGAACCAGCACTCACATTGGATGCCAGTGTCACAGAGGGAAGCGTTACCGGCTTTGCCACAAAACCTGGCCCAAGCATTTATTTCTTACCACGTATCTGAGGGTCTGGGACTTTGTCGTGTAGGGCCCATCCAGCTCACTCAAGATACAACTCACAGGGCCTGGCGGCGTGGCCTAGCAGCTAAAGTCCTCGCCTTGAAAGCCCCGGGATCCCATATGGGCGCCGGTTCTAATCCCGGCAGCTCCACTTCCCATCCAGCTCCCTGCTTGTGGCCTGGGAAAGCAGTTGAGGACGGCCCAATGCATTGGGACACTGCACCCGCGTGGGAGACCCGGAAGAGGTTCCAGGTTCCCGGCTTCGGATCGGCGCACATCGGCCCGTTGCGGCTCACTTGGGGAGTGAATCATCGGACGGAAGATCTTCCTCTCTGTCTCTCCTCCTCTCTGTATATCTGACTGTAATAAAATAAATAAATCTTTAAAAAAAAAGATACAACTCACAGCCCTGCCCTAAAATACACCGAGAATAAACCAACGCCTTCCTCCTCCCTCTACCTTCTCTGTGTATCCATAGCTGGTTCACTCTAAAGAGCAGCCATCATAGTCCTGCCCTCCTGGGTCAAGAAACTTCAGTGGAAACCAACCTAAAATTTGTAGCTTTTTTCCCAAGCATTCATTATTTCACATCACCGCTGTTACCTGATAGTCCACTTGCATTCAGGTGCTTCCTGGGGTTGGTAAGGAAGTGGAATTGAAATGTTATGTTCAGCCTGGCGGTTAAGACGCCCACATCCTACACTGGAGCATCTGGGTCTGCTACTCGGCTCTGGCTCCTGACTCCAGCTTCCATGGAATGTAAACCCAGAGAGGCAGCAGTGACCACTGAAGGTGTTGGGGTCCTGCCTTGCCCGTGGGGAACCCGATTGAGTTTCAGGTTGCCAGCTTCTGCCCTGGGCCAGCACCTCAGTTTCAGACATATGGAAAGTAAACCAGTATATGAAAATTCTCTCCACATGCACACACATCTACCTGCCTTTCTGTTTTTCTATGTGTGTACACCTCTGCCTCTCAAACATGATTTTTTTAAAAAAGCAGCTTATTTGGGTGCAAAGTTTTGTAATGCATGTGAAGTTTTTCATAATACTCTGTAAACATTTTGAAGACCTTCTTATATGCCTGATTTCTCACACACACACAGAGGCACCAAAGTAAACTGATCTTTGAACACAAATTTCCATGAGCACTTTGAGCTGCCCTGAACATCTCTCCAGGGGTGAAAGCAGAGTGTTCAGTGTGGGCACCTGCAGCTGGCAGGCAGGCTGGATCACCCTTGGTGGTGGGCAGCTGGTGTGTGCTCAGAACATTACAACCTGGTAGGAGCATCCCCAAGTCATGACCACCAACAGTATCACCGGACCTGGCCAAGGGCAACCTGGGAGGCCACATCTCCCATGGTTTTAAGAAAGCTGCTTCCCTCTCACCCCCCACCAACAATGTAAAGAGGCTACTGTGTGCCAGCCATGCTGTGGGCAACAGTCCCACCAGTGGCATCTCACATCATCACCAGGCAGGGAACAAGGTGCAGCCCATTTGCAGCCACGTTTCAGAGCCCATAGAATGACATGAGACCACAATGTCATAAAATGAAATGCAACAAAAAAAAAAATGACATGAGACCAAGTGTGTAATAAAATGCCAAGCACTAAGTGCAGGAAACAAAACTGTTTCTTAGTGGTCTCCATGGCACTACTACCCAGGGCACTGTCACTTTGTGGGGGGTGGGGATTCTCTGAAAGCTCTGGCCCCAGATGACATCAGCCAGGAGAGCAATCTGAAACCGATCATTAACAGGCATCAGACACCGCTGTAATGGAACACACACTCTGTACCAACGGCATTTACTGTGCTGATCAAATAATGAAATGTGCTTATTTATCCTCCCACTATAAGGAAAGGTGTCCTGCTTCCTTCCTGAAGTCCAGGAGCGCATCCTCCCTCCGCTCCCAGCCTGATTGGAGCCAGCTCAGTTTCCAAGGCGGGCTGGGGAGGGAGGAAGGATGGGAGGGAGGGAGAGGAAGCAGGAGAGAGCAGGAGTTGGCAGCCTGTGCTGGGGAAGGTGGGGATGATAACGCCATGCAGCACTTGCATCTGGGCTTCTGGGGACAGCTCTGGGCAAGGGAACACACAGTGCCATGCTAACCCTTCTCACTTCTGCGACATGATTAAATCTGGGGCTAATCAAAGGGGAAAAAAAATGTTACGGAGGGTTGAGCATTTTTGTGGAACTGACATATATTTCTCACAATCAGTCATTCAAGTGATTTAGCTCCGCACGCCGAAGCCTTGGTAGAGATGATCGCTGGGAAGGTGCAACCAGAGTGTTCTCCCTCTCAAATCGGTATCATGCAAGTATAATTTGTAGGTCACAAAGCACACCCCTCACACAGCAACGGGGGCGGGGCAGAGTCGTGATGATTGCGAACGCCCACGTTATCCCTACATCAGTCAAGATGCAAGGATACAACACCCCACAGCCTCACAGCATCTCCCTGAACTCCTGCCCCTGCCCCTGCCCCAAGCAGCCACACATTCCCTTCTGCTACTACTAACACAGTTTCCCTGATCATCCTGCAAGTGAAATCAATAGATGCCTCTTAAACTCTTTCCCCCTAATTCTAACCTTTCAAATAAATAAATCCTTCAAAAAAAATTAACCTGAGCAGTTCACAAGGAACCCTGTACCAATGTCCCTTCTGCTCCCGTACTTGTTGGTAGACAGGTGACAGGGTCCTGGGCCGAGAGTTCAGGCAGGTGATTCATTTGTCCAGGTTGTGTGGCTGAAAATTTTACTTGAAGTTGGATCTACCACAAAGATTAGTTGCATTTTGGAAGCTTTGCCCTAAATTTAGGTGAGAAGACCAACTCTGCCCATTTCTTCATATATACAGACATTATCAATCCACTGCAGACTCAGTGCCTAAGCTCACAGGTCCAGTGTCATCATGCAGCTGGGTAACCTACCACAAGCATCGGAATGCCAGTTGAAGTCCTGCCTCCTCCACTTCCAACCCAGCTCCCTGCTAATGTACCTGGATAGGCAGAGGAAAGTACCCCAAGTACTTGGGCCTCTAACCCATGTGGGGGACCAGGATAGACCTGGCTCAGACCTGGCTATTGCAGCCTTCTGAACTAGCTGACAAATGATCTCTCTCTGTCACTATGCCTGTCAACTAAACAGTAAATACATATTAAAGATTTCAGTCAGGTAAGTGGTGGGAGGATGGGGGAAGGGAGGACAGACCTGGAATTCTGGCCTATATTAATTTTGTGCTTGGATTTGGTGGTTTACACCCTTGTGTGTGCCTGGTGTTGTCCCCTTGAAAGGACCAGTCCATCCACCCAAATCAGGCACCCATTCCCCCAACTCAGCACTGGGAGCTGCCACCACCAGGGCTCTGGGCCATCCCTCTCATTTTGTAAGTTGGGAAGTGGAGGCTTCTAGAAGGGAAGAGCAGGATGCCCTAATACCATACAGAAGGCAGGAGACCAAGACAGGCTTATTTATTTATTGAATCTTGAGTCCCATGTGTAATTGCTTTGGCAAATGATTTCACAGCCTTATGTGGTCCATGGGCTAAATGTTCTGCACCCCTACCCTAAGCACTGCACTTACATTAGTTCATCTGACCCATAAAAAAAAGTAAGAAATGTCCTATAGGCCAAGGCTACAACTTCTCCAATAAACACATGGCCAAGGAAGAGTCATGAGGAAGGGATAATAGTTTGTATAAAAAGAGGCTTAAAGTCTTATTAACAAGGCCAGCATGATGGCTCAGTGGCTAAATCCTCATCTTGCAAGTGTTGGGATTCCATATGGGCACCGGTTTGTATCCTGGCTGCTCCACTTCCCATCTAGCTTCCTGCTTGTGGCCTGAGAGCTGTAGAGGATGTCCCAAAGTCTTGGGACCCTGCACCCATGTGGGAGACCCAAAAGAAGCTCCTGGCTTCTGGCTTCAGATCCAGTCAGCTTTGGCCGTTGTGGCTAGTTGGAGAGTGAACCAGCAGATGGAACAATTTTTGTCTCTCTTTCTCTCTGTAAATCTGATCTGCCCTTCTAACAAAAAAAAAAAAATCTTCAAAAAAAGAAGTCAGATAAATGGGATAAAGTCAGAGTTGATACACGTTTAGGTAACTCACCAGAGCCAGCATGTTATCATTTCAACACATGACCAGTATAAACCATTCTTTGTTAACACTGAGTCTTCCATCAATACTTAGATTATGCATGTCCCAAGTGCTCAATGGGTACATGTGGCAAGTGGCCAGTCCTGGATGACACATGCCCTAGTTACATCAACACAGGACATCCACAACCTCATCTCTACAAGAATGTAGTGGCTTTGTCTTTGTGGGATGCAGAAGTACTGTTGGGTTGAATGCCCAACCCCGCAGAAGGATATATTGGGGTTTATGGTGGGAACTAGGGCGGTGGAAACAGGAGGTATGGGGGCAGAGTGCAGCTGAGAAAATGCAATTGTATTTTCTCTCTCACACATACACACATGCATGCATGCATACACACACACACACACACACACACACACACACATTCCAAGAGGACAAAATGTGAGAAAACAAACTTGAAAATGTTTAGGAGAAAAACTAGGAGGGTAATCCATTACTTTTGGTGCAGCAAAGGATTTCTTCAACAAGATAAGCCTTGATGCTTAAAGCATTTGACCATATCCACAGAAATCTCTGTACATTAAAGAATCCCACTATGAAGCACAGGGACCAATGAAGGACCAGCAGAGAACTCGCAAGGTGGCTTGGTATACAGGGTTTACAGAGAATCCACATGAAAGATCACTTCTCAACTCCAAGTATAAAATAAGTCATGGTGCCAAGAGGGAGTCCCCCAGAGCAGATGCAACAACATGAAAATACTTTCAATGTCACTAAAAATTCTGGAAAGGACAAATTAAATAACAGTGACACACAATGACATGGTCATCAAATGGTCAGACTGTGAAGAAGACTGACATGGCCCAAGACCCCTGAGGATGTGTAAAGTAGGGGGGCGGTCCCTGGGGCTGGCAGCCATGGGTGTGACCAGCATGGTGAGCATGCACCTCCTTTGGTGTGACAGGCTGAAGCGCCACCCCAGCTTCCCATCACCAAAGTATATGTGAGAATCCTAACCCTCGGGACCTGAGAATGGGACTGTCCTCAAACAGACGACTGAAGAGGTAATTAAGGCAGTAAACTGGGGTCACATGGTGGACCCCAATCCAATAGGACTTACAAGGATTAGTGTTCTTAGAAGAAGAGATTAGGAGCCAGACATCCATGGAGGAAGGACCATGGGGAGAATACTGTACCCTTGAGAGAAGCCTCAGAAGCAACCCACCATGCCCACACCAGGATTCAGGGATGAAGCCGCCCAGTCCGTGGTGTTTGGGAGCAGCAGCCATGGCAGACTGTTATGCTTGGTGCTCCCAGGGGTGGGTGCTGCTGTGCAGCAGGTTAAGCCATTGCTTAGGATGCAGTCCTGGCTTCAGATCGTCTTCCAGTGCACTTCCGATGCAGCCCCCTTCAACTGAGCCTGGAAGGCCGCACGCGATGGCCCAAGGACTTAGGTTTCCACAACTCACACAGGAGACCTGATGGAGTTTCTGACTCCTGGCTAAGCCCTGGCTGTTGTAGGCATTTGAGTGAACCAGCAGGTGCAAGAGCCACCCCCCACCCTCTCTCTGCCTTGCAAATAAATAGACAAATCTTTTTTTTTAAAATAGACAAATTTTTAAAACACACACACACACACACACACACACACCCCGAAAGAGAAACCAGTTTAATCTAGACTGAGGTGATACATCCTTGGTGAGCAGAGATAAGACCTGGTTACAATGGAATTCCCTAAACTTGGGGTCTTCTGCATAGAAACAAGGTATACTTCATCTGTTAACATAGTTCCATTGCTGACTGAGTGAGGGGCAGGACTGGCTCCATGCAAACTTGCAGCCACAGGTCCAGTAACTGCTTCTTAATTCATTGTCTTTCTTCAGAGGTACAGAATCAACAGCCCCACTGCTCACTGTAAGCAATTCTCCATAGCCAAGGTAAGTTGCAGACAGCCACAACGAAACCACACTGGTGAGCATGCATGCACACATACACACATGGACACACACACCCTGATTCAAAAAGAACACCACGACGCAGCAATTTCTGAAGTGCATCTTGCACATCGTGGTAATAGACAGGGACCGAGATTACCATGAAAGAAGGCGATAGCAAAATAATACCAGCCCGGTTTCCAGTGATCAAAGCATGCAAATCCCAGAGCCTAGAAACCCAGAGGAAATTCAAAGAGCAAACAAATTCATGGAAAAATGGTCAACCTGTAGACTGGCCAGATTCCCCTGCGCCCAGCGCAGTCACCCCACCCTCCACACACCAGGGTGCTTGTCTTCTGGTGTGAAGAAGCTGAGGCTGGGTTGGACACTGGCCCTTATGGGTGCCAAGAGAGAGGGGAGCTCCTACTGCTAGTGAAAGAAGGCTCCTACAGTGTAACTGGGGACCCTGGGTCAGACACGGGAGGTCAGGAGCTAATATGCAGGCTCCTGGGAGGGCCCAGCAAGCTGAGATGTCAGCCTCATTTTATCCACCATGCAAGCCTTTGAAGGATCCTACCCAGTGCTGGGTAGAGGCAGTGGGACCGGGCAATTCGAATTGAGAGGGAAGTAGGAGCTGCCGGTCTACTCTTTCACTCCTATCTGTTTAGGAAGCACCTACTACTACATGCCAGGCCTGAAGCTAGACACCGGGGAGCACGTGATGGAGGACTCAGGTGTGTGTGTGCATCTGGTGTCTTCACATCTGCATGTGTGTGTGTAGGTCTGGGATGCTTGGTATTTGGATAACTGCTATTTGCTATATGCCCTTGGCAATAGTGGTTCTGGAGGGGCTCATGGTCCATGGGGTTGTTTTGTTTGAATCATTTAATAGGCAGAGAGAGACATAAGACAGAGAGAGATCCTATCTCTTCATTTAACCCTCTACACATGTGCAACAGCCAGGGCTGGACTGGGGCCAGGAGCCAGGAATCCAGTCCCAGGCTCCACACGTGAGTGGCAGGGGCTCAAATCCTTGAGTTTACTCAGGATGCACGCTAGCAGAAGCTACAATCAGGAGCTGGAGCTAGGCCTCAAACGCACATACCCCAGTGAGGGATGTGGGCATCTTAACTCCCGGGGTGCAGACTGGCTACAAAGCTGCCTGGCACAGAATCAGCCCATTTTCTATCTGTAGCAGGTGTCTGCCAGAAGGCTTGCTCTGGCTTGGGCACTAAAGACCCACAGGCTGAGAAGACTCTAATTGGAACAAATGGGGACAGCTGGCTGCCCTGCCCTTCCCAGACAAGGCAACAGGTTTGGAGACTAGACTGAGGCCAGGTCGTCGGGCCAGGGTACAAAACCAGGCCCAGTCCCGTTACAACCTATCATGGGGGAAGACAGAAAGGGTAGAGAGGCCCAGATCAGAACCTCAGCAAGGAAAGCCCAGAGGAGCAGTGGATGCTCCGTGCTGGCTCAGGACCCGTGGGCCCCTGCTTGCTACCCAGCCGACAGCTCCTGCTTGATCCTGTGAAATTGTTCATAGTCTCGACTGCATAATACTATGCTTAGAGCAGCTCTCCAAGCATGCTGGTTGGGAGTTTGTTGCAGCAACCCCAGGAAATGAATGTAGTACCTTTTGGAAAACATTTTTTAAGCTTTATTTATTTTTATTGGGAACTTAGATCCACAGAGAGAAGGAGTGACAGAGAAAAAGATCTCCTTCCCACTAGTTCACTCTCCAAGTGACTGCAACGGCCAGAGTTGAGCTGATCCAAAGCCAGCAGCCAAGAGCCTCTTCCAGGCATCCCACATGGGTGCAGGGTCCCAAGGTTTTGGGCCATCCTGCACTGCTTTACCCAGGCCACAAGCAAGGAGCTGGAAGTGGGAAGTGGGAAGTGGGAGCTGGGAAGTGGAGTAGCCAGGACATGAACTCGTTACCTATACGGGACACGAACTCGTTACCTATACGGGACACTGACACATGCAAGGCAAGGATTTTAGCCATAAGGTTACTGCATTGGGTACTGGAAAACATTTTTAAATTTATTTATTTTCATTTTACTTGAAGGGGAGAGAGCCTCAGAGAGGGAGATCTTCCACTTGCTAGTTGGCTTCCTCAATGCCTACAACAGCCAGAGTTGGGTCAGGCTGAAGCCAGGAGCCCAGAACCCAATCTAAGTCTTTCATAAGCAACAAGGGCTCAAGTGCTTGCTGCCTCCCAGGGTGCACCTTAGCAGGAAACCAGAATCGGAAGCAGAAGAGTCAGACTCAACCCAGATCCTGGTGCAGGATGCAGACCGCCATCAGCGTCCTGACCACTGTGCCGATCGCCCGTCCCACTCAGGAAACGTTGGGAAAGTAACATACAATTACACTAGCTATTACATACATGTTTAACATATGCAAGTTTTATTCATAATTGCCGCATGTTGGAAACAACAAAAGTATCTATTATAGACATTAAAAGGTGCAGTACATTAGTGAGTAGAACACATGAACTTAACAGAAAGAACAAGCAAATTATAGCAAGACGTTAACTAGGAGGGTTTAGGGGGCAGGGAGGTTGGTTGGGGATCAAGTTTAAGCTCTGGAGCTTGTTTTCAGTGGTGATTTCTCAGAGTAAGCATGTAAATCCAGGGAGCTACACACTGAAGGCTCGTTCACTCTAGGGCTTGCATGTCAGTTATATCTTCACTGCTCTATGTTGAAAAGTGGAATATAAAGACCTCACAGTGGGGCAGCATATCCCCTGTCACAAGAGAGACACCTCAAACTGCTTTGATGTGGAATGAAAAAAAACAAACTTGGGCATTCAGCACACAAAGAGGAGTGCAAGGATTCCCTGGAACTTTCCAGGAGGTGATTCCACACTTACTTGTCTGTGTAAGGGATGGACAGTGAGGGCCAAAGAGCTCCAAAGGGCCACCCCAGGCTCTGAACTTGATTTGCGTGCTGCCTGCAAGAGAGGAGATGAGCCGTATCTTCAGAAGACCTGCCCCATCCCAGCCTGCTGGGCAGAAGGCAGGTACCAGCCAGTTGTTCAAACAGCAACAGAGCCTGGAGCAGCAGGCTTCTGAGATAGCAGAGTGTGTGTGTGTGTGCATGCGCGTTTGGTTTGGAAGGAAGAATAGGGACGTGCCTGGCAGGGGGCAGGGGCAGGGGCAGGGAAGGTTTTTTTAGGCAAAGGGAACTGTGTGTGCAAGACACAGAAGCAAGAGAATAAACAGGTGCAGACCCTTCAGGGAGCAGGAAGCTGTGGGCTGTGCACACCACCCTGGCAACCAGCAGAGCCCTGGGTGGCCCACTCAGCATCTGGAAGGCGATGCTTCGTGACCTGCCTACACCTCTGGCAGGTGCTGGGCAACCGGAATGTCTTGTTCACTGCTACCCACTCCCAGACGATTGTTTTTTCTGAGATTGTTGTTGTGATTCTGTTAGTCGGTAAGTACATGCAGAGCATTTGATTCAGAAAATAGTTCATTCATTGATTCAACAGGTATTGAGTACCTATGTGTCTTGGGCCTAGAGCTAGACTCGGAAAGCTGAGGGCACAACAGGGACTGTTCTGCTTAACAGAACAGTTAAGCAGAGGACGCTGGCCATTGGATGGAAGTTTGAATTTGGCACAGGGTGGATTTTTATTCTGTTCTGGAATGCAGTGTACCCTCAGGACACATGGGAAGTGCTCGGCAAATATTTGTTGGATGGATCTTAAAATATACAAGCCACAAGAGGGGTGAGTGCTAAGCAGGCAGCTAAGAGCTACGTCTTGGGGCACCTGCATCCCATGTAGGAGTGCTGGGTTCAAGGTCTGGCCCCGCTTCGAACTCGGCTTCTCACCACCGACGCACACCCTGGGAGGCAGCGTGGCAGCTGCCAACTCGATTCTGTTGCTGGCCTGAGCCCTTCCTGCTTCCCGCAAGCATGTGGGCAGTGACCCAGAGGATGGGAGACCCTTACACATAAAAACAAGCAGGAATTTTAAAATTCTTTTTGAAAGAAGAAACCATAAAGCTCTTAGAGAATCTTCTCCTTCAGTTCACAAGTGGGGAAACTGAGGCTCAGGCTAAATGATTTACCAGACATCGCTGGTTTTTCTTGAGTGATCCAAGATTAAGATGTCTTTGGCAAACATGTACAGAGTGTCTTCTGAATACCAAGGCTGAACTGGAATCTCTAGTTTGGAAACACTCATGGAGTGTCTGCTGTGCTGGGGTTTCTGGGGAACAATGGGGGCTCCTGGCTTCCTGCAGCAAGGGCTGCAAAGTCGGGGAGACACAGTCACCGAGTTCTCAGAGTGCAGTGGGTGGGGCCCCAGGAACGCAAAGAGAAGGGGGTGGATGGTGCTCTGGGAGGATGAGGAGTCCAAGGAGAGAGGGAGAGAGGACTGGGCGGTGTGGGTGGCTGCCCTGCTGGTCCGTTTCTGCCGGGGCTGGACATGTGCCCCCGTCAGGGGGTCATGTGGAGGCTTCCAGCATCAGGAGGGGTGGTGGGCAGGAAGGCCGGATGTCCTGCAAAGTGCTGGACCATTCCATGGGACACAGTGTCTCCCAGAGCTTTGGCGTAGGCACTATCTGGGTCTGGGATCTCGCTCCATTTTACACGCAAGCGCTCTGGTTTCACAGTCGCCGACTTGGCCCCCAAGAGTGTCGCCTCGGTGCAAACTGAGGGGAGGTCTCAGCTTCCCTTGGACCACGAGGTTGGTCACCACTTTGGAAAGTCACGTCCCTGACAGCTTCCCTGCGTGAGGTGACTGAGTCACTGCCCGGGCACACCTTTGGCCACCTGGTTGGGGAGCCTCCCACGGGGCGGGCATCTACCTCCTCTGTCCTGTCTCCCAGCAGGTCTGGTGCCCGCCCCTTAGAGTTTTATGGCAGGAGATTTCCTGGCTGGGAGCCACTGAGGGCTCTGGCGAGAATCAACCCCAAGGGAGGGAAGCAGGAAGCAGATGGAAACTTCACCAGCACCTTTGCCCCAGGGTGGACCCGTCTCTTTCCCCAAAGCTAACTGTGAGTGACAAGGGCTCCAGTGCCCAGAGGAGTGGCGGCCACGCGGAGAAAGGCGGAGGTTGTGGAGGGACAGGAAGACTTTGATCCTGAACCCGTGCAAGGCGCAGTCATCCTGTAGGGAGGGTGGGCGGCTGACGTCAGCTGCCCTCAAGGGCGAGTAGACTTGGAGTGAGAGAGACGTTTGCTGAGGACCCAGCAGGTCATGGAATACCCGACCCGAAGTTCTTGTCCTCACCCTAAGATGGCAAAGTTTGCCTTTCCTGCTCTGAGGAACTGTGTTCCCCCGGTTGGCCAGTGTGCAGGGATCTTGAGGCCAGCAGAGGGCTGTGTGCTGTCCTGCCTGGGACCCCACGATGTGGCAGGAAGGGGCGCTGGGGGTCAGATGGCCAATGGCTCCACACTGGAGTCAGGGAATTTCCTGGGACACCTCCGGGGAGTATGGAGCAGGCAGTTAGATCTCAAATGCTCAGATCTGCATTTGAGAAAAGTCGACCCGGCTCCTAGATGGATCATGGAGTTCAGGGGACAAGATTGAAGTGGGCCAGGGTGGGGCTGAGAGCAGTAGGAGCCTGTGGAGGTCATCGGAAGTTTTTTTTGCGGGGGGACAGCGGAGGCCTGGTCCCCCACAGCACAGACAATGGTACTGTGGACTGTCCAGTGGGCCACGTCAGTGGCCAGATTAATCCAGGGAGGGGTCAGGCTGAGCAAGGTCCTACTCCTCCAGGAGCCAGCGGAGATGACCGCAGTGACTCTGACCTTGGCTAATAAACGGGCAGGGAGGATGCCGTCTGACACCTGTGCCAGGCACAGCTCTGTGACCCGCAGTAGGTCCCTCTGACAGCGTCTCCACCCCTGCAGGCTGGGAGACAGAACCACACCATGGTTGTGCCCACAATTTCCAGCGGCTGCACAGGACCTTGAAGCCCACGTGCTGGCCACTACACCTGCCAGACACCTGTGGCCAAAAGGTTGAGCACCTCACTGCTGAATTCATGCTGGCAAGAACTGCTGCTTACGGCCCAGCATGGTAGCCTAGTGGCCAAAGTCCTCACCTTGCATGCCCAGGATCCCACATGAGCACCAGTTCACGTCCTGGCTGCTCCACTTCCCATCCAGCTCCCTGCTTGTGGCCTGGGTAAAGCAGTGCAGGATGACCAAAGCCTTGGGACCCTGCACCTGCATGGGAGACCTGGAGAAAGCCCTTGGCTCCTGGTTTAGCTGTGGCCATTGTGGCCACTTGGGGAGTGAACCAGTGGGAAGAAAGTCATTCTGTCTCTCTTTCTCTCTGTAAAACTGACTTTTCAAGAAAAATAAATAAATTTTAAAAGAAAAAAAGCTGGTGTCTAAATGTCCGGCCCATGGGTTGCCTCCTCTTCCTTCTGCTCCCTGGGGGCCCCAAGTTCACATTTACCCATGCTTCAGGTCAAGGCGAGGTGGCCATGAAAAAAGAGCCCTCTGGGACCCGGCGGCGTGGCCTAGCAGCTAAAGTCCTCGCCTTGAACGCACCGGGATCCCATATGGGCGCCGGTTCTAATCCCGGCAGCTCCACTTCCCATCCAGCTCTCTGCTTGGGGCCTGGGAAAGCAGTCCAGGACAGCCCAATGCATTGGGACCCTGCACCCATGTGGGAGACCCGGAAGAGGTTCCAGGTTCCCGGCTTCGGATCGGTGCGCACCGGCCATTGTGGCTCACTTGGGGAGTGAATCATTAGATGGAAGATCTTCCTCTCTGTCTCTCCTCCTCTCTGTATATCTGGCTGTAATAAAAAAAAATGAATAAATCTTTAAAAAAAAAAAAAAAGAAAAAAAAGAGCCCTCTGACACAGCTGCCCTGGGGTCAGGGCAAAGACCAAACTGACCTCTGACCTTCAGTCACAGCAGCTCTGAGTCAGGGCCCTGCCCATCGTGCTTCTCCACTGTCTCTCCAGCTCCAGGTCCCTCTGCTCTGGAGCTGGATTGGCAGGTGAATCCAGAAGGGCCGAGAACCGCCTGCCTGGGACCAAGCAGTGATCACTACACAGAACCTCGCTGACCAGCGTGGGTTTACGGCGCCCTCTGCTGGACATTTTCATCGCCTGCGGACTAGGGACAGGCTGGTCCCTGGAATGAGTGTTTCGGATATGGAGTAGGGGAGACAGCCGCGGGAAGACCACGAACCACAGGCTGCGCAGACCCTCCTCCATCCTCACTTCTCAGGCCAGGGCTGATCCCAGGAGTGACCATGCAGAGCGTGTCCCCACCAGGCTGTGCGGGGCGTGTTGTGCTTGTACTCACCCAAAAGGGAGACCGAGGCGTGGAGCTGCGGTGACTTCTCCGACCAGGGCCATGTGGCTGGAAGCAACGAGTGCAGGATCCAGCATAACCCACGCTCTTTCTGTAAGGTCACGTTCGCCCGCTTTTAACTTACGCATAACCTCAGAGCTCCAAGCCTGAGTCCAGCAGCTAGTAAAGTGGCTCTGAGCTCTGCGCCTCGGTTATCCTCATGAAACAGACTATGATGGTGGCACCGAGGGCAGGGAGGGCCGACGAGGAGCCAAGGACGGGTTATGGACGGATTCAGCAAACACGGGCTTTTCCTACTCACGCGAGAAATGTTCAGAAATACGCCCATGCGTTGTGAGCCCAGGTCCTGAAAGGTTTGGGTTTTATTGGCCCCAGGTGAGACAGACACACCAGATGATTCTGATGTTTGAGGTGAGCTGAGCAGGACCAGGCCACAGCCTCAGCCGTCTCCATTGCTGCAGGACTGGTGTCCCGGGTCCCAGGCGAGGCACAGCACCTGGCAGGGTGGGGTTGTGGTGGGGCAGCTGCTCACACACCCTGTCTACACTCTCAGGCTCAGCACTCCGATCGTGTTGCGTTGAGGTTCTGTCCGCCATCAGCTAGGAGTGGGGAGGTCACCCGCTCAGAGGCTGGGATAAAGACAGGCTTTGTCCTATGCGGAGAGTCCTGAAAGCAAAGTATGAAGTCATCCCAGCCCAGCCTCTGCCCAGGGCTGTGGAAGTTTCGCTGCAGTATGCAGCCCAGAAGGGACCGCCTGTTCTTTCCAAATCAAACGCTCCCGGCCGCCTAGGTCTCCACCGCAAGGAGTTGTTCAGGTCCAGCAAGGACAGGGGACTGGGTGGCAGCCACTTGACTCCTGCCTGTCCCTGGTCTGTGCTCACCCCTTCCAAATCACTCCCTCCGCTCCCTGAAAAGATGCACTACTGGCTGCTTGTTACCATTTGTTTTAAAAACACTTAGGACATTACAGAGGTGGGGTGGGGGAGATGCCTTCCAACCACCGGTTCACTCCCCACCAGCATCGGGTGCTTCTTCCAGGTCTCTCACGTGGGTGCACTTGGGCCACCCTCTGCTGCTTTCCCGGGTGCACTAGCAGGGAGCTAGATGGGCAGCGGAGTGGCCAGGCCTTGGTTTACTCAGCTGCACGCAGCCCACAGCTGTGGGTGATCCCTGCAGTCTGATGGCCGTGCTGGCCATTTCATGGGATTGGCCCAGGAGGTACCAGCAGTGCCCTGGTCTGAGCATGTGACCCCAGGATGGGCAGCCATCAGGGCCGAGCCTGTACGGGCTGCCGGGGACTCATGGTCCAGTCTGGCTCTGGGGAGAGAAGTCAAGAAAAGTCAGCCCCCAAGTCAGGTCTTTATTCTTCTCTCCAAAAGGATCACAACTTGGACTTAACCATGGAGAGAGGGGGCGAGCATGCACATTTCCTGAGAGCCTTGTGGTAGCTCTTCTGGTGACGGTTCACGTCTCCCTAAACAGGGGATATGAGTTCTACAGCCCCAATGTGTGTGAGTGGGAAGCCACTCCTAGTCTAGCCCATCTTCTGCCTGCTGCAATGCAACAGGGCCCACCGAGATCTCTCCATATGCTCTCTTTAAAATAGCACGGCACTGGTGTCAGTTTGCACCCCCAAAGGGAAGTTCTTGGGTTCGGGTCCTACCTCTACCACCCATCTGGCTTCCTGTTGATCTGCACCCTGGAAGTTAGCCAGTTACAGCTCACTTGAGGACCCGGGGGGGGGGGGGGGCTCTTGGCTCCTGGCTTCAGCCTGGCCACCCTGTCCACTGCAGGCATTTGGGGTAGGACCAGCAGATAGGAAATCTCTCATAGAAGTAAGTAAATTAGGCATTCCTTTTTTTAAAAAAAAAATATTTATTTTTATTGCAAAATCAGATACACAAAGAGGAGGAGAGACAGAGAGGAAGATCTTCCGTTTGATGATTCACTCCCAAAGCGACCGCAACTGCCGGGGTTGAGCCAATCTGAAGCCAGGATCCAGGAGCCTCTTCCAGGCATCCCACATGGGTGCAGGGTCCCAAGGCTTTGGGCAGTCCTTCACTGCTTTTCCAGGCCCCAAACAGGGAGCTGGATGGGAAGTGGGGTTGCTGGGATTGGAACCGGCGACCATATGGGATACTGGTGCGTTCAAGGGGAGGACTTAGGCTGCTAGGCCTCTGCGTCAGGCCCAAATTAGAATTTCTAACAGCCCCTGGTGAGAAACGAGGAACTAGGCGAGGAGGCTGCTCCATCCCGCCTGCAGAGGCTGGCACTGCCAGTGTTTATTGACGTAACCCTTCATTAGTCACTATTTCAACAAATATTTATTGAACATTATTGGGTATCATGAAAACTGGAAAGTACCGAAGATTGGATGAGAACAAGACGGACAAGTTCTGTGGGATATTGCAGGGAGTGTGTGTGGAGAATGGCGGGCATGGGAGAGACAAAAATACAAACAAACAAACATGATAAAAGATCATTACCTCTTGCTGCATGACCTAGAGCCCAAGGTACATGGCTTAAATCAACAGCTGCTTCCTTCTTGACTCCGCCACGTGGTCAGGCTCTGCGGAGTGTAGTCTGAGTGTTGGGAATCTGAAGGGGTAATAAGACCAGCAGGCTCAGCCCACTCGCACCTCAGCAGAGGTGGCCTGCGTCCTGTTCTAGAGCCACCTTCTGAGATGCTGTCCCCCGTGGCTGCCCTGGCGAAGGAACACTGGCTGAGTTGCTGTGGTCTGCAGCCCAAGAGCCCAGCACGGGCCTCTGGGCACAGCCTCGGAACTGTGGGCGGGGCCCGTTCCTTCTGGACCTCTGGGGCCTCTTGCATTCTTTGGCCTGTGATCTGTATCTGTTGTCACATCCTCTCTACTCTGTGACCATCGCACCCTCTCCTAAGGGCAGCTGTGGCCAAAGTGCGCCTGCCCAGACACTTGGAGTTCACCTCTGATCCTGACTCAGGCCTGCCAAGTCCCTTCTGCTATGACTCACAGTGCTGGTGTGGGACATGGATGGACGTGGGCACGAGGGATGGCATCTACCTACGTGGGGTTACAGTATCTACAAGTTCATCTGCAGAGGCGAGGCAGGGAGACCCTGAGCACATATGGCTGTGCTGGCTACATCCTGGGGGACAAGGGGAAGCCTGGTTAGGGCGGATACACAGGACTAAGGGGGCAGAGGACAGCGTGGACAGATCACAGGTCTAAATTGGGGCTGAATCCCAGCTCCGCCCGAGATGAGCCGTGTCACCTGTTTAGCGAGGCCCTTGAAGACCACTGGGCAAGACTGTGGGTCACACTTAGCCTACAGGAGCCATCCCAGGACCTCAGTGGCTAAGGATGCTGGCTCTGGGCGCCTTTGAGGAGGGGAGGGGAAATGGCCAAGGTGGGCTGACAGCAGGCAATTGACCCCTGCCTCTCCCGCCAGCTGCCTCCTAGCCATGCTGGGCAGTGTGCACAGTGGTGCTGTTGCCCTCTGGCTGTGCTGGCATGCCTCATTTCCCCTTTCCTGGACACAACTGATAAGTACATCCTGCTAGATAAAAATATACCCACCCTTACGGTAAGACGCCCAGGCGTGGAATTCTCTCAGCATTCCCCTTTGAGCTCTAGGGAGCACACAGGGCCTCTATGTAAGCAATTCAGGCGTGGCCACAGCACATGGTGGAGTCCCCACCCAGAGCTCTGACCTGGGGTGGGGCAGCTGGGGAGAGAGGCAAGGATGGCCCTGGTGGGGACGAGGCCAGGGCGGCGGCCAGTGCTGGTGGAGTGGCTCCAGGTCTGAACACCTGCCGTGGCTCTCAACAATGACATAGACGACCATGTTACCTTTCCTCACACCCCCTGCCTCAGGAAACCTGAATCCAACAAGCTAAGGACCCAGCTGGAAGTGCAGGTGGGATTTGAAGTGGAGTTAGATTCCAAGAGCCAGGCGGCTAGCTAAAGGCTGCCCTCTGTGGAGAGAGAGAGAGAGAGAGAGAGAGAGAGAGAGAGAGAGAGAGAGAGAGAGAGAGAGAGTGTGTGTGTGTGTGTGTGTGTGTGTGTGTGGTTTTGAGGTTAAGCAAGTGGTTCAGCAAGGGTCCTCGCCAGTGCCAGATGCCATGGGAGATGGGTGAATGTTGACGGGGACCCTGGTGGGGGTTTGCCCAGGTGGGCCAGCTTGAGAGCCACTGGCCCACTGCAGCCTCCTGCTCCCATGGTCACTACACACGCGAGTGGATTCTCTGCTTCCTCCTTTTACCAATGGACACCAGAGCAGTGCTGGTCGTCCTTGTTACTAGCACCGTTTCTATTCCTCATTTGCCATTAAAAAATACTCACTTGAAAGATTTACTGAGACAGAGAAAGAGAGGATATCTTTCATCCGCTGGTTCACTCTTCACATGGCCATAATGGTTGGGGCTGAGCCAAGATGAAGCCAGGAGCCAGGGGCTTCATCCGGGTCTCCCACAAGGGTGCGGAGGCCCAAACACTTGGGTCACCTTCTGTTGCTTTCCCCAAGCAGCTGGGACATGAACCAGTGCCCATGTGGGATGTTGGTGAAGCAGGCAGCAGCTTTGCTCACCACATCACAAAGCCAGTCCCTTCTTACTTCATTTAAGTTAGGCAAAATTCATTTCATGCTGGCCATTTAAGAATGAACTCACAGTGCCATACAACTGTCGCTCCCTCTCCTTCCAGAACCTTCTCACTGCCCCCATAGGAAACCCTGTCCCCATTAATAGTTCTTGCCCCACCCTCCCTCCAGGGCTTCTGGCTGAGTCTAGCCCGTGGTCACCTGGCATGCTTTTGAGGTCTTCCCATCAGCACCTTGTCCCTGTTTATCCACTCATCCACTGGTGAACGTTCGCGTCAGACCCGGCTCTGAACATCATCACCAGCGCTGCTGTGGACACTCGTGTACGGGCATGACTTTTGCTTTCCATCCTCTTGGTACACACCCAGGAGAAGCATTGCTGGAGCGCAGGCTCACGCTGTTCCTTCACAATTCTTCCCTTCTTTATTTTTCCCTAAGTGAAAGGAAAAGAGAAGCGAGCAGGGAGATACCGTTCCTCTGCTGCTCACTCCACAAATGCACACCAGCCAGGGCTGGGGCCAGGCTGCAGCCAGGAGCCAGGAACTCCATCCGGATGGCATGGCCTGCGGCACATCAGCAGAAAGCTGCCCAGGAAGCCCAGTAGGGGACATGGACATCCCACCTGCCAATGCCACACTCGGCCTGCACAGGAGCCCCGCGTTCTCACATTTCCACAGCAGGGCATGAATCCAGCTGGGTTCCAGCCCCAACCCGTCCTCACCAGAACTGTGGCTCCACTGAAAGCCTTTCCCTGTTCCTCTCCAGGGACAGCTCTCTGCCCCACCTGGAAGGATGCAGCTGGGGAAACGGGTTTTTCAAATCTTGCCTGTGAATGGCCAGGGGGCGGTTGGGAGTGGCTCACCCAGCCCTTTGGAGGAATCCAGTCCTGCCTTGGGCCCCTGTAACAATGGGGATGACCCTAGAGTGAGCTGTGCTGGTGCCCAGATGTCAGGAGCTACGCAGAACCCAACGCATAAGTCCCCTGCACTCCGATTTCTTCTTTTTTTAAATAAAATTTTATTTATTTATTGGAAAGTCAGATATACAGAGAGGAGGAGAGACAAAGATCTTCTGTCCGATGATTCATTTCTCAAGTGGCTGCAATGGCTGGAGCCAAGCTGATCCTAACCAGGAGTCAGGAGCTTCTTCCGGGTCTCCCACGCGGGTGCAGGGTCCCAAGGCTTTGGGCCGTCCTCAACTGCTTTCCCAGGTCACAAGCAGGGAGCTGGATGGGAAGCGGGGTGGCTGACACATGAACTGGTGCCCATATAGGATCCTGGTGAGTGCAAGGGGAGGACTTTAGCCACTAGGCTACAGCACGAGACCCGCCTTCTCTTTCAAATCAGTTTTGGCTGAAAACAAAACTCTTGCCTGCCTGCCTGTTCCCATTACCCACAGGCCATCTTCTCTCAGCTTCCCCAAGTGCCAATGCAGTGTGACTTTCCACCTGAGCAGCCAGGAAGATGCCCTCTCACGATGCCACTATGGGTGTGGATGTCGGTGTCTAGAAGCTCAGCTCTGGTCCATGCTGGGCCTGGGAGTTTGCCAGTGACTGGTTGGTGCCTAGGTTTTCCCAGCTGTGGAATGGAGAAAAGAACCACACCTTCTCCGCAAGGCATCGCAGGGTAAAATGAGTTAACACATGTAACACGTGAAGTGCTTTTGTTCCACAGAGGACTTGCCACCAACTAAGGAGGGGGTGGATACCAGCACGGTGCCCTCTTCCGTTTGTACGGGGCGGTGTGGGATCCTCTGCATGAAAGTCTCAGACTTTATCAGTCACCTTAGAAATAAAGGAACTTGGGTGTATGTGTAGAGGGTAGGGTACAGTGGTTAAGAGGCCATTTGGGCTGCCCACACTCCACATTGGAGTCCCTGGGTTTAGTCCCAGCTACTGTTTCCGATCCACCCACCTGCTACTGCACACCCAGGGATGCAGCTGGGGGAGGCTCCCGTAGTTGGGGTCCCTGCCACCTGCTTGAGACCCTGAGTGAGCTTCCTGCCCTTGGCTTTGGCTGCACCCAGCCCTGGCTGGGGAATGAACCAGCAGATTGCAAATCTCTTGGTCTGCCTCTCTGGCTTGTGCATCAAAGGAGAGTAAGAGGTTAACGAAGCCCTTGGACTTGAGCAGCCATGTGGGACAGGGCTTCCTCCTGGGCTCTGCCACTGTCCTGAGGCTGCAGGGCTTACTGCCCTTACCGCCAGGACAAGGACAGCTCGTGGTTCAGTTTTATTGTAGAGACAAGAGAAGGAGGCTCTGTGAGAGCAGAAGTGAGTGGGCACAGCCAGGTGCATGGCCAGTGTTTCACACAGGGCAAGTCCTGCCACGCCACACCCTCCTCTCTGGGACACTGGTCTCTGGCTGACTTGGCTGACAAAGGACGCGTCACCGGACCACCTGGCCCCTCGGTGGAAGGTGGAAAGCAAGGGACAGCCAATCATGAAAACAGGTGTGTGGAACCTTTCTGTGGGACTCCCGGTGCATCCACAGACAGCCTGCGCGAGTGCCTGTTCTTCCCCAACTTGGATGCCATGGTGGGGTCTCCGAGCTTGGCCCCTCGCCTTCCGTGCACAGAGCTATGTTAGCATTTGATGAGCTCATAGGTCAGGGTCAGGGTCCTGTTGAACAAGCCAAGGATCAGACTTTAAGAATGCATGCAAACGAGCCTGGCGTGGTACTCGTGCTAGAGTCCTTGCCTTGCAAGCACCGGGATCCCACATGGGCGCTGGTTCTAGTCCCGGCAGTCCTGCTTCCCATCCATCTACCTGCTTGCAGACTGGGAGAGCAGCTGAGGATGTCCCAAAGCCTTGGGACCCTGCAACCATGTGGGTGACCCAGAGAAGGTTCCTGGTTCCTAGCTTCAGATTGGTGCAGCTCCAGCTGTTGTGGTCACTTAGAAAGCAAATCATCAGACAGATCTTCCTCTCTGTCTCACTTGTTTCTGTATCATGACGTTTGCTTCTCCCTGGAGCTGCCTTCAGCATGAGCAAAGTAGCACTCCCACCCGTGTGGGTTTTCAGTCTTACCCCGAGAAGAGCAAGGTAGTAGCTGTTCTTCCCTCCCCAGCGTTCAGCGTGAGAGACTAGGAAGAAGTCACCATGCCTCCCCTCTGATGGCGTCTGTTTCATTGCGGGTGGGTTGGACAAGACAGCAATGTTGGTGGGTTTTGACCCCACCCTCTGATTGTTAGCTGCTGTTCTCTGTTCTCTATCCCTTGACCCCCCCAAAAAATTGTGCATAAAAGACCACCAGTTTCTTCTCATTTAAAGGAATGTACAGTAACTGTGTAATACAGACTATCATATCCAGATGTGAAGATACAACGCAGTATGCATCTCTACTTCCAAATCAAAAAGGGACTCCCAATGAAACTGTTGGATGTAGCTTGGCAATAGAATGCTGGACGCTCTGTCATTGTCTGTATGGCATTATCAGGACACACTTAAATAGCAAAATGATGGACTGTTTATGAAAGACTATATTACTGTAATAATATGGGGGAAATAAGAGGAAGGAGTTCGGGGAGGGGGTAACGCAAGTTCCAGAGCCTACGGAAATATATTATAAAATTGAAAATAAGGCCGGCACTGTAGCCTAGTGGCTAAAGTCCTTGCCTTGCACGTGCTGGGATTCCATGTGGGCACTGGTTCCAATCCCAGCAGCCCTGCTTCCCATCCAGCTCCCTGCTTGTGGCCTGGGAAAGCAGTGGAGGACAGCCCAAAGCCTTGGGACCCTGCACTCACATGGAAGAAGCTCCTGGCTCCTGATCGACTTGGCTCCAGCTGTTGAGGATGGAAGACCCTTGTCTCTGTCTCTCCTCTTCTCTGTATATTTGACTTTCCAATAAAAAATAAATAAATCCTATAAAAAAAAAAAAAAAGAGAAAATCTTGATTTTGCTCCCTTCCCGTGCCCTGGCAGCCCCCATCCTGTCATCATGGGAGGAGACCCTGTTCCCATTCCTACCTTGTTGCAATAAAAGAACCTCCTAAAGTTAAAAAAAAAAAAAGACCGCCCGTTTTTCCATTTTAGTTTCCTCTCCTGGAGCCCCTCTCCTGGCTGTTGCAGCAGATTTTCACTTAGATAAATCTTCCTTTGCTCCCCGTTGTGTTTGTATGGAAATTCTTTTCCGTCAGATGAGAAGCGAGGCCATAACGTCTGTAGGCTTCCTGCCTCTGGACACCGGGCCAAGAGGACTGGGAAAAGCCTCGCTCCACAGCTGGACTGCGTCCCACGTCACGCAGCACTCAAGTGCAACGCCTGTTCCCTTTCAGTCTGCTGAGGAAGGCCCATCTGAAGCCGTGTTTTGGGGGAGACAGCACGGAGACTATCTCCAACCGGGCTGGGAGAGACGCATGCAGCCTGTGGCCTGCAGGTCCCCAAGAGTGACACCCAAGCTGTTCAAGTTCACGCACAGACCGAACCAAGCTGTGCTGCAGAGCCCAGTTAGCAGGAATCCCTCTAGCACACGAGAAACAAAGAATACCTTCCCCAGCAAATCGTTTTTATTGGGTTAAACAGCATGAAGACGGTTCATTTTGTTCAGTACCCCTCTAGAAAATATTTCAAGTTTTAAATGAACTTCCAATACAGAAAACAAAATTACTTTACCATACACAAATTTCAGATCAAAATACAACACTCTGTTTTCTGACAGTTATAAAATCCAGTCAATACAAACTACATAAAAAAGATAAAACACTTTCACTGATCCTTGGTACAAGAGAACCGCACAAGGGCACAGGTCTGGGGGCACAGGAGCTGGGCCGGGCAGGGGTTCGACCCGTGGTGACCTACAACTCACGCAATGTGGAAACCACGCACGTGCTACGGAAGCCAGGAGAGGTAACAGATCCTTGTGCATCAACAGGACTGGGGAACCGGGAGCAACTGTGTGTGGAAGGTTACTAACAATGACCTCTGACTGTGCTACATTTCAGACCAGAAAAGGAATTCTAAATTACTCCACAAAGTGCGCCACAACATCTGCACCAGGGAATGTGAGACACCAAGGCAGTAGGCTCTCTGCCATCCTACGACGCCGGGAGAGTACAGCTTTATGAGTTGCAACCTTTCAGGACTTCCGGTATTCTGAACTCAATGACACCGTCTGTTTAGCTTCTGAATTTTCTTCCTTGTTTTCTAGGGATGGGGCTTGCAGACAGCCAGGGCAACTTTCATCACACAGACAACAAAACTTCATCTGCATACAGAGTTAGGCAGATTTCTCAGCATGGGGTTTTACTAGACAATAAAAGCTACAGGGATCAAGGGTTTAAGGTCAGAAGATGTGAATTACAGAGGTCTGTGTTTACTAGCAGGGAGACTAGTATGGGATTCTCATTACAGTATCATGACCATCAAAATGCCAAAAGGGGAGTGTGCACGAGACCAGTGACAGTCACCCATTTAGGGCCTGGTGCACCCAGCACCAGCCCTAGCAATAGGAGAGGTGCTGGCCATCCTGCAACGAGCAGCCTTGAATTTGAGTTGGACCATGTCTACAGGCTTGCTTCCACTGGTCTCTGGGAGAGACCTACAGTGGTGGAAACAAAACAGCATGTCCCCTATTTGTGTTGTGCTACGGTTGGGCCTCACACGGTCAGGTTGCCAGTGAGCCTTGTCTGCCTGAGCCTGCCTGTGTGCCACTGTGCCATCTGCTAGTCGCCCCCCTCCGCCCAGTGCGAATCACTAGCCAACAGCACCTCAGTTCAGGCTGTGGTGGCGGGCCGATGCGTCCGCCGAAGCCAGTGACTTCTCCCACAGCTATCACGGTCCCCAAGTGGCACGTCATGGAATGAAAGGGCGAGTGCTAGATAAATTAGCAGGGGCCCAGGGGTGGGGTGTTGTGGAAGCTGGTTTAGAGTGAGTGCAAATGGAAGCCCCCGTCCCCGCCAGGGGCAGAAAAGGCCACAGTCACTGGGCCAACAGATGTGCTTAGGAGCCAGAGCTACTCCAGCCGAAAGGCCTTGATGCACTTCCCGTGGGTGGGGACCTCCCCGCTGACACTGCAGCAGCTGTTTTCAGGAACACCTCAGACCCTGAGGCAGCACGGGGGTGGGGCACCCACATCTAACCCGAACACGTGCCAGACCCCACAGGATTTGCTTGATAAAGGAGAAGAGTCAAATTCAAAAGACACATGTTAGATTAATACCTACCTAATAAACACATTCTATGGGATTTCTTTTGAAGCAAAAATCCCTTTTTTGACAAACACATGCGTAGGTGGCCTCCCTGTCACTGTCACCCTGCAACTCCAGCTGAATTTCTTTTCAATAGGAGCTGAGTAAGAGGCAGAAATCACCTGGTCATGCTCTATCCAGTGCACACAGAGCCTGTCCAGGGCTTCTGCAGCAACTGGCTCAGTGTTTCACACCCAGGATCACGCCTCGCTGGACAGTGGGCCACACAGTGCCACCCGAGGCATGGAGTTAGTGCGTGGAGATCAGTACCTACCCTCTGCTGGTGCACAGAGGAGTCCTGGGGACCCCCAAGGCAGGCATTGAGCATCTTTTCTCATTTCAGCTGCTCAGTGACCTGGGGTGCAGCAGCCATGACCCCTGAGGCCTGACTCTGGCAGCTAGAGGGGCTGGGTGACAGGTCTGGCTGGCCAAGGTGCAAATGCAGCAGCAGAGGGGTCGCTGGGCAGTTTCTGGAGGCCACTGGGCTGAGTGTTGCATGGTCTGGGGAACCAGAATGCCCATTCCTGCCCCGGCCCGAACCCGGCTGCTGCTCCCGGACACTGTGAGTGCTTCAGCAGCTAGAAAACCAGGCTGGGGGGAGTGTGGCATGGTGTCCCCTACAGAGAGTGGGGTGGGAATGTGACTGTTAGGACAGTCAGACACTAGAGGCCTCCAAAACCCAGGAGAGGCAGCCTCATGCCCCAGAGGCAGTCTGCCGAGCAGCAGACAGATCCCATCTCTCTCAGAGATGCCACTGAGCCGTGTCGGCGTAGCTGGGGAGACAGAGAGAAACCAACACTGCTTCCAACACAAGGCCACGAGGAAGCTGGGGGAGGCAGGCAACTAACTCGGATCGCTTGGGGTGCTGCTCAGGCGACAGATCTCCTGGGACGGAATCTAAAACAAAAGGCGCACGAGCCAAGAAACCACGGCTTGAATGGACAAAATGGTTCTGCACAAACGTGTGGCGATGTATTTCTGGAAGTTCTGCTAGGATCAGAACACACCGACGAAGAAGGCGAAGGGGCTGGGGCTCCGACTGTGGCCAACAGACTGGCATGGGGACAGCCAGAGAGGTGTGGCTAAGCAGGCAGGAGGAATGTGGAGAGAGACACATACAAATAGGTTCTTTCAAAGTACCCCTATTATTTTCCTCTCCATTCCAAAATAAATCATTTATGAATCTGCTTGTCTGCAAGGAGCTTAGGAGACCCTGAGCCACCAGTTCCTTGCCACAGGGTGGGGTTCTCTGGCTGGCACTGCCTGCCTGCAGTCCTGGCTACAGGGAGTCACCCTTGGTGCTTACGCTCAGTGGAGCACTCAGGGGATAGAGGGTATTCACTTGGTCATGGGACAATTTGTTCTGAAAGTTCTAGAAAGGAGACCAGACCCCCAACTCTGGCTTGAAGGAGGCTCTCTGGAGCTCTCACACATCTATTCCCACAGCTTCTGCCAGGCCAGAAGCCCTGAGGCCCTCAGAGGGCCTGGGGGAAGCCCACTGCCTTCCACCTGTGCTGCTGTGGCTGGGGCCTGGACTGGGACATGATAGCCATGGCTGATCGACATAGCACACAGGAGCCTGAAGAGCTCGCCTGCCCAGACCGAGGCTACCCCTCTAAATAGTTGGCTCTTGTTCAGATCACGCATAACCTAAGGTCCCTGCTCCTTTCTCTTTCAGATAGCCACTGTGGCCTCTGAACATAGGCATATGACTTCCTATTCAGCCATAAGTCTGAAAAGCCCTGGAGATCCCAGCTCCCAGTCCACCAGCCTCCCAGGACACACCTGCCTTCAGTGTTGTTATACACGTTACTGACTGTTGAAAGGCACCCTCTGGGATACCCCACTCTAAGCTGACGAGGGTCTGCTCTTACCAGCACTGTCTAGCCATGACTATCCAGCCCATTTTCACACAGAGATACTCACAATGACTTTTTCAAATGCCTGAGATGGGCACAAGCTGGGCATGGCACTCTCTGCCCGCCCCCCTACACATATTAGGAGTGATGCAGAGGCAGGGCTCAGGGTTCGTTGTCTGTGTCACTTTGTGAGCTAACCTCCTTGACTGGAAGGTACAAAAATTCTACACACACACGATCACCTAGTTTATCGGAACAATGTAGACTATTACCTTTGACATCTTAGTTAAAACAATAAAATAAAAAGAGAGAACTTTGACATTGGTAACGAGCTTTGAGTATCAGTAGAGGCCGTGATGAAGCAGAAAGTTATATATAACAACCTCCACGCAGGTAGGGATGCTGCTGCCTAGAGCCACTGGGCGTACAGATGGCAAGGAGCCTGGGCCCGGCATCCCCTGGGGCACAGCTTCATCAGTGAGAAGAGAGCAGTGAGCCAGGCATGCCTGACGATGGGTACCCCCCAAGCTGACAGCTGACAGGAGCGATGGGGTGAGGAGAGCTACCACTGCTGACTGTAAGGCACCACCCCAAGTTTTCAAGGACATCATGTCGGGCGACACACACAGTTCCCCATTAGCAGGTACGAGGCTGAGCCAAGCTTAGGGCCAGAGCGGATATCTCTTCCAGCTCAGAGTCACCCGACAGTCAGGCCTGTGCTTACCAGAAGGGTAAGGCATCCTGCAGACACTGCCCCAGAGCAATTAACAAAGCTGGGGCTTGAGCTAAAGAGGTGGGCCTGGGTTCTTGGGGAAACCACACAGAGGAAATGTCTCTTGTCCCACAGCCACGGCCACAGGTGCTCAGCCACAGCCGTTTCAAGAGCCTGTATCACTCTAGTGTCAGGCATGCTCTTACTCTGAGGAGCACAAGCAGGAAAGCGGGATCTTGGGGATGAACAAGGCCAGTCTGGTCCCTTACTCCAAGTACGGCGAGGTGGGGCTTTCAGGATCAGCCACTGGGACCATTCAAGGCCTCCATTTTAGTCCGCCACTGCACAAACACGGCCCCAAACTGGATCATTCCTGCAAGAGATAACTCACAGAGGGACGGTGTGTCCACCTCGCAGCTCCTCCCCCCCGACACAGTACCAGGGGAGCTGGCTGACGTTAGGGGTGTGGACAAGGCATACCACATCAGAGAAGCTTGTCAGATCCCTCACGTGCTGGGAAACACCTCCAGGATTTCATTTAAAACCTGGGCTAAAAAGAGGGCAGAGGTGTAGTAATGGCTTTCTCTTCTCATCAAGATGAGAGGTTTCTGTGAGATAGCAGCGCATTATTGAACATGAGAACGCAGCAATGGCAAGCATCTCAACTGCCCCCCAGGGACAACTGTCCCGCCAGAACCCACGAAGATGGAAGCGACGCCCGCTCCTACACGGTGGGGGTGAAGTGTCCCACATTTCTTAGGGAGACTTTCAGAGACTCTCAAAGTTCAAGCTTATACTCATTACAATGCGGCTGCTCTGGGGGAACCAGCGACCCTGCCGATGAAAGGTGCTGATTGTGAGTAGTGGCAGAGTGGAAGGTGCGCCTTTGCGAACCATGCCCCTCCAGGAGGCCACCTGCTTGCTTGCAGGCCTTTGCCGGAGGACAGAACGTGCTATATTTTTCTATGTTGGCAGGGTATCAAGCGCAACACTACATAATGAGGTAGCTGAGAACAGTTTTTCCTATAAACACAAAGAACGAGGGAATAAACGCCCGTACTTGTGCTCCAGTTCAACAGGAAACATGATAAAGCCAGCTGTGGAGAACTGTGTTTCCACCAAGCTCACTGGTAATGACGCCCAAGGTCCTAAGGTATGCCTTATTTGTAACTGATGAGTAAAGAATGACGGTAGTAGTCACCGACCATTAGCGAGAGGAACCTGTGCTCAGGATGGCGCGAGTGATCTCAAGTGGCCACTCGGGCCCTGGCCCTCATCGGAGCACTGTGCACAGCCTCGGTGGCTTCCCCTCCCCCACCCTGGCTGATTCACAGCAATCGTGTTGTAGGAAGAAAAGCTCAACAACTTCGTCAGTTATGGGGACCTCGAAATCATATTTATCATCTGGTCAAATTTCAGGGAGTATGTACTTTAAAAGACTTTTTTAAATCTCAAAATAAAAAGAGAAGTTAACAGATGTTTTTTACTGAATAACTACAGAACACAGTTTCATTTGTAGATGTATGAGAAAGGGGAGGAGTTTAAAAGTTCAATCATTAGAGACCATTGACAGAACGGAAGAACAAATGTTCCTAAACTACATGTCGTAGGCTGAAGAAATAGAAGCATAATTTTAATCCTCCTACGTTACATGAATGGAACTACCACAATGAGACAATATTGAGATCTATCTAAAATGAAAGAGAATCACTTTAAAAATACAAAATTTCAAAAACATTTGCTTGCTGACTTGCAAAAACTATAGAAAAAGTCAACAGTTGAAGAACCATAGAGTCATGACTGCCAGCAGGTGTGATGACATTCAGGCCACGGCCACACTCCTCTCCAATATGGGCCAACGGATCATTTATCATCCGAGGCAGCTGCAAAGAATACTTCAGGGCCTATTAAAGAGGCAGGAAACACTTTGCTCAACACTCGAACACACAGCTTCCTCTTCCTGACTGATTACACGGCGAAGAAAAGGGGAACCGAGACGGGGCTTTTCGTCTAACAATAAGTGTGGCTACCCTTGAAACACAAACGCTTATTTCTGTTCTTCACCGATTCTTAAATTTCCTGGAGCTAACCAGCAAAGACCAAGATATTTCAGTTCATATCTGTACAACTTGCAAAGAAATGTTTGGAGTTAGTATGACTTTACAGTTAAAAACACCGCACGCCTCCCCAAATCAAGTTAGCCCAGAAGGCTGAGAAATGAACTGGCAACAAAGACTTGGCTTCTGTTTATATCTGCTACTCACATGTAGAGTTAAGAAACGCAGCTGTACCTGTTGGGCCTCAGAGACTGCTGCTCTCTGGACTGTGGGGAGAGCATGTGAGGACCCGAGTCATGCATTCTGGCAAGGATTTACAGCCCCGTGTAGTGACACGAAAAATCCCACACTAGACACTACGAACATTGGTAGGTGTGCCAGGCCTCAGAAATCCCACAGAGCCTCCGCAGCCCCAGGGTTGTGTGCGATGGCGACATCAGGCACTTGGTATTGTTTATTCTGTTCTGGCTTTCCACTCCAGTTATAAAGCTGGCCCATCTGTGTACAAAGCGTCTCCTCTAAAATCCAGCAAAATTAGTCATTCAGAGAGAACACAATCCAGTGAGAAACATCCCTTGGACCACACGAGTACTTGGAGGGAAAGCTCACAGACAATGCATATATGGAAAAAGCTAGATTTCCACTTTGGTTTGCACCAAAATAATTTCAGTTCCACTTTTCCTTGAACTTTGTGAAGTGCCTACATATATTCACTTGCCAAACACTGCCTGTCGTGTGTAAGCACTGAGGGAAACAGATGACAAACACAGGGTCTCACTCCACCCTGCAGTGCGTTGGCAATGCAGAGAGGGAGGGCACTCTGACATCTGCCTGCTGGTTCAGCTTCCAGAAGCATGGGCACAGGTGCTCACCAGGCACAGGCGCTCAGCATCAGTCTGCCGATGGTCCCAGGGCAGCTCTGCTGCGCTGGGCCGAGCTCCAGGGGCCGACTCCAGACCACGACAGCCTTCCCTTCTGCAGGGTGTTTGAGGGTTCCAGCGCCTGAAATCAGTACAAGGAAACCGCCACCTGGATCTCTCCCCAGCCGATCCAACGTCTCCATCTGACCGCAGGAGGCCTCTTGAGTCAAGAAAGGTCACCACAGCATGTTCAGCACTCCTTGAGAACTTCTGGGATATTGTTGGTTTGGTACGCTAAAGTCGGGGCGTACCAAATTGACACAAGGAATGCATTTCCTACACTGTACCTGGGGACATTTCCACTTATAAATGATAAAAGTGATACTCTTGAGCCATCGACGAAGAGGGCACCATCCCTGAGGCCATCATGCAGTGGAACAGAACACCCAGCACAGCCCTTCATGCTCTTTGCCAGTGGCTGCACAGTCTGAGAAAGCCTGCTACCAGCTCCTGACAGTCACAAAATGTAGACAAGAAACGCAGGAATTTCTCTGGCCAAGTATCTCCCATAGACCAACTGCCAGTTGGTAAACACCATTACAAACCATGCAAACACCAAGTATCTGACTCTGCCTCTCCCTGTCTGTCCCACACAGCAGGATCAACTGCAGGGCAACAGGCTCAAGAACTGCTCGGAAGCACCAGGAGACAGTAACAAGTGTAGTTTGGAACTACAATTCCAAAAGTAAACACGGACAAATGGATTTCTGAAGTCACACGGCACAACACACACGTAAGCATACGCTCACTCACACACCTCACGCTTTTTCTCCTGCCAGAATATAAGCACTACCAAACACGCACCAAATAATTTCATTGTAAATTAAACACTTGTGATTTGGATGTGTTAAAGAAAGAAACAATTTCAGATAGTAGCCTGGAAGAGACCCTTTAAATATTCGCTCACTCTAAACTAAGACAACTCTCCTTCTGTTGGTGGGACAAGGAAAACAAATTGCACTTTCCCTAAAGGTACTTCTAGTTAACACCTAAAGCCCTGCCCTCGGGGACCAATTCTGACACCTACCGGTCAAAGTGCTTCACAGAGTGAGGAGTATCAGGAAGACAGGTGCTTCAAGGCGTAAGTGGAATGTTAAAACGCAAACCTGCATGAAATGAGTTACGATTTATTTCACAATACTGAAATAAGTTAGATACAACCCTATACTTCAACATAGCATTTTAATATTTATATATATTAAAATAACAGTTTGGCACTTAGTAGCTTTTGTTGGTTATTGCATCCCATATTATGTGACAAATTTATTTTATAAACACATTATCTAATTTTTTGCAGCTACAGTGTCAAGGAACTGAACTTTAAAAATAAATAAATAACCATTTTTATAAAATGGATTTACTAAGTCATGCAGGCACTGATAATATTGCAGTAGGAACCCAGTCGTTCCTAAATAATGCATTATCTCCATGGAGAGGCCTGGCACAGACTGCAAAAAAATTTAAATTTCAGAATTAAGGAGAATTGCAGACAACCAGAGCATAAGAGATGTCACTGAGCGTGTGCCTTCATGCTCCCTGGCTGCACCATGGATGCCCAGGTACTGCTCCCAGGGCAAGCCCTTGCAAACAAATACCTAACTGTGAAAAAGAAAGATGTCTTTGCAGGTAGCCACAGATTAAAACACTTCCACACAGTCATGGAGAAAATGTTCAGACAATACCAATGGGAACACAGCTCTGATTACAATTTCAAACTTGAATGGACACCGTGAGGGTGTGGTACAGCGGGCCTGGGGCCTCTGATGAGCAACATGCAAACCTCTCTCCTTTTACCAAGTTTCTTCTGGCATATGGAAAATTAATGTAGCACACACCACATACTTTTGAAAAGCCCTGGGCATGGCCTTTGTCAGCAGCTTGTGTAACACAACTTTTGTAACACTGAATTGACTTCCAGCAGATTTAAGAAAAAAATCACAGATGGATCCTCTTTCTTCAATGCCTGTGGCTGGCAGAACATCTTTCATGTGCATGTTAACAACACACAAACATTCCACACAGAAAGTCTCTAAAAGATAATGCTTGTTCTCAACAGTACAAGGAAAGAATTCACTCACATACTTCTCAATCATTAAGACAAAATGTTGCTTCTCGTAGTGGCATTCTCCGCAAAAAATAAAGCCTTCGAAAACAATTAAAAATAAAGTACTCCATAAATAGTAAATCGATTAGAAATTTAATATTGCATAAAATTTAAATTATAAAGTAATCAAACACTTTGAGGTCCCTGATTTCACACTCAGGTGGTATAGTGTAATTTGAACGGAAAACAAAAATCTTACAGGACAACTTTGACTACTGAGGACTGGTCTGCCTCTGATGGGAGCTGGGCTGAGGGAGAGTCAGGCGAGGAGGAAAACAGGAAGACATCGACTCGTTCTACTATGAACACGATAAAATGAAGTTGAGGTAGTTTGTTCTACCAGCCAAACTTTTACGTAATTTGTCTAAAACTCTTACCAATGCACAGCATTGGGAAAATTCCGACAACACAGATTTGCCTGCGAAGATGAATGAGCAGATCCTCACGGGCAACAGACAAGCCTCACGTGTGCTTTCAGGCAGGTGATATTAAGGAGTGTTTGATCCCTACGCATTTGGTCGGGACTTTTTTTTTTTTTTAATTATTTTAAATACAGTCACAGCAGACCTATATTATTTGTCCAACTCAAGTCTTCCTTTCAGAAAAATCCCCTTCTCCCGACATCCTCATGCTTAAATAATGCTTTTTGAACAAATGAAAAGGAAGAGGGGCACGGGCCGAGCTCCTTCACAACTGCAAAGTAACACCCCAGAAAGGATGGCAGGCTACACCTCACCCAAGTGACACAGCGCCCAGCAACTTCCCGCACGCTCACAGGAGCATCACAACCTCACTACCAACTCATCGCATCCTTACATGACTAAGATAGAATGTTATTAAAGAGAAATCTTATCTTAGCTTCAACCCATCATAATACGGCTTTTAAAAGATTCGTAAGACGTAACACTAGTAATAAATAGAGACTAACTGGCTTATTGTCCAATCTAACATTTTAGGCACAAATCTTAACTCGGGCAGGGTTAGGCATAATAGATCCTTCCCAGTGCAGTAGAAAAGCAATCTGGGTGTGTCTGGATATGTTGACTTGCATATATGGTTTGTTGTTGATTCACCAAAGCCACACACTTGAACCCAGCAGCCAGGCAGCTATGGTTCCCTTCAGGGAATGTACCTGGGTGTCTTAACTGATGTTTTACCTCACACCCACTCCCACTCGCCCCCCTTTCCTCCCCGTGTTGGCTAGCCTCCATTGCCTATGGCCCACCTAACTAGAGGAATGGCTTCCCGTAGGCATTTTTTTCCACAGTGACACTTTCTCCCAAACAAGAGCCGAGGCTCGAGCGTTTGAAGCATTACGAACCACCGAGAAGGTCCCACAGCAATGCCCAGCACGCCCAGCGGGTTTCAGCTGCCACCTCTTCTCCCCGACGTAAAGCTATTTCATGGCGCTCTCGGGGCAGGATCTTGCGTTGCGCTCTGCCTCCTCCTCAAGGTGAATGGACGCGAATACGGAATAGGCCTTGCTGAAGCTGCAGGCGGAAGAGCTTGCAATTTGCAATACGTAAGGCTGCACACCCAGTGCGGCGAAGGTCAGAGGGAAGGAGTGGTTTTGTGTGGTGCCAGGTGCCCGTGCTTCGTTTAAACTCACGCACGTAGTCATAATTGGTACCTACCCAACAAAAACAAGCACAGCTGTGACAAGGCACCTCCGCAGCACCAGCAAACAGTTCCTGCAAAACCACCGCATCCTCACCTGTATCAAGATCTCCGATGACGTAAATACTGGCTCCTATGGGCACGGCCCCGTACACAAAGGAGGAGCTGGCAGGGATGCACAGGTTCTGGTCGTTCAGGTAGATCCACCTGGAAGCAAAGCCGCACACGAAACTGAGAAATCAATGAAAGACCGTGTCAGCAGAACCAGGTGCAATGCCAATCTCGACTTCCAGGTAACCACAGATGTGCTTCCTGACACATACATACCAATTCTACCCGTGTGGGGAGGCCACGCATAGCAAAACACAGAGTGTGTACTCTCCTGTCTGCTTCTCTGAGCCCGAGGCTTCTCAAGGTCTGTCATGTTGCTAGAAAGTATTCCACTGTGGCATGTACCAGAATTTACCGAGTCGCCTGCTGACAAGGGCACTTTCCAGCTTTTCCCATTGTGAACAAAGCTGTTCTAGATACGAGGGGCAAGGCCTTTTGTGCACATATGCTCTGCTGCCCCTGGGTTCCACGGTAAGGATACTGAACACACCAGAACATGGGGCCGTGTCTGTGTCCTTCTAAGAAAACTTCCCTTAACTCAGTTTCCTCCTGAAGTCAGTCTTGTGGAAATTCTACACCTTAAGCTCTTACATTTCAACCTGACACATAAATGCCTGTGTAAGGGATGGGTCAGAGCCTGCTCTGTCCCACACAGCTAGCCACCTTCTCCAGCGCCACTTGCGCATGGCTTTTCTTTCCCTACTCATTGCCTCAGCAACTCTGTTGAAAACCCATTTAGGGGCCCAGCGTGATGGCCTAGCGGCTAAAGTCGTCGTCTTGAAAGCCCCGGGATCCCATATGGGCACCGGTTTTAACCCCGGCTGCCCTGCTTCCCATCCAGCTCCCTGCCTGTGGGCTGGGAAAGCAGTCGAGGACGGCGCAAAGCTTTGGGACCCTGCACCCGCGTGGGAGACCAGGTAGAGGCTCCTGGCTTCGGATTGGCTCAGCTCCAGCTGTTGCGGCCTGGAAGCCGCAACGGATGGAAGATCTTCCTTTCTGTCTCTTCTCTCTGTATATCTGACTTTCCGATAAAAATAAAATAAATCTTAAAAAAAAAAAAAAAGAAAACCCATTTAGTAACCACTAATGGGACCTTGAGCTGCACAAAGAAGTGGCTCATCTAGAGCTGAAGCAAAGACAAGATGAGCTCGTGGCATCTTGGGGTGCCAGAAAGCAGTGCTGAGACAAGGCCAGGGCCACAGTCGCTGATGGGAGGGGCTGCCAAAGCTGGGAAAAACAGAGGAAGAAATTCCAGCACCCATGAAACTATACTAACAAGTAGCTGAAAAAGCCTTAAAATACAGAGAGCACAACGGAATTTTTTCAGAAGAATTTCAACTAACACACACAGAAGGAATATGGAAAATAAACCACCCCTTGGCAAAGAGCGCCATAATAGGCAGCAGAGGCCAACTCTACTGAGGGCTGCAGAAGTCAGCGGGCAAAGCTAAAGGAGAAGCAGCAGTTTTGCATATTCTCAAACTAGCTCCTTTTAGATGTTAATTTCCATGAAAAGAAATCAACTTTTCCAGTGGAGAAATGCAGTAGATAGCATCCCACACGGTTTCCCACATGGGTGCAGGGTCCCAAAGCTTTGGGCCATTCTCTACTGCTTTTCCAGGCCACAAGCAGGGAGCTGGAAGTGAAGTGAAGCAGCTGGGATATGAACTGGCATCCAGTTAGGATCTTGGGCATGCAAGACGAGGACTTTACCCACTAGGCTACCGCTCCGGGCCCAGCAGATAGCACACTTGACCTCACCAGCAAGAAAGCACAGGGACTCGTGCTCCCACCCAGGGTGCAAGGGTGTGACGTCCATCCTGTGCTGTGGCCAGAACATACTACCTCAGCTCATCATGAGAAGTCATGAGATGAACCCAACATAGGAAATGGTCTACAAACAGCTGACACGTAAAACCTTCAAGAGCATGAAGGTCGTGAAGACAAGGAAAGACTGCGGACTGTCACCGACGAACAGCGACCAGGGAAGTGCAGCTGTGGGACGCAGCGGAGGACCCAGCCTGACCACTGGGTCTGCGGGCCTCAGCCCTGCGAGATGGGACTACATAAACATCCTGGCTGTGAGGCTTGTACTCTGAACATGTCAGCACCAGGACAAGCTGAGTGATTAGCTTATGGGAACTCCACTTCTGCAATTTTCCTGCAAGTCTAAAATTACACCCCAATAAAAGTGATTTTGTTTCTTTTCTGCAAGTAAATCTAGGCATGCTATGTAATAATGTTGATGAGCACAAAGTGACCAATTTCCTGTTACTGGCTCATACAAAGGCAGGACACAGCAGATGTCAGAGGGACCTGGGCCCACATCTGCACTGTCCTCTGAGCCACCAACAGCAGCGTATACGTGGGTGTTCATGGACAGGTCTCCGCTCTGACTCCAAGCTGTAAGTCAGCCAGGACACCAACATCCCTGGTTTGCAGCAGCTCAATGACAAGCATAAAATGATGTCGTGAAAAGCACTGCTTTCACGTCATTGAACTCTCCTGCCAGCCTGTTACAAAGCAGCTGCCACATCTTGAGCTCAGAGAGACACAGAAGCACAGCAATTTGCTCAAGATCATGCAAGGGCCCAGAAGGAAACTTGGTGACCACATCCCTAAATCCATTCCCTTCAACAGCTGAGTCATCCAGTGGTTGAGAGCAGATGGGCCTCAGGTGGTCCGCTAGGACCAGCAAGGCAGATTTTAGCCCGTCTTCAAAAATGTCCTTGCTAAAAAGAAGAAAGGAGAAATCTAACATTGAAAATTAAAAATGGAGAGCATGAGCAGATCTTGGAGAAAAACAGCTTGAAAATGTCAAACTGCAATCCTGGCTTACTCACACTTCATGTTTTTAGGACTAAACATAAATAAGGAGGTCTCAGTGTCTGAGCTCTCACAGGCTTTGCATCAAACAACGCTGATGAGCAACTGTGCCTGTTCACAGCAGAGCTGGGACCCAGGCTTCCCCTTACTGCAAGGCACACAGCAACTGGAGCAAACCCCCAAGGCAGCCCTACGCCCACTCACGGGGGTCCTGGCACTGCAGCACTGAGACACACATCACACCACACGATCAGGTTTGGAAATAATTCTGTAGAGCTGAGCATTAAGCATAATTTGTTCCTGGCGAGGGCAGGGGATCACATGACACTGAAGCAGCTGATGTGCGTGATCCATTTAGTCTGGTCTTTAGCAGCTCAAAGCTTCAGGGTTTCACAAATTCAGGAAAATAAGGCCACAGGCTATCTATTGTATGTAATGCGGAGGTTCCAACCTCACCCTCAGAGGCAGCTCCCAGCTCCTCGCTGCAGCCTGATCCAGCCCCATACAACTGCAGCTGTCGAGGAGTGAACCCGCTGGTGGAAGGTCTCTTTTTTGCTCTAATTAAAACAAACAAACAAGAAAAGGATGCAGGACTGAAGCTGACCCCCACTGCTGGTGCAATGGCTCACAGTATGAGTCTGACTGAGTTCATGGATCCAACAACTCTGAGGGCAACACCTCTCAAGCACTGGAAGAAATCCAGGGCCCTCAATGCATTAACCACGCCCAGCATGCACTGCAGAACTACTCAACAGAAGAGTCAGAAGAATGAAAGCCCATTCCCCAGGGAGCAAACATTCAATAGAGGCCACATGCGAGAGGCTGGTAGCATCAGTCAGGGAGCTAAATGCAGCTATCCAGCAAGAGAAGTGACAACATGCTCAAGACAAAAATACAGGTCATTTCAGCACAGACATCTTAAAAATCCTCAAATTTAAAAAAAAAAAAAAAAAAAGGAGCCAGTGCTGTGGTGTTATGGGCAAAATGCTGCTTCTGGTTCCTGTCCCTGCCACTCCACTTCCAGTCCAGCTTCCTGCTGATGCTCCTGGGAAAACCAATGGAAGATGGTCCGAGTGTTTGCATCCCTGCCACCCATTTGGCAGAACCAGAAGAAACTCTTGGCTTTGGCACGGCCCAGCCTTGCCCATCATCGCCATCTGGGGAACGATCAGCGGGTGCAGAGCACTGTCCTCCAACCCTCTCCCTCTCTAATTGTTTCAAAGTAAATAAATCTTAAGGAAGAGAGAGAGAGAACAGCATACGTAGAAGGAAAGAAAGTGAACAATGCTGACTATAGGGCCCTAAGCGGAAGCTAACTGCCATCACCTGCGTGTACGAGGCAGGCACTGGGAACCAGGGGAACATTCTGAGAAGTGGAATGAAATGGCCCAAAGTTTTGTCTGGCATGTATCGTAGAAGCACAGCTGGAGAAGGCATGTGCACAGCCTGATCTCAAGGCGGCAGGCACTGCAAGTGTGAAAGGGCGTGTGCGCCAGGGCCACGGGGCGAGTGAGCAGGGCACGACGCCCTGCACAGGCTGGGCTCTGAGAGGGCCCCTTCTGAGTACAGAGGGCAGGCAGCTCGGCAGTGCTGGGACTGCACAGAGACCCCAGGGCCAAGGCTGGGCTCTGAGAGGGCCCCTTCTGAGTACAGAGGGCAGGCAGCTCGGCAGTGCTGGGACTGCACAGAGACCCCAGGGCCAAGGCTGGGCTCTGAGAGGGCCCCTTCTGAGTACAGAGGGCAGGCAGCTCGGCAGTGCTGGGACTGCACAGAGACCCCAGGGCCAAGGCTGGGCTCTGAGAGGGCCCCTTCTGAGTACAGAGGGCAGGCAGCTCGGCAGTGCTGGGACTGCACAGAGACCCCTGGGCCGAGGCCGAGGCACCAGCGCTCGGAGCACAACACAGCACACCGAGGCCTCATGAAAACATAGGACGATTTCTTTGCTTTTCTTCAAATAGCTTTGTTTTTGCCTTGAAATACAGAAAATAATAAGATATGGCATTTTTCCAGGAAAATTTTAACCTAAAAATAGAGAACAAAGACAGGAAAGACATGAGATTACTTAAACACAATTGAAATGGCCTCCAACCCATCCAGACTGCTAGTCTGACGAAGGGCCCCAAGTATGCATGCACAGTGGTTTTGGGGATGGCCCACCTTGCAATAGATGTACTACTCTAGGACAGTTTACCTAAAGATACTTACAGGAAAGCCAACAGTCTGAAGTCAAGACATGGGGGTACAGGCTGGCACTGTGGCCTGCAGTGCCAGTATCCTACATAGGCACTGGTTCTCATCCCAGCTGCTCCACTTCTGACTCAGGTCCTAGGAGCGGAAGATGGCCCAAGTGCTTGGGCGCCTGCACTCACAGGGGACACGTGGAAGAAGTTCCTGGCTCTGAGCTTCAGACCGGCCCAGCTCTAACTATTGTGGCTATTTAAGGAGTGAACCAGCAGATGGAAGGCCTCTCTGTCTTTCTTCCCCTCTCTCGGTAACTGTGCCATTCGAGTAAATAAATCAACCTTTGGAAAAGAAAGAAAGTGTGATGGTGGAGAAGGAGGCCACTGCAGCCAGACTGCCTGCATCCCACCTGGCCCAGCTGCTGTGCTTCCTGCACCTCTGTGCAAAATGGGAACAGCAGCAGGACCACGCCAGGGCGGGCTGTTCCAAACACGAAGCAGTTTCCATCACTCACCATGCAGATCTATGCATGTGAGAATCCAATAGATTATATGAGCAGCTTTCTCCACTTGGTTTATAAACTAACTTTGGAAAACTCAGAAGTAAGGAAACCAAGGACACGCTGCCTTTATCTGGGAGTGCTTTTAAGCAGAAAGGGAGAAGAAATACTCTCATGTTGAAGACAGGGGCCAAGTGCATCCATTACAAACACGAACCAATTCGATGGAAACAGTAACGTTCCAACGTTTCAGAGCATGCCCAGGGAGACTGTAAGACTTCACCGCCAGACTGGGCCATATTCCCCTAGAGCAAGAACAGAGTGTGCTGACAAGCAGAAGCAAACACTGCTCGAAGAGTTACCAACCCACACTGTCCCCTTAGGAATCCACTCCTCAGCAAAAGGGGCCTCGCAGCGCTGGACCAGAACTCAAATGCTACCTGGGCTTGTTAATGATACTGGACAGACGGCCTGGAGACTCGCTGGGCCAGGAAATGCAAGCCATGCTCCAGCCCCTAGACAGTCAGCCTCAGGGTCACCCCCGAAGGCAAGAGGCACACAGCAGACCCTCTGAACATGTTGCCCCCTCACTGCCCCGATCTTCCGAGGGGCTCTCACACGCGGCATGATACATGTTTCTGAGAGATTGCCCTGACAATCAGAACAAGGCTGGGGATTCAGCCTCCATCTCAAACACAGGGAAAGTCAGGTACCATTTGCATGTGTGTGTAATGTCCTGGTGAAAGTTCCAGTTTGCCTGCATGTAGACTGAACTTAAACTTGACATTATGGCACCCCCTTCTGGTAGCACAAGTGAAATACTCTCACAGGATTACACTCGGCAAATCAGTCTCTCCTTAGGATATGAACATGTATGTTCTCACCAGAGAAATACCGTGCGGAGAGTATAACAATCAAAGGTATGAGCACAGGGGAGAGGAGCTGCAAGACCTGGGAAGGGTGTTCCTTATTCGACAAGATACACAAAGCAGCCCCGCACTCCACCCGCATCACCACCTGGTTCTGTGTCTAACCCAGGACAGCAGCGAAACTCAGAGAGGATACAGAGTTGACAAGTGAGACCCTGCCCTGGAAGTGCTGACAGGTAGCAGTTACAAATTCAGAGACACATAGAGCACTGTGGGAGACGGAGAAGCTGTCTCGTAGGTGCTGACAAACCATGTCGTTTTGGAAGAGGTCAAGTTCACTGTATGAACTACGGTAGGGAAATGCCAAGCCCAAGGGGCCACTCGTGTCTGAGAGGGAAGGCGGCTCACTCTGAGCCGTGCTGTCAGATGGTCTGGGAAAGGCAAAGGACACAGTACAAAAGACCACGCATGAAGAGCTATGGTTTACATTTTTCCCAGAGCTGTAAGGAGACAAAGAACGATTCTAAGCAACTAAATGCCAAGAGCTGCTTGACATTTTTGAGACATTTTCCTGGTTTTCCTGTAAATTTCCAAAACTGTGAAGTTACTGAATGAATACCCACTATACATCACATATACCTCCTGGATAGGTAATTTAAAGAAGTCACTGGGAAATCAAACCAAGCAAAGCTAAAACAGGGCTTGGAAAGCATGAAAAAAAGTTGCTGAAGAGATGAAACCACTCATAATTACCTTTTAAACTCATCGTGGTAGAACTCAGACTTGCAAGTGACCATCTCATTAACTTGGATATCCTCACGACTTCTGACTCCCCCGAACACATACAGCTCCATGGCAACACCACAGGCTACCGCCCCGAATCTGAAAGGCCACAAGGGCACAGCAAGCAGTGAATTTACGACTCAAGCCCTCATTGCCCAACTCCCCTGACGTCTGCTTGAACTCTGCCAGAGCTCTACGGCCCATGAACACGAGCGTCTTTCCATTCCACAAAATGACAGGTCAAGTCAATAGTGACTCTAGAAGGAAGGCGAGGGCCCTCAGGCCCAGGGAGCACGAGGGAAGCCGAGATTCTGTACCCACACTCATTCACCTCCTCTCCTTCAGTGGACAGATAGCAGTCCACTGCTGGGTCCTGGGGTCATAACACTCCACAGACTCAAAAAGTTTTCCATAGGATCCTCCACCCATGGCATAGATTTTTTTCTTCATAGCTGCATAGCAGCCAATCTGAAAGGAGAAAACATTTCTCGTTAGAGAACTTGTCGCAGGGCAATGTACACAGAGTGCTAATCCCACTCCATCTAACACCATTTCCCTAGGTGAGGGAAGGCAACAAGCGCTATTTCTCAGCGAGCTCTCCAGACTCTCGCCGCTGTCTGAAGATCCCAGGATTGACATTCTGTGAAATGAGATGCCAGTTACGTCTTATCAAATACTCTAGCTGGAAGGGTGCATGAAAAGTACACCAGGACTCCGAGACATAAACACCTACGGCACTGGCCAGACGAGGGGACAGGAGGAGCCAGGCCCTGCCCCACACGAGTGCGAGCCGCCTGCCTTCACGCTGTGCAGCACGCCGGGGCGGTTGTCACCCTCTCCAATCCTGCCTGCTCGTTAAGAAACGGGAGGCAGAGAGCTGGCTGCTCCCGAGGCCAGGGTCTCAGGAAGCAACCACCCAGTGTGGAACCCACCCAGAGCAGCATACCCAGGGACCCTGCCAGGATCAGCCCTGGGACATGTCACTTTCCTACCCCAGTGTGTGGCTGACTACAAAGACAGCTTTACAATGGTACCTCTTATAACATTCTCAGATGTACTGAAGGTACTATGGAAAAACTTTAAAATCTAATCTGGAAACAGGCTGGTTATAATGGGTCGTATTCTCACCTTTCTAACCATGGTCAGATTGGGTTGCTTTGTCCAGGTTTTAGAATAAATATCGTAACATTCCATGGAAATCAGCTCTTTGTCACCATCTTCTCCTCCTAAAACGTACAGCATTCCATCGATCTCCACAATACCAAAGTTGTGTCTTGCCTGAAAAGACATGGATGATCTCTGTACACAAAACGCCAGTAGTTGTACTATACCAGGATATTCATACATACAATCAAAATTGTAATCATCATTTTACTCTGGTGTTTCAGCAAGCAAGGACGAAGTTCAAAGCTATTTCACCTAGAATATTTCTGGTTTCCCTAGCAGCTCATTCTTGCATCATGATGTCTTGAGCTACTGAAAGCCAGCAATTTCCCAGAAGAAGGGAGTGAATCACATGGTGGAACCACCTGCAGAACTGTAACTTCTTAACCAATGCTAACTCACGCCCAGAAAAGCAATAACTACTTCCTTCTCCTTCAGTAGGAACAGGATGTTGTGTTTCTGAATTGATGTGTCAAAGTCAGGGGGCAGTCACAGAAGTGTGGGCCATGCGTGGCAGGAACAGGCTCACGTGAAGGCTTTGCGGAGTTACAGGAGCCTGAACCGTTCAGCATTCGTCTATCGGCTACGATTTACTCCACATGCTCTGTGTCAAGTACTCTGTTAGTGCTGTGTCAGTGCAACCCCATCTGCCACCAGCGTTCAGAGTCCACATGGAACACTGTCGACCTGTCATACACAGAACTCAACAGATCCCTGGGGCAAGCGGAGGGAGACCGCAGGGCTGAGGGCAGGACAGGAGGCCCACGTGAGAAATCGCAGAGGCAACGGGGTGGGTAGACATCCTGGCAGCAAGAACAGATGCAGGCTCTGTGCAAGTCCAAGGAGACCAGGAGGACGAGCGAAGGAGGGAGGGAGGAGGCAGGGCAGGCAGCAGAGCACAGGGCAGGGCTCTCCTTGAGCTCACAGCAAACAAAGGGCGAAGGCCAAGAGAACCCCAACAGAAGCTTGTTTACCTCATTCATGGGTGGCAGCGCAGTCCACGTGTTTGCGTCTGGATCATACTTCTCTCCTGAGCTCAGGGTCTGCTTATTTTCATCTTGGCCCCCAAACACAAAGAGAAATCCTTCTGAAAAATCACAGCAGACAAACAGGAAATTGGACGTGGAACCCACCAAGGTGGCAGCACACAGTGGCGTCTGGGGCACTGTCTGACGCCAGCAGTCTCCCTTGGCTTTGGACCTTTAGCACATCTCATCGGAGCCACGTCGGTGAGTCACTCCGACCACCGTGCTATGTGCATCACTCTTGGAGAGCAGGTCCTCACCATTGCCTCAGCGTCAAAAGGAACTGGACGCCCCTCACTCAGTTGCCAAGCAACACAGGGTCACCTCAGTCCCTCTATTCTGTCCAGAGCATCTCAGCCCATGTCTGTTCATTCAGGATGCCAAAAACGCTCAGATCTGGGGCACCTGTGAACACTCAACATTCAAAGCAGGATCTAGGGCTCATGCTGGGCTCCTTCATTTATGGAATGATGGATTAAGCTATTCTTCTGCCAAAAAAACACGGACATTGCCAGACATACCTTTTAAAAAACAATCTTCTGGACCCGGTGTGGTAGCCCGGCAGCTAAAGTTCTCATCTTGAATGTGCCAGGATCCCATATGGGTGCCAGTTCTAATCCTGGTGGTCCTGCTTCCCATCCAGCTCCCTGCTTGTAGCCTGGGAAGGCAGTTGAGGACAGCCCAAAGCCTTGGGACCCCGCACCCACATGGGAGACCGGGAGGAGGCTCCTAGCACCTCACTTTGAATTGGCTCAGCTCCGGCCGGTGTGGCTGCTTGGGGAGTGAATCAACAGACAGAAGATCTTTCTCTCTGTATATCTGACTTTGCAATAAAAATAAACAGATCTTAAAAAAAATAAGTGTTTTTACAAAAGAATATAAATAATAATAACAATCTTCCCAGGGCTGGCAGCATAGGGTAGTAGGCTAGGTCTTAGTCGGTGGCACCAGCATCCCATATAGGAACCGATTTGTGTCCTGGCTGCCCCCCTTCCCTTCCAGCTCTCTGCCTGTGGTATGGGAAGGCAGTGGCAGATGACCCAAGTCCTTGGGACCCTGCACCCAAATCGGAGACCCAGAGGAAGTTCCTGGCTCTCAGCTTTGGACTGGCCCAGCTCTGACCATTGTGGCCATTTGGGGAGTGAACCAGCAGATAAAAACAAAGTAAATATTAAAAGACATGATCTTCCTAGAAGATAAGGGGTTCAGAAGATGATCAGGCAAACAGAAAGCAACCGTGGGGCCAAAGCTGCCCCACATGCAGCAGCCATGTTGCCAGGAAATGGTAAAGTCTTTGTTCCGCATGATAAGCAGAGACTGTAGTTCCGGGTCCAGTCTCTAGCAAGAAGTCCTCCCCAAGGTCCTGCCCAGGATGAGGGCCAACCACGATCAGTACTCAGCAAAATCTCAGGGCTTGTACTTGACGCAGAGTAACACTACATCAGCAGTGTTTGGGGGCAAGTGGAAGAAGAAAATGCTTGGAAGACAGGATCTTGACCTCAGCCTAGTGCTCTGTGGTTCCAAGACTTCACATTCCTCTTTTTTTGTTAAGATTTATTTATTTTTATTGGAAAGGTATATATATATATATATATATATATATATATATATATATATATATATATATGTAGAGAGAGAGAGAGAGAGAGAGACAGAGACAGAGACAGAGAGGAAGATCTTCCAATCACTGTTTTGTTCCCCAAATGGCCACAATGTTCAGAGCTGAGGAGATCTGAAGCCAGGAGCCAGGAGTTTCTTCCAGGTCTCCACATGAGTACAGGGTCCCAAGGACTTCACCCATCCTTTGCTGCTTTCCCATGCCATAAGCAGGGAACTGGAAGGGAAGTGGAGTGGTTGGGACAAGAACCGGTGCCCATATAGAATCCTGGTGCTTGCAAGGTGAGGATTTAGCTGCTGAGCCATCACATTGGGCCCTCACAGCTTCACCTCTGATCCAGCTTCTTTTTTATTGGCTGGGAAAGCAGTGGACGATGGCCGGAGTGCTTGAGCCCATGCCCACCTGGGAGACCCAGAGCAAGCTCCTGGGCTTGCAACGGCTCAGCTCTGGCCATTGGGGCCTTTTAGGGAGAGAAACAGTGGATCGAAGACCTCTCTTTGTTTCTCCCTCTCTGTAACTCTTTCAAGTAAAAATAAAACTTCAAAGAAAATTATAAAAGCTCTATTTATCTGAAAGCCATGACATAGTATAAAATAGTACATATTAATATACTAATATATTAATGCATACTATAGCATAGTGTATAACATAGCATGGATCTGAGCATCTTTAAATCTTTTTTTTTTTTAATTTGAGAGAGACAGAAAGCAAACAGATATCTCTCATCTGCAGATTCACTTTTTAAATGCCCAACAGCTGGGGCTGGGCCAGGCCCAAGTCAGGAGCCAACAACACTCTGGGTCTCCCTCCCACATGGGTGGCAGAGGCCAGTTACCTGAGCTCGAACCTGCTGTCTCCCAAGATGCACGCTGGCAAGAAGCTGCAGGCAGGATCGGAGCTGGGACCTGATCCCAGGCACTCCATTAGGCAAGGCTACTTCAGAGACGTTCAAGGCAACGTAAGGGGAAGGCTGCAGACCACCACTCCCTACAGTTACACGAGAGGCACCTGCTAACTGAGCTGAAAGGGCAGTGCCAAGGGAGAAGCACGGGTTGGGCGCAGCAGCACAGCATGTTGGCCGTCACCTGGGACACTGACATCCCACGTCAGAACCCCAGCTCGAGTCCTGCCTGCTCCACCTCTAATCTGGTTTCCTGTTAAAGCTCCCAGAGAAGCCAGCAGATGATGGCGCCAATGCCTGGGTCCTGCTTCACACATGGAGAACAAGCAACGATTCCTACTTCCTGGCTGCAGCCTTAGTATTTTAGAATGAGCCAGCAGACAGGAAGTCTGTCTCTCTGTTTCTCTCCATCTCTGCCTTTCAAACAAGTAGGTCTAAAAGTAAAGAAAGACAGGAAACAATGCCAGGCAGCAAATACGGCCTTTTCTATCAACGCTTAAAGTGAGGGCGCTGAAGAATGAGAAGCAGTTGTCAAACTTGCAAACGTCAAATAAAACACACCTTCCGGGGCAAAGTAACTGCTTATTTCATGGCTATTTCCAAAGTCTCATTGAATATACCTAGTTTACATAACATATAGCTTATAGACTTGGTCATCGTAATGATAAACAGCATGAATTACAAAGATGGGACTATTGTGCTCAGAGAAAGGCTGTGTCCCTGGGCCAGACACAGAGCCCATGAGTGACTCAAATCAGCGCAGGCCACTCCTCCATCAGTTAATGCTGAACACAGGCTCCTCCACCACCTTCGCACAAACAGCTGAGAATGGCAAGGAGGCACTAAGTTTGCAAGGAATAACTGTGCTTCTCCGAGCCGCAGTTTCAAAAGCCAGAACTACGTGAAAATGTAGCCACGTGGAGCAGATAAAAAGGCACCTTCGCGTCATCCTGCCACAGCCTGAGTGCACAGGCTCCAATGAGGTTGGCCACAGGACAGTACCTGCGGAGAGGACGCCGTGGTTGATTCTGGGCATGCTCAAGGGCGCCAGTTCGATCCACAGCTGCCTGTTGGGGTCATAGAGCGGGCACATGCACCGCATTGCGGCCGTCGGTTTCCGGGACCTGAAGAAAAGCAGCGTGATGAGATGGCACAGGGCCCTGCACAGTCCTACTCACAGTAAAGGTGACGTTTTAGCACTCTAAAGACGGTTAAAACATTAACAAACGGCTGGAATCACGCTCAAGCACTGAAGCACTAGGGATTCGTGTTCACACATAACTACATCTGCAAACAACTCGGCCCGCACTTACACTCTCTCTTCCCCACCGACAGTCACGATGCACTCCGAGTAGCCCCGGGGCTTGAAGTTGGCCAGCATGGCCTCTCCTTGCTGTGGCTGGCTCAGGGGGATATTGCTGCACTCTTTAACAATTTCTCGAACCAGCGGTTCATTCAACATCTGTTCCCGTAAATAACTGGAGTCCAAGCCAGAGACCCAGAGTGCTGACATGACATCCTTCATGTGCACCTGCAGGAGGAGCAGAGAGGATGGGATGAAGAAGCCATGCATGCAACACACACACACACACACACACACACACACACACCCCTTGCGACTCATGAAGAACACACTGCTGGCCATCAGGTTATCCGCAGGCAGGGTCCCCGGGTTACAGGTCCAATTCAGCTTGAGTATGCTTTACTGCCCCCTTAGTTCCTATTCCCATAGCCTCAACGAAGAACAGCTTAACTTTAAATAGATCAGTTTATTTTCTTCTATGTGAGATGCCAGTTTTCTTTATACTCCAAAAGCTTCTATTCCAGTTGATAAACAGAGTAAAGAACAGCTAATCTGCTTTCCTTTGCATATTTGGGGGCACAGGCGTAGCAATGATCTATAGGGCAATAGCTCAATACACTGTGGCAAACTCGAAAAAACATCAACATTAATGTTGTAAGAAAATACAAAGTTCAGTAAACACCTGGAGTGCAATGCAGTTACTTCTGCAGTAATTACTGTTCAAAAGTATTGAAGCTACGTAACGTGTCGCTCAGGCAGCGTAACTGACTAGCATACTCTACCCACATAAGGTGAAACTCTGTAATGAGTCACTTGTTAACTGACATATTCGGGAAAGCTTCCTTGGTGTTCCTCCAGGTCACTGTAAGGTATGCTCTTCTACAGCCAGGAATAAAAGCCAACAGTCCTAGGCATAAAGTCCAGATCGGCCAAAGCACAAAGCACTGCCTCGTTCCCCTAGCAACCAGTGTCCTCAAGTATCCCCACACCTTCAGGCAAGCAGAGGGGAAGAGCAAACCAGCAGCGGGCTGCTGAGGGTGGGCCTGGTGAGTGGCAGCAAGCTGGACGCTTCCAGTCCCTTCTCTCGCTGGGCCCACAAACAGGAAAAAGAACCAAGTGTTCCCTCTAACACAGCCTCCAAATGGGCGTCCTCAAAGGCTTACAGAATTCAGAACATACTAGAGAGCCACCGAAACCTTTAGTGCGTGGCCAATTTGGAATCCACTCCACAACTGACCTGACGCATTTTCCCTCACTGTGGGAACGGCAACTGAAGGCTCTCATTGGGAAGGATAAGACACAAGCACCGTGACCCCGTTCCCCACCCAACAGGAGTCCCAGTTGGAGACTGTAGGCCGACATTTCCTCAGTCTGTCTTTCTCTAAGATTGGGTCACCCTCAAGTCCCTCCTCACACCAACTCTGGCGCCCTCCTGCTGTCTCACTCCAGGTAGAGACCACCCCAGCGCTCCTTGCGCTGCCCTCCTGCCAGGGCCAGAGTCCCAGGGGGGCAGGGTGCTGACAGCGAGGGTGGGATGCCACCTTTCTATAACCTCCACTTCTGCTCCAAATTACTTCTCCAGTGAAGGCAATGTACACAGGATAACATGCTCCTTCCACGTGTCAACATTCCCACTGACAGACTTGGAATTACACAGGTTCTAACAGTCTGGTCTGAAAAACTAAATATTTTAATGACAGATGGGAAGGCATTCAGGTCACAACTCTGTAAGTCTTTCTGAGCGAGGAAGAACCACCAAAGCACCGTAAGGCTAGATTACAAATAAATACCAGATCAAGTTAGAAACCACATGTACCTTTCTGATTTCTGTGTCGTGGGCTATCCACCGGATGACAGCTTCAAATACATATTTTTCATTGCCAACGTTCAACTTCTCAAGAGAAATCACTTCTTTGAGCTTCTGAGGACTCAGTTCGAGGAATTCTTCGGTGCTGCTGACATCTCGGAAATGCGTCTCCAGGTATTCTGTGGCCAGGTAGTGGACGTGATGCAGGCAGTAATGCAGCGCAAAATCCCGGATCCCGATGCAGTTCTCGGCAGCAATGCAGCCTTCCAAGAACTCACAGCACAGGGTCTTGAGGTCCGTCAGCAGCAGCAGGTCGGCAGCCTGGACGACGTCCTGGATCGTGTCTTCATTTAGCCTGATCTGGAAGAAGATCATAGTCATTTTATAGTGACATGCACAGATCTGTAACAGAAACACTGATCTTTCAGGCTGAACCATAAGAAATTTATATTTTTGTAGGTTGAAAATCATCAAATATTGGCAATTTCATGTAGATTTCACTTAGCACTTTTTGAGCAGTGTGAGGGCACCAAGGAAGCTTCTACCAATGCAAGTAAACAGAAGCTTGGTTAGCTTTGCACAACTGTCATGTTTTAGGGAGAATTTGACCTGCACAACTTGGAGAAAACTCTGGATGCTGCCACACCCAGGAGATGGGAAGAGCTGCCTTCTGCAGTACGCTGAGGGCACTCAGCAGGTCTGCCAAGTGCAAAGGCAAACAGAACGGGGCTCCTACAGGACACCCTGGAAGCCCCATGCTGTGGTGTCCACAGCAGCTTGGTCCAACGCTTTCCCCTTCATCAGGAATGTCTGCTTTCCCTCCAGCTCCCTCAGTGCTTGGCTTGCACTTGCTCCTTGGCTTGTTTATGGCTTTCTGTGCAGCACAGGTGGTGTAAAGAAACAGGTTCTGAAATACCGCCCAGTCACAGCCGACTCCCCGAGGCTAGATCTTCCACTGCCGCTCAGCAAGAGAGGAGCGGAGCCAGACAGAGCAGAAACATTTTACCACATTTCACACGTGGAGTATGACAGATTAAACAACAACTAGATGCACACAGCTGTCAACTGTCTCAGGAACTAGGTAAAACAACCGGAGAGCTGTGCAAGTGGGACATTGTCACGCACATGATCTGTTCATTGAGTCTCATTATAGCAGACTATTCAAACACAGACGTGCAAAAACAACTGCCACTGCAAGAGTTTAAGCTACAACTAAGGCATTACACTTAAATCGGAAACCAATCACAAAGCAACTGTAAATGAGGCTTCCAGCTCTGAGACCCAGCCTGGTGTGACAGGCTCTGCCGACTGCTGGGCCATCTCCGCAGGTGAGCCAAGAGGTTGCTCTCGAGCCTGGCTCTTGGAAGACACACAAGAGATCCAGCGTTGTAAGAGCAGGCCCCAAACTATTTAAATCCCCTCATCTTTTGAGCAGTTACAGAAACCACCACCACCTTGAGCTTATAGAAAAGATAAGGTAGGGGCAACACCGTGAAACCAAATCAGACACGTTGAAAAGGATGAGAGTCACTGCATTTAACTTGGGACAGGAGAAGCATGTTCAGAGAGAGCAAGAAGTACACCCAGAAAATACAGAGGAGAGACAGTCCTTCCAGGAGGGGAAAGTAAGGCAGCAGTGATGAAAAAGGATGCCGGAGGCTGCGGGTAAGTTCCAAGAAGGAAGAAAGAATGCGATGCCACATGGCTGTGGATCATGTCCACGGACCTCCTCCTCCATCAGTCAGCACCAGCTCACACCTCCTGCTTCTCCGCAGGCCTTCGTGTACACTGTCCATCACCAAATAGGGGTGGGGGGTGGACGGAGGACAAAGGAACAGAAAGAAACTTCCTCAGTCTGCAGACATACAATGGGGTGCAGGGAGTAAAGGGAAACGTGGGGGGGTGGGGCAAAGACGCAGGCAGGTGCCTCTACGGCAGCAGGACCACAGAGCCACAATTAGAGTAAGGGATGCTTGCGTGACTCCCCTTTCACAGGAATCAAACCTAAGGGACTCATCTTTTCTACAAAATAAGCTCCAGTACCCAGGAAGCCACAGACACAGGCCAAGCTCCCCGCAAGGTGGGCACAGGGCAAGTTTAGATTCAAGATTCAAAAACAAAAACCCAAAAAGCAGCACAGCATCCTGTGTTCTCACCTCTCACACCGGCAGGTGCGGTTCAGAGTGGCAAAAACACACACTTGGATTGGGGTCTGGGATGTTGCTTTGTCTGCTGCTCTTTCAGGAGCTGAGCCCTAGAAGAACACACATGGGGTGTCGTGACCAGGAGGGGCCAGGAGTGGAAGCACACAATGACAGAGGGTGAAGATGACAGTGTCCCTTGGCCGAATAATGGATGACCCTCAGCCTGAGCTTAAGAAGCCTCTGCTTAGGTCTTCCCTCTGACTCATCGTACCTGCCCACTGAAGATGTAGTCCAGGATCTCTCTCATAACCATTACCGATATCCCTTCAAGTTCAATCTTATAAGTTGATCCATCATCTTTTGGAGGATTATAGTTTAACTTTGTCCTAAGAAAGGGAGAAAAATGTAAAATTTCTATGAAAACACAAAAACAGCTGCAAATACTTACACACTAAATACTCTACAAAGAATACGACACTTATCAGCATGTGAAGCCACACCTAGAAAATTCAGTTTTAGTTAAATCAACATATTTTTTATAACTTTCACCTAAAAACATTGGTCCTTCTTAAAGAACAAAGGACTCAGATCCCTACAGGCATGAATCTTCATTTTTCCTTGGGAATCCCAGTCCTGAAAGCCGATTTATGCCGTTAATGATCTCATTCTTTTTAGTAATGTAATGACACACAGATCTGCCACCCCAAACCAAAGCTCAGACCCTGACAACAGCCTGCTCTCTGCCTGATAGAAGTATCCTCTTCATTCTTGATGATCAATTGCTCCCTGCTGCTTCTTTATTATCAGACTTATCTACATTTCAAGCCGTTTGCAATTTTATCGAGGCGTACGTGTTGTCCTGGGTCTTTTGTTCTTTCTGCTGGATGACATTTCACCATTGTCAGCCTCTGGGTTGCTTCCAAGTGCCTGGTACTACGAGCCGAGCCGGCAGTGTTGCTGGACTGTAATCGTACGCATCTGTTTTGCTACAGTGGTCAAGCATCCCCCTTGGGCACACCCCTGGCAGAAGTGGGAGCAGTTCACCACCTCTTACAATTGCACATGGATCTATAAACGCTCATCGTCCTCCCACCCCAAGTTCTGCGTTTGCCTCCATGCCCAGGTGCCAGCTTTGCAGGGCTCTGCTGCTCATTTCTTCCTCTGTGCCGTGAAACACCTGCTTGGGCGATGTCTCTTGCTCATTCTAATTAGCTGCCCTGTACAGACACAGGAATTCTTTAAACATTCTTGGTATCAATTCTTTGGTAGGCTTTTAAAAAAAAGATTTATTTTTTAATTTTATTGAAAAGTCAGATATACAGAGAGGAGGAGAGACAGAAAGATCTTTTGTTCGATGGTTCACTCCCCAAGTGGCTACAACAGCCGGAGCTGAGCTGATCCGAAGCCAGGAGCCAGGAACTTCCTCCAGGTCTTCCACACAGGTGCAGGGTCTCAAGGCTTTGGGCTGTCCTCGACTGCTTTCCCAGGCCATGAGCAGGGAGTATGATGGGAAGTGGGGCTGCCAGAATTAGAACCGGCGCCCATATGGGATCCCAGTGCATGCAAGGTGAGGAATTTAGCCACTAGGCTACTGCGCTGGGCCTGATTTTTAAAAATATACACTACAAAAGATGAAAAACAGCTGAAGAATATTTTTTTCATTATCAACAGTTTTATGCGCCTTGTTAAAAAACTTGTTTCTTAGCTAAGATGAAAAGATATCACTGGTACTCTTTTTCAAGAAAATTTAAGGTTTCTAAACACATATATTGAAGTGAATTTTACAGTTACTTTGTAACACGCAGCTGAAAGGCAGCTCTGCTAAATCTTGGGATGGTGTAGATATGTGTCACTTAATCACCTAACTCCCTAACAAAAGTACCTCTTCAAATATTGGGATCCAAGTAGCAATAACCCTTAAACCCATTATTGGTATTCAGACTTCTATGATACTATAATGAAGACAACGAGGAAGACACTTTTGGAACACAGAAAACAAAGTGAAGAAAGTAACAGTGACTCCAAAATAATTTTTTTCAAATTGACAATAGCATTTGAGTATTTCAAGTGCCATCATCTGAAAGACTTCTCTTTCCAGTTAATCTATGGTGGGAGCACCCAAACTGAAAGGACCAATGGTCAGTGCTTCCCAAACTTGAGCTCACCCAAATCAGTGGGAGATTCTGCCAAACAAGCCTGTCTTGATGTGGGGGCCTGCAACATGCTCTGGGGAGGAGCAGCAAGGGGTTAAACAAGGCTTCTTAAATCTGGTTTTGTGTTTCTAATACATTCTTGCTGAATATTTTGTAAAATGTGTTAACATCAATTACTAGAAAAATGAAAATTTAAAAAGACATTTAAAAATTCAGGCCCCAGTGATTTATAACAGACACCAACTGCACTGTCCAATTGTTGAGTTTCTAATTCACACTCCCTGGGGCTGTGCTCAAAACCCCATGGTGGGTGACAGTATGCAGACCCCACCAGTCTGCAGCGACAACCATCTGCCTGCCAAGAGCAGGGAGCGTGGGAGAGCAGGTTCCAGTCCTTTTGACCATGGAGCCACTCACACGCACTTCCAATGGCGAGCTTCGTGGCGTCATCTCCAGCCGCCGCCTCCCTCCTTCCGTGGGAAGCAGCAGTAGCCTGCGCACTTGCTGCACTCTCCCTTTGTCTTCAGTTTCTCCAAACCCACAGTTTAACTCTCTCACACTCTACCTTCTGTTTCCCATTTCTTTCCTTCAGTATACTCTAATTGTTCTAGTTTTTACTAATGAATTGTCCTCCCTTCTTTAGCTCCATTTTCTCCACGAATTTTCCTTTAATCTAGCATTTTCTCAGCTTGCACAATGCTTCTACCTCTGTACTGAATAAGCCAATGAATAACAACACAACAGCTAAGAGAAGGGGCTGGCAACCGAGCACCCACACTGTGGAGCTGGCTACAAGTCAGCCGCTCTTGGTGCTGCTCCCCCACCCCAGGAAGCCACCGAGTTCTCCACAGACCTGCTGGAAGCCACAATTCACTTGACCTCTTAGGTGATGTCACTTTACAGAGCTGGCTTAGACAATGCAGCAGTCTTAAAATACCACTTGGAGAATCTCCCCTTGAATACCACCCAGAAATAAGTGGGAGCACTACAGAATGGGCTGTCTGTCCCTGGTACACTCCTCCTGGATGGTCCGTGTCCCAGGACAAGACCCTCTCTCTTAGTCCTTCTCATTCATAAATGGAAGACAGTACACAGGCGACCCCAGGCCTCTTCCCTTCCTGGGCTCCTAACAACACTGACAATTGAAAAAAAAAGTCTTAAAAGAAAATGCTGCTGGTTGCCATGCTAATGAAGCTAGTTTCACATTCATGAACGTGATCTGTAACTTTTTAGGAACCATAATACAACCAAAGTGATGTGAAGGGTATGCCCAGCCTGACGCTGGTCAGTACATCCAGATACCACAACAACTGCCCAGAGAAGCCAGGCTGGTCCTCTTCTTCCAAGAATCATTTTAGACACATTTCTATATGGGGTTGATGGGACAATGACAGAGAGTAAACCTAAGTGACTTTTCCTCCCCTCTGATGCAAAACTGGTCACCAATAGAAGCAAGGCAATGTCCTCCAATAGGTTGCAAGCCCAGTTATGTCCAAGAAGTCAAGTTGCGGAGAGAAGCTGGGCTAACTCATGAATATGACACAGCCCTTGCAGTTGTGTAGCAGTCAAGCCCAGACTCTTAGGGTGCGTGGTGAGGAGTTTGGGCTAGTCCTGTCACTGTCCCCGTAAGCAGACGAAGGCCCAGCGCGGTGGTGTTTACACATGTCCCCTACCATTCCTTTTTGACTTCATGAGCTCCTAAAGGGCACATCAAAATGGATCTTTAGGTTACAAGATTTCTGGGTAGTGAAACATCTGTATAGGGTACGACAGCGATCAATACATGCCATCATCCATTAGCTCACAGCCATGATGTCCAACTCTAAGAGACGCTCACCTATATGGAGGTCTCCGGGTGACAGCACTGTCATCCCAACACGCACACTCTGATCAAGCAGGGGGCTGTGCATGGGTGGGGTCACAGGTAGGAGAAAAATTTCTGAACCTTCTGCTCAGTTTTGTCATAAGCCTAAAGTGGTTATAAAAAGAAGACTTTTTTGTTTATAGCCTGGCGTGATAGCGTAGTGGCTGAAGCCCTCGTCTTGCATACACTGGGATCCCATGTGGGTGCTGGTTAATGTCCCAGCTGCTCCGCTTCCCTTCAAGCTCCCTGCTTGTGGCTTGCGAAAGTAGTAGATGATGGCCCAAAGCTTTGGGATCCTACACCCACGTGGGAGACCCAGAAGAAGCTCCTGGCTTCAGATCGGCTCAGCTCCAGTGATTGTGGTCATGTTGGAGTGAACCATCAGACGGATCTTTCTCTCTGTCTCTCTTCTCTGTATATCTGCCTTTCCATTAAGAACAAATATTTAGGGCCCGGCGGCGTGGCCTAGCTGCTAAAGTCCTCGCCTTGGAGGCCCCGGGATCCCATATGGGCGACGGTTCTAATCCCGGCAGCTCCACTTCCCATCCAGCTCCCTGCTTGTGGCCTGGGAGGGCAGTTGAGGATGGCCCAATGCATTGGGACCCTGCACCCGTGTGGGAGACCCGGAAGAGGTTCCAGGTTCCCGGCTTCGGATCGGCGCGCACCAGCCCGTTGCGGCTCACTTGGGGAGTGAATCATCAGATGGAGGACCTTCCTCTCTGTCTCTCCTCCTCTGTGTATATCTGGCTGTAATAAAAAAAAAATGAATAAATCTTTAAAAAAAAAAAGAACAAATATTAAAAAAAAAAACACTTGTTTTTGTTTGTTTTTAAAAATATTTTTAAGGATCTTCTTGGTCCCAATTCAATTTCCTGAAAGATGAGTTTAGAGTTAAGATCTCCACACAGTCCTCTCCTGGCACAGCTTTGTGGGCAGAGCAGTACCCTGCCTAGCTCATAGTTCCTATCATCCAGATTTCCATATGTCTGGAAGAAAAGCACCTACACAGATGCCCACCCCGTGACCGTAGTTTGGGGCAGATGCACTGGAATTGTGCTGGGTGCCCGGGACCTGCAGCAAACTCCTCTCTTCACAGCACCATGAAGTGCCACAAGCTAATGGAGCATCAACATGTTCTTCCCGCATAACAAAGCCAGGTCAGGGAGTACTGAGGAAGGCCAAGAAACACCAAGACAGGGCAGGGATGGACTGTGACCTGCCAGGGGCTGCACCAGCCCGCACTGGTGCACCTGCAACACATGGAAAACGGGAATGGGCCCTGCGCTCCTTGTTGCTCTTGCTACCCTAGAGCCGCACTGCCGCAGGAGTGGGACTCCGCACTATTCCTTTATTTAATCTCATCTGCCTTCCTTCCATTCACATCTCTCGGCCTCCAATTCTTTGTACCCAGAGAGGTTAAGGTTTCTACTTACTCACCAGAAAGATGTTTTCCTCTTACACAGAGCCTGGAAATGACTCATCCATGGAATGGATTTTAAGCAGATTTCCAGATGCCATCCAACCCAGACCAATTCGGTCAAGTCTAAGACTGTACATGTATAAAGTTCTCTAGTTTATCCCATCTTCCCACAGGTTACTTCTTTATGGGACAAAGGGCTCTGCTACAATAACAGAGATCCACAGCGCAGCCCAGTGACCCAGCTTAAGGCAAAGCCTTGCTCCATTTCCCTGCTTTAACTTTCTTCATGGAACCTATCACTAGCTAATAAATCATGTTTGCTGAATGTCAAGATCCATGAAAACAGGAACTTAACTTTTTTTTTCTGGTTCCACTCCCTCACCTATTAAGTCTGATACCAAATGAGCACTTGACAAATATTTATTGAGCTGATAAGGAACACTGCCAGGATAGGGAACCTATGAATTTGAACCCTGCAAATGTCACGTACTATTTGCATTTGACTGAAATCAAAGGATCTCATGACTGCTCTGCAATGACATCATGGAGTGGGTACTCAGTACAGTGCTAGAGGCACTGAGTGGGGACCAGTGCAGTGGCTAGGCAGGTAAAGCTGCTGCCTGTGTGGCTGGCATCCCATACATGAACTAGGTCACTTCCTGGCTGTTCCGCTTCCAAGCCTGCTCCCTGCTAATACATCTGGAAAAGCAGCAGAGGATGGTCTAAGTACTCTGACCCCTGCTGCTCATGTGGGAGACTGGGATTAAGCTCCTGGCGCTGGCTTGGCCCGCCCTGGCTACTGCAGCCACCTAGGGAAGGAACAAGATGGGAGCTTTCTCTCCCTTTCATCTCTCCTCCTCTTTCTGTAACTCTTTCAAAGAAATAGACAAATCTAAAGAAAAAAATAATAAACATACTACGTGGGATACCTATATTGCATATCAGCGTGCCTGGTTTTGAGAGCCTGCATGGCTCCTGGTTCTGACCTACCAATGCCCATCCCAGGAGGCAGTGGGTGATAGCTTAAGCAGTTGGGCTCTTGCCACTCTGGAGGGGAGATGGAAACTGAGTTCCTGGCTCGTGACAATAATTCAGCTGTTGAGGGTATCCGAGAAGTGAACCAGTGGACGAGAAATTTTTTTCCTGCCACTCAAATAAAATGAAGAAAGAAACGGTATCACTGAACATCTCACTGGTCACTCACTGGTCACTCACTTCCTACACATCTCACTGGTCACAAGGCGATGCTTCCTTCTCAAACATCAACCCACGGTGTGACACAAAGTCAGAAATGCAAGGATTGAATGTGCCAATGTTCAACTAGCTTCCAAAGCTAATCAATACTCACATCGCAATAATCTCTGGGCTGAGGCCCAAATAGGAATTGGACTCTGAGGCCGGGTATAGGTTTATGGATTGTGAATAAGCCTACTTGAACTCTGCCTCCTGCGGCTTCACCACTCTATACCCACCATTTACCACTGCCTCTCCTGGGAAAATGAACAGCCCCAATGTAACGGAAAAACACAAGGTCTAGGACAGCTTTTAGGGAAACTAAGGCTTACTCCCCAGCAGCCCCAACACAGGAACGAGGGTGAGCAGACCCACCTTCAAAGCACTGGGTGCACAAACAACTCCTTGTTGCCTCGCCAGTTCCTTTCCGAACACCACCCTTCCCTTGACCAAGCAACACATGAGCACTCACAAAAATGTGCTCCATTGTCCTCTCGATGTCACATCAACCACTTTGAAGATGAAATACAGCCTTGTATATTTAGCTCTGCTTTGCGGAACCATGCCCAATTCCATCAGTATCTGGAGGAAATATGAGAACAGCAATTGTGCACCTCTGAGCATCCCCGGGATTAAGCAAAGGAGAACTTTCTCTTAAAGATTATGTTTTCTGAAAAGAACATAGTTTGTAACTGAGTCACCACTTAAACAGGAGCACCCAAGGAAACTTGTACACACATCTGGGGCATAGCAAGAGGGAAAGGCAACACACCCCGGCGTGGGAGACCTGCGACCACAGGGCAGAAATGAAACACACAAAGTCCAGCCAAACCACTGAAAGTGGCACTAAAGGATACACTGCCCTGCTTTGCAGTACCAGCTGCAGCACTGGCCCAAGCACAAGGTCAAGACTGAAGCATGGATTCTGAAGGCAGAGCTCACCCAGCCATAGCCCTCACTCATGAGGAACCAACAACCACCATTTCTAAACACACGCCTCCAGAAAAGTCTGTGGAAACCATATTACAAGAAAACTAAGAATGAATTTCAATTTTTTTGGAGTGCTAAAATAAGCTCATCTTTGAATCTTACCTTTCAGTGTACGGTAGAGTTAATACTAGCAAAATGAAATGTTACAGCTCATTTCCAGGAGTTTAAGTCACCCATGGCAAGCCTCTAGCATCACGCCTCACTACATGAAGTTTCTATAACGCTCCATGAATACCCCATTCCCTTCCTCCTCTCCCAGTTTTCACTAACTTGTACCACCCACCTGCTCAAGTCTAAACTTTCAGAGTCTAACATGGAATATAGATATAAATAGGTGATTAAATTAATGAATGCCAGTTGATGAGAAATGGACTGTTCATCATCTCAAATTTTCACTCTATAAATTCCTTATTAATACCCAAAGAGTAAAATAGTGTATTAAATCTAGAGGATGCTTCTGTAACCATGTGTCCAAACTGAACAGCACTGTGCAGGGACAGAACAGGGGCCACCTGACAGGACGCTGTGACACACACACAGCCTCAACCTCATCATCAGAAACCCAGCAACCAGAGTCAGGAGGTGTTCTATGAACTGCTCCATGCTGTGACACATGGCAAAAGGCTGAGGGACGGCCACCGCCTACAGGAGACCAAATGGTCACCATGAACATGACAAGCAGGTGCTCACAGGCACACAGTGGGAGGGCGGTCCTTCCATTCCAGGCATGAGATGCAAGGCTGTGGCAAGGCCAAACAGCAGGAGGCAAAGCTGCATGTGTGTGTGGGGGTAGAGGAAGCCAGCCCTGAGGACCTGTGCATCACACACAGGACATGACTCTACCCTGAGAGCAACGGAGCCTCTGCTACCAGGAGTATGCGGTTTCTAACAGTCACTTTGAATCAAGTTCAGACATAAAGAAGGTTTTTTGTGTGTATTTTTTAAGACTATATAAAATGGGGCCCGGCGGCGTGGCCTAGCTGCTAAAGTCCTCACCTTGAACGTGCCGGGATCCCATATGGACGCCGGTTCTAATCCCGGCAGCTCCACTTCCCATCCAGCTCCCTGCCTGTGGCCTGGGAAAGCAGTTGAGGACGGCATAGTGCATTGGGACACTGCACCTGCGTGGGAGACCCCGGAAGAGGTTCCTGGTTCCCAGCTTCGGATCGGCGCAGCACCGGCAGTTGTGGCTCACTTGGGGAGTGAAACATCGGACAGAAGATCTTCCTCTGTCTCTCCTCCTCTCTGTATATCTGACTTTGTAATAAAATAAATAAATCTTTAAAAAAAAAAACTATATAAAATGCCTGTACACCCTTCATTCACCAAGTAGCAAATAAATGGCACCCAGAGGGTCTTGTCTTTCACGACCTCAACACTTTGAAAGGTTCTGGTCAATGGTTATGTACAACATTCTTCAATTTGAGTTTGTTTTATTTCTTCTTCTATTTTTTCTTTTTTTTAAGACTATTTATTTGAAAGGTAGACTTACAGAGATGCAAAAAGAGACAACAAAAGACAGAAAATCTTCAATCTGCTGGTTCACTTTCCAGATGGTGGCACAGCTAGGGCTGGGCAAGGCCAAAGCCAAGAGCCAGGGCTTCTTCTGGACTTCCCACAGGGGTGGCAGGGACCCAAACACTTGGGCCATCCCACCCGCTCCCCTAGGTCATTACCAGGAAGGTAGCTGGGAAGTGGAGCAGCTGAGACCTGAACTGATGCCCATGTGGGATACTGGCATTGAGGAGGTAGCTTTGCCCATAAACCACAATGCCAGCACCTGTTTCATTTCCTGGAATACACTGAGGCTGTGCGCCATGGCAGGAACATCACCCTTTTCTGCACATCTCATCGCCTCCTGCTGACAGGAGGGCTTGGCCGGTATCTGCTGGAGTTTCTCTACTATAAAAGTATTATTTTGCCCTGTGTAATCAGGGAATATACCAGAGGAGCTAATCTGAGAGTAGGCAAATGTCCTTTTTCTCCTGAAACTTTGTCCACTAATTTTAGTGTCCACTGGTGGATCTCGCATGTAGTAATTACTACCGTGCTATTCCAACGATGCTTTCCTAGTCTTTTTCTTCTACATACAACAATTGAAGTTCTATAAAACTTGTCTCCTCTCCTTCATTTAGTGATTTATTCATCATCCACACACTAATTGACTCGTTCGTAGACACATGATGCTCACGATTATGACAAAATGTCAGCATTACTTATTTTCTTGCAGTTGGGTCACTGGACTCCTCTCAGGCTGGTGCCAGGGTCCTCTCAGGCAGCCAGTGTGCTTGAGCCCATCTTACTTCTCTGGCACAAGGCACTCCAGGCTCTTGGCTATTTTTCCTGCCCTGGAGCTGAGTCAAACCTGTCTCCAAAGACATGAGCTTTAAACATTATCCCATTACATCCTAGAATCTTGTTCCTCGCAGCAGCTGCATGGCAGACTGCTGGGGGCTGAGCATGGAGGCAAACGGGCCAGTAAGGGGCCCTGCCACAATTCAACACAAATGGAAGCTGGCACTTGGCAGGGGCAGTGGCGACAGTGAAGGCAAGACAAAGAGCTCAGAGATCCACTGCGAGCTGGGGAAGGAGGGAGTGGCATCTCAGATGACTGCCAGCGTTCTCCTGGGCAACCTGGCATCACAGATCAGCCAGCATAGCCAACAAAGGACAGGCTACCTGGGGGAAGAGCGAGCTGGGCTCCAGCAGGCAGGTGTAAGGTGGCCAGGCAGCCGGCTGTTGAACCTAAAGGCGTGGGGTTTGGGAGGAGGGTGGGTGAGGCTGTGTGTCTTTGGAGCAATGGCATTGCCATGGGAGATGCACTGGCTGAGGACAGAATCTCACGCCTCATCAGGCTGGAGGCAGACTGTCAGGAAAACGGGACAAAGGTGTCACAGAAGCCAAGAGACAGCGAGAGTCAACAAAATCCCCAACAGCGGTAAACAAGTACAGCGGACAGGTCGACGAAGAGAAATACTTAGAGACTCCCTCATGTTATTTGGCATTACAATTTGCAAATTTTTAAGGAAGGACTTGAATTATTTTAATGGAGCAATGAGACAAGCCTAATGGCAGAATCAAGACCAAAAGAGAAGGTGAGGCTGCATACACACACAAGCACATGAGCTACAAAGTCAAGGGACCATGCACCTGTTGGAGAGGACCGAACAGACGCCTTCATCCCACAGCCGCACATCAGCAATAGGCCAGGCACTGGGAAAAGGACACATATCTTCATGCTAGAGGAAAGGACCCAGGAGAGAAGGGAAAAGATTTAAAAAATGCAGGAGAAGTACGAGGATACACACAGAACAACACAATGGGAGAAACACGAGATTAGAGCTGGGGCAGCAAGAGGCGAGAAACTGGCAGGACGAGCCTTGGCTCTCAGCTCTGCAGGAGACGGGCACAGGGACAGCCAGCAGAATGTGTGCAGCACTCAAAGGGATCTGCAGAGCTCAAAGCTTTTCTGTCCAAGTTTCTATAACTCTTCAGATGACAACAGAAGAAAAGTTGACAAATTATAGTTTGTTGCTTTTGTTATCGGTTTGTGTCAAAACTGGTTTAAGATTTCATTTATTTGAACAGTAAAATCACATAAGAAGGGCAGACACACAAGATACTGCATCATTTGTTCACTCCCCAAATGACTTCAACAGTGTGGGCTGAGTTGGACTCCAGGCAGGTTCATCCAGATTGCCCACAGGGGCACAGGGTCCCAAAGCACTCGGGCTATCTTCTGCTATGGTCCCAGGCGCATCAGTAGGGAGTTGGAATGGAAGTAGAACAGCAGGAATTGCAGTGCTCATATGGGATGCCAGTGTTGCACATAGCAGCTTATCCCATTTTTCCACAACATCATTCCCCTACAAGTGGTTTATTTACTTTAACATGAAACATATAGGTGACAGGGTTCTCATGTGTGCTGCAAGCCTAAAATATTCCTGACCTTCCTAGAGAAAGTTTGCCCAGCCCTGCTCTGAATATTTTTATGAGAACTTACATTTAGTAAGCCAGTCAAACAGATGTACGAAATAAAAACTTTGAGCAATTATTACCAAAAGTGACAAAGCAATGGTAAGAGATGTTAAGAAGGAATCGGAGACACGCTGTGAGGTCACTGTACAGTAATACAGCCTTCCTGGATGGTAGCCCGGCTTCAGAACACAAGAATTACAAATCTGCATCTGTTTTCTGACCGGGGAGGCAGATCTATGTGGGCTCACCCTTACCCCCAAAAAACACAAAGAAAGAGGAGCCCAAGTGGTTTTTACTGATTTACTTATACTGTCAATGTTCAAAAGAAAAAGAAAAACCCCTAAAGTTAAAATGTCAAGTGGGACAATGATAAAGCAAACTACAAACAGTGAAATGATGTAATAACACAAAGCTATTAAAACGGCGCTGATGAGCATCACATTAAGCTGTGGGTACACGGTGTGAAGTGACTCCAAGTGAGAAGAGGGAACATGGTAGCCTGTGCACAGAACCGTAACTGCGTCAGCAGGCAGCACACCGCGGAGAACCAGGAGCCACAGGGACACACCGCACACAACTCTCGGGTGTGACTTCCTATTTTCTACATGACACAGATTTAGAGAACTTAAATGTAGTTCTTACAGTTCTGAAAGTGAAGCAGTCAATAAAATGAACCTCTTAGAAGACAAGGTTTGGAAATGTACGTTCAACTTCTGAAGTGAGTTCAGAGACAGAACCATGATGCAGCAGCTTGTGAAGCCAAAAAATTCCTCTGGAATGAAACAAGCCCGACTCCTTGTTCTGGTCACGCCCTGACCCTCTGGGAACACACATAAAAGAAAGGCATTCATGCCGCGCCCTGCCAGACAGCTCCACGTCCTCCTTCCCGGACGGCACGCTCCGGAGGCTTTGTCTCTACCCTTGCACCCCATGCAAACACCAGCTCTGACTGGGGCACTCAGACAGCTTCCCTCTTGAAAGAGAAACACCACAGAAGCAGGTTCCCATTTCCACTCTTTTCCACCTTCTCCATCCCAATGTGGGCCAAGAGAAGGAAGGTTTATGCCCTTTTAAAATTTACCCAAAGCCAGAAGCCAAGAGCCTCTTCTTGGTCTCCCACGCAGGTAGAGTCCCAAGGCTTTAGGCTGTCCTTGACTGCTTTCCCAGGCCACAAGCATGGAGCAGCTGGATTAGATTTGGCCACCCCTATGGGATCCTGGTGCGTGCAAGGCGGCGAGGACTTTAGCTGCCAGGCTACTGTGCTGGGCCCAGTTTATGTACTTTCTAAGAAAGCTGACCTGCCAAACAAATTCAAACAGGAAGTAAGAATGTCTGTTCCTCCTTTCAACCAATCACAACCAAAGCAACAAGGGAATGCTAAGAAAACGGCCTTTTAAATTTTCTTTCCCCCTTTTTAAAAAGGAGTTGGTGGGAGCAGGAACGTCACAAGGCCAGCCCTGAACACACCCTGGAGACAGCCCTTCACAAGGGGGCTCAGCAACAGCTGTGCTTCAGCACTCTGGACCACAGTCCCAACCCACCTTTCCACTCCGGCTCTTCCTGCATTTAGGATCCACTGCCATAGACTTCTTCCAACACCCTGGAGCTGAAAATGCCTTCCAGAATGTTGTCAAGGGAATGAGTGCTTCTTACAAACTCAGCAGTCCTGTTTCTGAGTACAGAAAGGAGGTCCGTTCTCGGGTTCCAGGGCGCCAGGCATGGGATCCACTAATGCTGATCTTGCCACACCGACAGCAGAGTGAAGGCTCATAGGTGAGACTGGTGGGAGGCAGTCCCTCCCGCTGCCCCAGCACATAGGTAGCCGCGCAGGAAAACGCTACCACAGAATGCCTCCTCTCCTTCGGAGGTGGCATACACCTGACCCATCCTGGGTTCAGATGCATCCTGACCTCCCAATCCTGGGTTTTTCTTCACCTGCACTTACGGACCACAAGCCACTTGATTCTCCTGTGTGTACACGTGATGCTCCGAGGGATGCGGTGCCTCGGGCCCTGGAGATAAAGGGCGATGGGCGTTCAAAGCTTCCAGGCCACCTGTCTGTTCTGTTCTCCCCACTAAGTAAGACACTGATGTGTCTGCGTTCAGGCCAGTGGCAGGGCGAGATTATCAGGCACAGTTGGAAAAACATTACAGAGAAAGGGATGTTTGAACCAGGTCTCGAGGGAGGAATGTGAATTTGTCTGCCAAAAAGCTGAAGTCAAGAAAGGCAAAGACAAAGAAATGTGCGAAAATAAAGTCACAAATGCATCGCTCGAGGCATGCTCTGCGTTGCTACAAAGTGGAAGAGCACAATTAAGGTGTTTATGGAGCAGTGCTATCTCAAATCTGGCAAATCGAGAACAAAATTAAACAGCCAGGTTCAAAACCTGTTTTATTCTCTTTTCATGCCTGTATCACTCATTCAGTTAAAAATCAGTTGATCTGGGACTGGCGTGGTGGTGTGGTGGTCTAGCGGCTAAAGTCCTCATCTTGAATGCACTGGGGTCCCATATGGGCGGCGGTTCTAATCCCGGCAGCCCCGCTTCCCATCCAGCTCCCTGCTTGTGGCCTGGGAAAGCAGTCGAGGACGGCCCAAAGCCTTGGGACCCTGCACCCTCCTGGAAGCCTGGAGGAAGTTCCTGGCTCCTGGCTTCGGACTGGCGCAGCACTGGCCGTTGCGCTCACTTGGGGAGTGAATCATCAGACAGAAGATCTTCCTGTCTCTCCTCCTTTCTGCATTGTATATCCGACTTTGTAATAAAAATAAAAAATAAATCTTAAATAAAAAAGAAATCGGTTGATCTGTTCCCAACCTGACTGTTGCCTCAATGTGCTCCTGTCAGCCAGTCCAGCTCAAGTCTCACCCCTTCCTACCACAGACAACCACTCACTCACCTGGGGGAAGGCCCCTGGCATCACATCCTCGCCAGCTGATGATTGCATGCGAGGCTGGCCCGAGGCACCCGCTGGCCCGAGGCACCCTGCAGTCCAGGGCACGCCTCTTTCCTGCCCAGGTCCCCGCATGTCCACTGGAGCCCCCCGTCCAGCTGAATCTATTGACTCAGTATGAATGCAAATCTGGGGGTTCCACATTTAAACCTGGAATTTCCCTGAGGGAGACCCTACTTCTTTCTCTGCACATGCCACTCAATCCAACAAATTCTTTTTCCTCCACATGTGATCACTTAAGAAGTCTGTGCCCTCAGAACTCCATGACAATGGCTTTGAGGGGGCTGTGTGGGAGATGTTGTACAATGAGTTAAAGCCTCCACATCCCTGTGTTTGTATCCTGGATACTCAATTTTCCCTTCTTTTCTTTTCTTTTCTTTTTTCTTTTCTTCCTTCCTTTCCTTTCTTTCCCTTCTTCATTCATTCTCTCTTTTTTAAAGGCAGGTTCAGGCCCAGCACAGTAGCCTAGTGCCTAAAGTCCTCACCTTGCACACACCAGGATCCTATATGGGTGCCAGTTCATGTCCCAGCTGCTCCACTTCCCATCCAGCTCCCTGCCTGAGGCCTGGGAAAGCAGTCAAGGATAGCCCAAGGACTTGGGACCCTGCACCTGCATGGGAGACCCAGAAGAAGCTCCTGGCTCCTGGCTCCTAGCTTAGGGTTGGCTCAGCTCCGGCCGTTGCTGCTACTTGGGGAGTGAATCATCAGAAGGATCGCAAATGGGATCCCAGTGCATGCAAGGTGAGGATTTAGTCGCAGCAGCCCCATGCTAATGGTCTGAGAAAGCAGTGGCAGAGGGCTCAAGTGTGTGGGCCCCTGCATTTTATGAGGGAGACCTGGAATCTAGGCTTTGGCCTAGCTCAGACCTAGATGTCTGCAGCCACTTGGGGAGTAAACCAGTGGATGGAAGACCTCTCCTCCTCTGTTTCTTTAATGAAATTCTGACTTCCAAATAAATACATTATTTTTAAAAATGGCTTTTGGCCCACGCTTCAAGAAACTCAGACAGTGACAGGATGCCTACCTCCACTTCAAAGTGCTGGACTCCAGCCCTGGTCTGACTCCTGAATCTAACTCCTCGCTAATGCACACCCGGGCAGCAAATAGTGATGCCCCAAGGACTCCAGGCCCCGCCTCCCCAACAGGAGGTCCACCCTGAGCTCCCCACTCAGTTCCTGGGTTCTTGCTGGCCCAACTGGGTATGTTGCAGGCATCCGGGGCGTGACCCAGTGGATGGGAGCTCTGTCACTCAAACAGGTAAATCAACAACTCTAAAAACAAAACACATTTTCACAACTAAGTTATAAAATGTGAGAGTAGATTCTTTCCTTAATCTAATCTGCACACGAAGTGGGGAGGGGCACTGATCACTGGGCATAGCAAGCAGCAGCAGTGGGCCTGGGAGCCACACAACTCTCTCCAGCAAGTTCCAGGGCTGAATATCCGTAACGCGGCCACTTCACCCCCATTCTCCCAGAAACTCCAACTCCAGGCCACCCCCCATTTCCTGTCTGAACAATCGCAGCAGCTTCAGAAATGCCCCTCCTCCTACTCAACTTTCCTTTTCATAACTCACTTTCTTCCCTTTTTTTTTTTTTGAAAGGCAGATTTACAGAGAAAAGGAGAGACAAAAAAAAAATTTTTTTTCCATCTGCTGGCTCACTCCTCGATGGCCACAGATGCTAGAGCTGAGCTGACCTAAAGCCAGGAGCCAGGAGCTTCTTCCAGGTCTCCCATGTGGGTGCAGGGTCCAAGGCTTTGGGTCTTCCTCTGTTGTTTTCCCAGGCCACAAGCAGGGAGCTGGATGGGAAGTGGAGCAGCTGGCACACCAACTGGTGCCCACTTGGTATGCTGGTACTTGCAGGAAGAGGATTAGCCAGTTGAGCCATTGCATGGGCCTCCCATAACATTACTCAGCTTCAAGACTGCAGCTTCAATACATACAGTATTCAGGGATGGATATTTGCTGCAGCAGGAAGGCTCTGCTTGGGAACTCCACATCCTGTACCAGCGCCTGGGTTGGAGTGCGGGCTCAGCTTCTGTGCCCGGCTCCCTGGTGGTGCACATCCTGGAAAGAGCAGCAGGCTCCAGGACTCGGTCCCTGCCACACATGAGAAACCCAGAGGCAGCTCTTAGCTCCTGACTTCGGCCGGGCCCAGACCTGGCCATTGCAGCCATCTGGGGAGTGAACAAGTACATGGAGGATCTCTCTGTCTCCCCCTTTGTGTCACTGCCCTTTAAGTAAATAAAACAAATGTAAAAAATAAAAACAAAACCAACTAAACCCACTGCTGCTCAGGCATAATCCTTAAAAGGAAACCTAAGGACCCAGCAGCATGGCCTAGCAGCTAAAGTCCTCGCCTTGAACACGCCAGGATCCCATATGGGCGCCGGTTCTAATCCCGGCAGCTCCACTTCCCATCCAGTTCCCCGCTTGTGGCCTGGGAAAGCAGTCAAGGACGGCCCAAAGCTTTGGGACCCTGCACCCGCGTGGGAGACCCGGAAGAGGTTCCAGGTTCCTGGCTTCGGATCGGCACAGCACTGGTTGTTGCGCTCACTTGGGGAGTGAATCATCGGACGGAAGATCTTCCTCTCTGTCTCTCCTCTGTGTATATCTGACTTTGTAATAAAAATAAATAAATCTTTAAAAAAAAAAAAAGAAATGTACCTACAAAAGGAAACCTAAATTCCAGTTCAAACTAAGCTGTGCCATAAAATTCGTTTTCTGTCCCTTTTCCCCACACCTCCACGTAGTTAGCCGCTCAGGGAAATGTTAGGGGGAAGATCTGATCTCATTTGGAAGCAGTGCAAACGTCAGCTGGAGCAGAGAGAGCACAGTGCTGTGCTTACCTCCTTCACAGTCCCAGGGAGAATAAAGTCAGGCACCGACAGAGGCCTACATGCGTGCAGGCTGAGGGCACTCTGCGTGTGGGCACCACCAGGTGCACACTGCAACAGCACTCAGCACCCGAGCACGTGGCACCTGGGAGGACAGCCCACCCTGCCAATGACCGGAATGTAGACCCCTGGCACCCACACTGTGGTTCACCGCCATCTCTAGCAGCTGCCCGCAGCTACCTCCGCACTGTGTTTGCTACATGAATGACTAAACCTCTAGGCAACCCCCCAAACAACTGGCACCAGTTACAGACAAGGTCCCCGTGTTGTGACGAAATAATCCACGGTATGCTTCAGCAACTTTACACCAGGCTCGCTCCTGAACCATGAGCTGTCACTGGTGCAGAGGAGCCCGAACCATGCGAGTCGGGGCTCTGAGGACATCTCCAAAGCATGTCCCAGCAGCCGTGACAGTGCGTGAGCTTTTCCCGTCAGTTCCAAAGAGCAGCGTAGGGGAAACCTAGCAACCACCTGGACTCTGGGACCACACAGGTTCAGCCAGGACATGGCTCCCTCCCTGCTGACGGCAAGGTTAGTTTCCAGGCAGCTTTGCTCACTGGCAACGGCAGCTGCCAAAGAGGGGAGGCAGAGTACCACCAGCTCCCATCTCGGACCGCCACGGGAAGCTTTGAAATCCCACACTGACCCTCACTCAGGAAGACGGGCTGCAAGTCCCGTGGAAAACCGTTCCCTTTTCTAACCAAATAGAAGACCACATGGGAGATGGTGGGTCCTGCACGCCTGGGAAGAGAACGGCACTGTGGTGACTTGGGACATTCCTTTCAAAGGGAAATACATCCTGGCCAACCATTTTGTTAGATGACACAGAGGTAGCCTGCAAAGAGTGAAGCTCTCCTCCTAAGGCATCCAGTGCTCCTGAAGAACCAACTGTTTGCAACTTGTGCCTTATTTCCGGAGAGCGCGTGCAGGTGTTGCAGGAAACAGACCACCCCACACCCTCTGTGTGAGGCATCCGTCCAGCTCAGGCACTAAACACAAACAACCTAAGTGACAGAAGTCTGCAAGTATTGTGAACTCAATAATACTTCCAATTTATCATGGGCAGCTGGTTGCTGACTTGGCTGGAAAACTGTGTTTCCAGGTTACCATAAAAGTCATAAGTACCAGTGTTCTTTACAACTGTTTTTTTTCGGGGGGGGGGGGGGGGCGGTTGGTATAGTAGCATGGTAGGCTAAGCCTCTGTCTGTGGCTGGCATCCAAAATGGGCACTAGTTCATGTCCCATCTGTCCTACTTCTGATTCAACTCCCTGTGTATGGCCTGAGAAAGAAGTGGAGAATGCCTCAAGTCCTTGGAAAGTCAGATTTACAGAGACGAGAGACAGAGAGAAAGAGTTGTCTCCTGGTTCACTCCCCACATGGCCACAATGGTTAGGGCTTAGTTGATCTGAAGCCAGAAGCTTCTTCCAAGTCCCTCTGGGTGCAGGATCCCAAGGCTTTGGGCCATCCTCGACTGCTTTCCCAGGCCGCAAGCAGGGAACTGGAAGGGATGTGAAGCAGCTAGGATACAAATCGGTGCCCATATGGGATCATGGCACATTCAAGGCAAGGACTTTAGCCACTAGGCTATCACACTGGGCCCAAAAATAAATCTTTAAAACACACATACACTTGAATTTCTATGTCCATGGATGATAATGGTGCACATTAACTTAAAAAGGAAAATAAATGAGATGCTATTGGTCTATATTCCATTATTCAACAGCTGGACTTCTAAACTTTCATCTTCCATTTTCAATATCTGCCACCTCTCAAAGGTTAATTGCTTGACTGCTGTGCTTGTTTTATCTAACAAAATAAGTTGCCAAGATCTTATTTTCCTTAACTATCTCATTTTAAAAATGTTTAACAGATTAAAAAAATCCTCCCACCTCATTAGTCAAAGCCAAAATGCTATATATTCACATTTCAAATTATTCCCATAATGCTTTTGTGGTGAGGCACGGCACTCGCTAGAGAGGGAACGTGTATTTGGTGTAACAATTAAGATGTTGCTTAGGATACCCAAGGCCCATATCGGAGTGTCTAGGTCCAAGGCTTGGCTCTGTCCCAATCCCAGCTTTCCTGTCAACACGCATCCTGGGAGGCAGCAGAGACGGGTCCAAGATTTTCGGTCCCTGCCACCCATGTGGGAGAGCTGCCGTCTTCTGCTTTTAGCTTGGCTCAGTCTCGGCTGCCACAGGCATTCGGGGGAGCGGACCAGCAGATGGAAGACCTCTTTCTCTGTGCTTCACTCTCTCTGCCTTTCAGAAAAATGAAGTAAATTCACAGAGTATTCCCACAAAGCATTGGTGGCAGAAACCTGAGCAGCCTTCTACAGCTAAGGCACTCTGCAGCAAGAAGCACCAGCAAAGATGATTCAACTGCTCTTCTGCGCACAGGGGCAGGGCTGCAGCTGAGCGGCGAACCTTCTGGAGGGACACTTGGCCTGCACCTGCCGCTCGGCCAGCACGTCACCTTCACCGAGCCTTTGATTTCCTTCCTCCTTTGGACTCACAAAGGAGCCAGAGAAAAGTCAACACTGCAACCACAAGCTGCGGCCTGTCACACCCCACTCCTCCGCATCTCCACCCTTAACCCAGAATCCCCACTTACAAATTATTCATTTATATTACAGCTCTCATACGCAAAATGATAGCCCTATGTGGTCCTTCAGAAGGCTGATGTGGCTCCTGGAGGACACATGGCTTGGTGCCCATCACCAAATGACTCCTTCTTTGTCCTAATTATGTTTTCTTTATGGCTCATAAACAAATTTCAAGTCCTACCTTGATACCATGAGAACTGAATAACACTTTAAACAATGAATGAAGTGGCTTTGAAACGTGGATGCTGGTTCAATACCACCCAAATCCGAATCCCGAAGAATCCGAGTAGTGGCGTGGAAAAGCGTTTTCCTCAGATCTCTAATTTGAATAACAAAAACAATCTCACCAACAATGCAAGAAACTTACAGGGGAAGCACTAAATAGCCGGCAGTGTAGACTTCTGAATGAGACAGCGGTACTGCTGGGCCCGGCTCTCCCATCCCACCCCTCCCTGCCGCTCAGGATAACCACCCCTGGGGAAGTGCGGTGAAGCAGAGCGCTCCGCTCCATTTGCGTCCCTCGTTGGTCCGACAAGGCGTTTATTGATTCGTTTCGTCATTTGAAACCATCCAAAAACCTTCTAGATTTAGAGGCTATATGGCTAGAAGCACAGCACCCACTGTGATGTGAACGTACGGATACCTGTCAACTGAGAGAACACCGGGCTCAGAGGGCAGGCTGACAAGGGTTTGACTTGCAGAGAAGCCTGAACCGACACTTCTCTGATCACCTGAGAGGAACAGTCTTCATTATTCTGGAAAAACTTCCCTAAGTATGAGGCTTAATCAAACAAGACTGAAAAATACAGAAGGGGAAAGAAAAAGACAGGAAAAGTAGTTTTAAAACTTTCATTTTAACCAGTGAGGCCTCTGGGGGCAGATTTCATTTTCTATGCAGTTGCTGGGGAGGTGTTACTACAGGCAGATGAAAACAAACGGGGCTTAGATCCAATGAAAACACGTGCAGACCCAACTTCGTCCCATCACCAGAGTCCAACAGGAGACGGGAGAGCTGATTTCATGATCTTAACAGTCGTGTTTCAGGAAAACACTAGGCCTGGAGTTTCTAATTGAACTCCTGCCCACTGAGAAACTCAGGTTAATCCACTGCTCACGATCCCACGACAATCACTCAGGAACTGCTTACAGACAAGCGAGACACTGAGCTTGAAGCTCAAGGGAAGGAAAAGAAGATTAACAAACGGACCGAGAGCAGGCAGAAACGCTGCTGAGCACTGCTCTGGGATGCCAGCACCTCACCGGTCACCTCTGCCACGGGGCACGAGGAGAGGGGACTGTCCCTGCACGTTGTCAAGGAAGCATTACTCAGTGTTCATAGATATCAGTCATGAGAAAGAATCTGGGAAATAACAACCTTTGCCATACACAGCAGACAGCATCAACAAATTTCCAATAGCCAATGGGAAGAAAACAGCAATTCCACATCATGGGGGGGTGGGGCTCCCATGGAGAGAATACCAATCTCTGCAGGCACTTCTCAATTCTAGGTTCAAATGGCAAAACCACATCATCAATAAAGAGGCCTTGGAACATAGCCAGATTAACAACATTCAAAAAAGAGCTTGTAGGCCCGGCAGCGTGGCCTAGGGGCTAAAGTCCTCCCCTTGAACGCACCAGGATCCCATATGGGTGCCGGTTCGAATCCTGACAGCTCCACTTCCCATCCAGTTCCCTGCTTGTGGCCTGGGAAAGCAGTCAAGGATGGCCCAATGCTTTGGGACCCTGCACCCGTGTAGAAGACCTGGAGGAAGCTCCTGGCTCCTGGCTTCGGATCCGCACAGCACCGGCCTTTGCGGTCACTTGGGGAGTGAATCATCGGACGGAAGATCTTCCTCTCTATTTCTCCTCTCTGTATATCTGACTTTGTAATAAAAATAAATACATCTTAAAAAAAAAGTGCTTGGGCCCGGCGGCGTGGCCTAGCAGCTAAAGTCCTCGCCTTGAATGCCCTGGGATCCCATATGGACGCCAGTTCTAATCCCGGCAGCTCCACTTCCCATCCAGTTCCCTGCTTGTGGCCTAGGAAAGCAGTCGAGGACGGCCCAATGCATTGGGACCCTGCACCCGTGTGGGAGACCCGGAAGAGGTTCCAGGTTCCCGGCTTCGGATCAGCGCGCACCGGCTGTTGCGGCTCACTTCGGGAGTGAATCATCGGACAGAAGATCTTCCTCTCTGTCTCTCCTCCTCTGTATATCTGACTTTGTAATCAAATAAATAAATCTTTTAAAAAAAAAGTGCTTGCTTCCACACAATGTCACGAACAAGGCCTTACACAGCCAAATACCTACGAAAGCCCTGCGTGGCCGGGAAAAGGGACACACTGGCCCAGTGCAAACACACTTTAAGTGACACAAGAAAGCACCGCGACAGACCCCATGAAGCCAACCAAAACAGCAGGGAGCTTCGAGGGGATTGGCTTTGCATGCAGCCTAACCAAGTTCACGTCTCAGAAGAGGAAGCAAGGGCCCAGAACAGATGTGCAAGGTGACCCAGGTTGGACTGGACAAATAGCTAACTACTCTCACTAGATCCGCTCTCTCTAAACAACAAGAAAATTGTAAGAATAAGTCACTGACATTGTGAGCTGACTCGTCAAAGGAATGAAAAATCCTACAAGTCTTTCTTTCCCTGCACCATCCAGGACAGAAAGTCAAGTAAGCTAACTTGGTAGCAGGTCCCCAAAAATACCAAACACAGGACCAAGAACCTGGAGAGAACCCCTGCAGCACATGGGACTCCCTTCCCAACCCCAGGGATCACAGCTCGTGAGAGATCAGGGGCTGAGCCCGTCAGCTCAGTGCGACTGGGCCGGCTGAAGAGCCTCAGCAAAGCCGACTCTGCCACCTGTGAGAGAAGGGCGTCCCTCGCAGCACATGGCTCACCAGCTGCATCCTTCACCTGCTGGCTCCCGCATCCCACACAGGCATCAGTTTATATCCTGGTTGCCAGTTCGTGTCCTGGTTGCGGCTCTTTGGGGAGTGACCCGGTGGATGGAAGACCCTCCTTTCCTTTGTTCCTTCCATTCTTTCTTTCTCTATCCTTCCTCCTTTCTCTTCTTCCCTCCTTTCATTCCCTCTTTCCTTCCAGACCTATTTACTTTTATTGGAAAGGCAGATTCACAGAGATGAGAGATAGAAAATCTTCCGTCCACTGGTTCACTCTCGAAGTAGCTGCAACAGTCAGCACGGAGTTGATCCAAAGTCAGGAGTCAGGAGATCCAAAGTCAGGAGTCAGGAGCTTCTTCCAGGTCTTCCACGTGGATACAGAGACCCAAGGTTTGGCCCATCTTCTGCCGCTTTCCCAGGCCACAAGCAGGGAGCTGGAAGGGAAGTGGAGCAGCTGGGACACAAACTGGTTCCCATTTGGGATCCTAGCACATGCAAAGTGAGGATTAGGCACTAGGCTATTGCACCAGGCCCAAGACCTTCTCTTTTGATCTTACCTTCTCTCCACAAATCTGCCTTCCCATCCAGCTCCAAGGACGGCCCAAAGCCTTGGGACCCTGCATCCATGTTGCAAACTCAAGAGAAACTCAGGCCTCAGGGGGCTTGGTCCCAGCCCTCACGGTTGCTAAGAACAAACCTCAGTTGGTCTTTGCCATATCTATGCATTCAGCATCAATGTTCTTAAAGGTCAATAGCTCCAGAAAGATTCAGTTTCCCAATAAGCCAAAGAGAAGATATCATCTAGGGGTCAGGATAAGCAAGTAGGAGAATGCAGAGTTGACCAATGACTCGGTGGGCTCTGCCTGGCTTTCCAGACTGTGTAGACACACCACCTCCTACCCCCCACCTCCTGCAGGACACAGACTGGCAACCCAGAGCTGTCGGACCTTGTTCAGTTCTCATCAGGACTTTGCTACTGAGTCTTCTGGTGCCTTCTGAACTATTTCCGATGTGGTGCTGTTGCCTAAGGCTGAACAACAAATGCTGAAGCTGAAGCACAGTGAGTTAGGTTAAAGGCGTTTCTACAGTAAGGAGAAAGCACCCCCCAAAATGGTTCAATTCCTAGTGCGGCAAACTTGGATTAGCTTCCTTTCTTAAGCTGACAGCAAGCATATGTAACATGGTTTCTTTTTTTTCTTTTAAGAACTTAGTTATTTTTATTGGAAATGAAAAGTTATAAAGAGAAGGAGAGACAGTGAGAAAGATCTTCCATTTGCTGGTTCACTGCCCAGTGATTGGATCAGCTAGAGATGAGCCAGGAGCCAGGAGCTTCTCCTGGGTCTGCCACATGGATGCAGGGTCCCAAGGCTTTGGGCCATCCTGGGAGCTGGATGGGAAGTGGAGCAGCTGGGACATGAGCCGGTGCCCATATGGAATCCTGGCACTTACATAAGGGGAGGGTTAGCTTGTAACATGGCTTCTAAACCATACAATTTACAACATTCAGCAATCAGGCTAACCTAGTTTTTTTTTTTTTTTATCAAACTTCAGAGACTACCAAACTTCTGAATATACAATTTATATATTAATGAAGTCATGGCTAAATGCTTAAGCTTCAAAGGGAAAGATAAGAAACAAGTTCTAGAACACAAAAATTCATCTTGTTTCACTACATTCTCTAAAGTACCATGTAAACTGCTTATTTGCAGCTAAGTATTTAAACAGATGTTTCCAATTGCTTTAAAATAGCCTTGAAAGGGATTATTTAGAAGAACCACAATAACATTCTACCATTCCAACAGCAAGGCAAACTGGAGGCAATTAATCTGTCATTGAAAAATCACATATTGACAAAAATACCTGCCCAATCAATGACAAGAGATGGTTGAAAGAAAAAATCAAAATGAGTCAGTGTATCAAAGTGCTGGCTAAGCATTTACATTGTAACGTCCTGAAAGCCAGTGTTGGAGTTCACAAAGAGCCGTGAAATACAAGTAATGGCACAACTGGGTATGGACAAAGGCGAGGAGGCAGCAGAAGCCCGGAGTCTAATCCTAGTTCAACCACTAAATTACAGTAAGCTCCCAGCTGAGCCCCCACTTGGCAGAGCCGGATGCCAGGAGAGCTAATCCAGCAGGAACTACTTCGTAGATCCTGTGCAGGGCATCAGAGACTAAGCGAGACGAAGATGAGCTTTACTCATCAGTGTCAGACTAGTGAGCAGCCCATCACCTACCCACAGCTCATGAGCACAAGCTGGACCCCGCGAGCAGGTGCGTCCACCGAGTCCAGCGCTCTGGTCACATGGGGGAAAGAGGCTGTCTAACTGGATGGCAAAGCCAACGCCCTAGGGGCCAGCAAAGGAAGGGAGTCACTCAGTGTGAGGACGAAGTACCACAGCCAACAGGAGGAGACATCCCCGGCCTCACGGAGCTAGGCTCAGTGTCTGAGAAAGACCAACCAAGCCCAGGAGTGAACTGTAGGTATCTTACAGTAGAGTGGGGACTGAGAGTGTGCGCGTGGAAAGCTGCACTCTCCATCTTGTAAACCAACCCGTGCCATTTAGAAGAGCTCCACCACAACGCAGCCACAGGAGCTTTCCTGGGCATTTCTCCCAAGATGCAGATGCCCCGAATGGCTATAGGCTGTCAGACACACGGGCAGCCCGAATTCCATACCATAAAAGACTTCTCCTCCCTCTTAAACCCACACGGGGAGGAATTCATCTGAGAGCCAGCAAAAGCGCCCAGTTCCAGGAGCTCTTGGAATGCTTCTAAGTTAGCACCGACCTACTGAGTCTACCGACCCAAGGCTGAAAGCCAGTCCGAGTGCTGACTTCTGCCTGGACAGGGCACCATGAGTAAGGCACACATCCTTCTGCTTCTTCTGACCTGTCCATTCTAGAGCCATTCTCGACCACTCGTCTATATTTAAGCAGCTGAATGGGCAGTCTGGCTACTCCCCTTTGTTAAAAGAGCAACCCAGTTTGCAGGGTCGCGGCTCAGAGGTATAGCAGCCTCCTGCAAGATCGACTACACTGCGATCAGCGTCCGTCCATTAGCCATTTTTATTAATCCGGTGAGTCGAGCTGTCAAGTCGCGTTCAGCCGGTCGTCACGCGGGAGTTTTAAAGCGCCGAGGCTTGCAGCCAGGTGGGGGGGTCGAGAACCCCGAGAGCTCGCCCCGAGGTGCTCGGGCCGGGGGACGATACAGCCCGGCCCCACCGCGCGTCCGGGCAAACTTGAGCGGGGGGACTCGTCGGCTGGGCCCCGGGCTCGGGGCCGGCTCCGCCCGGCTCGTAGGGGCCTCGGAGGCCCGGCCGGGGCGTTGGGCGGCAGCGACACGCCTCACCTGATGTAGGGGCTGGCGGCCGCCAGGATGTTCTTCTGCACCGGGATCTCCTCGCCGTCGAGCACCAGGTGCGCGTCGCAGAAACGGGACTCCTCGCGGAAAGAGCTGAGCGCTCGCAGCAGACGCGCGGCGTGCTGCGGGTCCGACACGGCGCTGCCCTCGGCCATCGCTCCCGGCCCGCCCAGACCCCGCACGCACGCCCCGGCCGCACACTCCCCGCGCGCGCGCCCGCACGCCCGGCCCGGCTCCCGGTGCTCCAAGAACCAGCTCCCGGAACGCGCCTGCGCCATCCCGGAGGCCCGGAGCCGGCGCCTTTAAGGAGCCGCGGCGTGGCGTCATTTCTCCGCGACGCCCCCGCCCTGTCGCCAGAAGCGGCCAATCAGAAGCCTCCTTTCTTCTACGGAAGGTTGGATGTGAATATAGGCACTTAATAAATACTTTCTGAGTCATATTCGTGTGTGTGTGTGTGTGTGTGTGTGTGTGTGTGTGTGTGTGTGTCTGTCTGTCTGTCTGTCTGTCTGTCTGGTGTTTCACGTGTGGATCGTTGTTGGGGTACATAAACGATGGGAAGTTCACTACAAAAGGTAGCTACTGCTTGCTGATCGTGGAGTGCTGGTCTCATTTTCAAGTATGGGAAGTTCCAAAATGGAGAAACTCCAAAGGTCAGAATTGTGGCCAGATACTCAGTTATCTCAGTGTGGGAGGGCTGCTTTGCTGAAGTCACTGGAGCTGAGTGGGAATTAGTCAGTCTCTTCCGTTACCCTGATGAAGGAAACACTGAGATGACCGGCCCCCAGGCTCGCGGCGCATCTGTCAGAATAAAGCTGAGAGGCTCATGGGGGACAGGTAGCTCACCTTCCCTTTCACTGCCACCGCCACTGTCTCCCACATCGTCCACCACTCCGTCTGCATGAATTCCTAGCCATCCTTCAAAAGCCAGCTTGAACGTGCTCCTGAAGACATCGTGGCCACTTTCCCAGGACGCCAGGCCGTGCTTGCCATGCTGTACCGCCTGTTGCGGGTTGAAAAGCCTGGGCCCCTGCTGGCTGGGAGTGCGGATGGAGCTGTGACCCCAGGAGCTGGTGCGGTCACTGGTATTTAGTGTATGCATCCTAAAGGCTTCACATAATTAGCTAGTGTCATCAGTAAATGAGCTGCCAGATTTGGGATGAGGTGGGTTCTGGGGAGCTAAGCAAACAAATGTCCCCTCAGCTCGAGCTGGCTGCCCTGCGGGGTAAGGGCGCGTGATACCAGATGTGGCAGTTGAAGAACTGCCAGAGATTCTGCAAGTACTCAAGTTTTTTCAACACCAGCAAAGTTCCATTTGGAGAATGAGAAAGTGAGTGATAGGATCCAGCTTCAGTTCATTCAGAGGCCAGGAGGAAGCCATGTTGCTTTGCCAAAACAAAGCGTGGCACTGGATCTGGGTGCCAAGCAGGGCTCTCCCGGAGGGCTTGGCTGTGGGAGAGGGAAGTTAGGAGGTGGAGCCTGCCTCCCACTGCTGGCAGGAGCCTCGGACTGCTTGGAAGTCTTTGTTGATATTGCTCAAACCCTGGACATTACTTACCATCATCAGAGTGGTGAATATAATGTTATTGTTCCCCCACATTCCATACGTATCAGAGATCAACTACCGTTGTTGTGAAACATGTCATCTAAGATTTGATAACATCCTGGTAGTTTCGTCTCAGACTTTTTTTTTCCCTTTTGTGATCTGAAGCCCAAAGAACATGAAAAGTAACCACTCATTCAACAAGTGTTGTTTAGACACCTGCTGTGTGATGATGCCGTAGGTACAGGAAGGTGAGAGCAGTTATCACAATGTGATTGGCATTGCAGAAATTTACACTCCCTACACTTTCCCCCACTGCACGGGTCATGTAGCCTTTTTGTAGTCAGGGGAGAAGAAAACAAGTAAGCCATTTTCATTCGGAAAAAAAAAAAGTTCTTTTACTTTGAAAAATGAGTCAAGAGACAAATGCCCTAGGGGATTTAGGCTTTTATAATAACTGTAAGAAAGTCCAAGAAAAAGAAAGCCTGCATTGCAAGGAAGACAATAGCTTGACAACTTTTTGGAACTCTAATTTCCAATCCATTTTAGTGAAACCTGAGGTCAAGGCCATATACTGGACCCAGCAGGACCAAAGCTGACCCTGGCCCAAATCTCCAGTCTTCCTGTGCAATAAACTTTTCCATGGCACCAACTTGGCTCTTCATAAACATTCATTTGGTGGAGACAATCTCTTCTGATTCATTTTGAGGTAGTCTTTAAGCACTTTATTGGGCCAGTCTGTCATGTGTCCAAATCTAAAGATAGTTCTTTCTGAAAAACCCAGTTGCTTCCAAATTGCTGAGTCAGAGAATGCCTCAGTATTTATAGCATGCGCCAGTTGGTTCTGTGTATGTACATCGCCGTCAGAGAAGCGTCTGGGAACCCAGGGCACTAATCGAATTGTCACAATGCTCCTTGGAGCGAGCAGCCCTCTCTCGGTCCAGTGCCCGACACTCACAAGGTGGGGTCAGGAAGTACCTGCTGCATGCATGCTAATGGGAAGAAACAATCTCCTGTCTGCTGTCCTCAACTCCCGTGGACTCCGCAGCAGGTGTGTCTGCAAGGCAGCCTCCTAATGTCCCCAGCTAGGAGTCTGTAGACACCAAGAAATGACCTCCTGTCTTCATCCCTGATGCCCGTGTGCTCCCCCCTGTTAAATGGCAGCACCAGCATTCTCCCAGGTGCAGGAGCAGCCCTTTATCCTGTTCAGCAAATCCTCCGAATCCAGCTACTTCCAGAACCCTCCACCAGAGGCACCTTTCCCCTCTCCTGCAGTAGCCTTTGGGGTCCTCCCCCACCTTTCCTCTTTCTCCCTTAGAAATTCTTTCTCCCTCTAAGGTAATCAGCTAAGCCACTTGCAAGTTCAAAACCGTCCATCAAAACTGGGGGGAGGGGGTAGAGAAGGCACAGCCCTCACTGTGGCCTACAGAGGCCCATGGAATGTGCCTTCTGAGGCCTCATTTCCCATCATGTCCCTCCAAAGCTAGCCTTGTTGCTCTTCCTTGAACAGATCTACCTTGTACTCATCGGAACGCCTTTGCATTGGTTGGTGTCTCCTTAAAATCTCTTTCCTCACATCTCTGCTTGCTCTCTCACTGTAGTTACATTTGAGCTCAGAGGGTCTTTACTCTCCTTCCCTTACAATGCTGCCCCAAGGTTGCCTCTCCTTTGTTACATGTTGCCACTATCTGGATTATATATGCTTATTTGGGGACTCTGTGTGTCTCCTCCAATTCTAGCACAGGTTTCAAGAGGCCTGTCTATGAAAATTCAGTATATAAATAAAAGCTTTCCAGTCTCACCCATTTAAAACAAAGCTGATAGGCGAGGGGGAAAACATACTCAGATCACAAATACCTATTCCAGTAGCTGCCCCTTGGGCTATTCCCACCAAACCACCTGCTGTATCTTAAAGCTTCTGTGGGGTTTTTTGTTTGTTTGTTTGTTTTGTTTTCTAAGCAGCACTGCCAATATGGCTTTCAGACTAGCTTTATATAGTAGGCTTGGCTGCTCACCAATCAGAGCTTGCCAGGCCCCTAAACACCAGAAGTGCCAATTAACTTGCTATCTCACAACTTGCCTGGATTTTCCTGTCTTTGCTTTCCAGGCCTCCCGACCACCATAACCAACGTGCAGGCAAGTCCTGGGCTACAATCCTGCTCTGCCATCCCAAGGAAAATCTCCTTTGCTTTGACCTTATTTGGCTTTGACAGTAGTGTTCTGTTTTATTTATCACAATGAGGCCTGGCACATAGTAAGTGCCCAGTGAATAGGAGGGTACTTTAAAAAGCTCATTAAAAAATGGAACTAAAAGGTAGGTCTATTTTTGGTGCCCCTAAAAAAACTCCCTGAAGTTTTATATGTGATCATCAATTTTTTGGAAAATGCATGTAAAACAATGATATGAATTACATTTTTTTTTTTTGCCACCAAGATAAATTCGTTTTTTGGTACCATTTTCCTTGAACATGGGGAAAGAAACAAATGTCTTGCTTAAGATTTCTTCTGCTGCCTACGTGTCATTTCCAACTGGGAGGAAGATGAATTATTCCGAGTGATCTCGCAGGACCTGCAAAGGGACCTCTGAACTGTTGATGAGGTAACAGGGCCTGCCATTGGCTGCCCCGGGAACTGCCTTCAGTCTAGGTCCTAGGCCAAAAACCTTCACTCTCCCCTACCCAGGCGCGCTGCTTAGCACTTCTCACCATCTACATTTAGTTTGACTGTTGTATATCATCTCAGATGAACTTAAAAAGTTTATTCTCCCCCTTGAATACAGGCAAATCTACTGGATGTTTGAGCTTGTTTGTTTCCTGTAGGATTTATGCCCTGTGAGTAATTTACCTGACCCTCAGACCTGTTTCAGTGTGTGTGAGGTCATCCGATTCCTTTAATTCACTGGATTTCTGAACAGCCTTCTGCAGGCCTCATGGCCACAGCCCTGGAAGCTGGACCAGGAGACAGAATATCTTTAGTTTGTGCTCTTGAAGACTGGGGTAATCCTAGCAGTTTCCATAGAGTGAGCGGCTGTGGAGACAGAATGAGATTATGCTGAGGAAGTGCCCACGTGGCCTTTGGCACTCAGCAGGTGCCCAGGAAATGCTGTACATTGACATCGTTGTTATTGTCAGGATCACCACTGCCATCGTGGGCCCTGCTCTTGGTGGCACCCTTGCCCAGCTCCCACTTGACTTTCAAGTACAAATCTAGTTTCTCCAGCTCTGCAGCCTGTGCCCCTTGATCCTCACCCTCCCGTCCTGGATCAGCCACCTCCCTTGCTGTTTGCCTCCAATGCTAGTGCTGGGCTTAGGTGAGTGGCATCTGTTCCCTTACCATATCTGATGCTTCCATTTCCCACCCCATGCTAACCCATGCTACTTCCTGCATCAGGGCTGCAATTGATTTTTTTAAAAAACATTGAAATCCATTCCTCTGTGTGTGGTTTTTCTTTCTGAAAGACACCAGATCTCTTCTTTAACCGGCAAGTTTTGAAAATAAACTTTAATACATTTATTATATCTTAAAAAGATCTAGATTGAGCTGCAGTACACACCAAGCATACTAACTGTAGTAAGTGCATTGCTCAGTGGGTTTGTCCACTTGGCTCCAGCTGTAAAATGACCATCCTTGCTAGGATGCAGGACATTTCCTGTGACGTCGAAGTCTCCCTCCGGTCAACTTCTGGTCAGAATTACCTAGAGGATCCACTGCTCTGATTTGATTTGATCTGCTTTTCTATTCTCAGACCTCTGTATTTGGCTTCTTTCACTCAATGTATTATGTGTGAAATTCTCCCCCTTTCTTATTACAGCAATAGTTATTTCTTTATACCTGTGTGTATCCCATTGTGTGACTACCCTACAATTTTAAAAAGTTCCCGAAAGGCAGAATGACACAGAGAAAAACAGAAAGACAGGCAGACAGCTTCTACCTGCTGATTCAGTCCCCCAGAGTCTGCAACAGTCCGGGACGGGCAGGCCAGGTGGAGCCAGGCTCTCCCAGGTGGGTGGCCGGGGAGCCGTCACCCGCTGCCTCCCAGGATGCACATTAGCAGGCAGCTGCGACTAGAAGCAGAGCCAGGCCTCCAACCAGGCACCGCGAGGGGCTGTAGGTGCTCCTGGCAGCGTTTTCACTGCTGCACTGATGATCTCCCCCACCACACTATCAGTCTTTCATCCATGTTCTTATTGACGGATATTTGGATGTTTCCGGTCCTTACAATAAAGCTGTGAAAAACATTCTTCATGGGCTCGGCGCGGTGGCCTAGAGGCTAACGTCCTCACCTTGAACGCACTGGGATCCCATATGGGCGCCGGTTCTAATCCTGGCAACTCCACTTCCAATCCAGCTCCCTGCTTGTGGCCTGGGAAAGCAGTCGAGGACGGCCCAAGGCTTTGGGACCCTGCACCCATGTGGGACACCCAGAAGAGGTTCCTGGTTCCTGGCTTCGGATGGGCACAGAACTGGCCGCTACGCTCACTTGGGGAGTGAATCATCGGACAGAAGAGCTTCCTCTCTATCTCCCCTCCTCTCTGTGTATCTGACTCTGTAATAAAAATAAAATAAATCTTAAAAAAAAATTCTTCAATAAATCCTTGAATGGATACATATTACATTGCTCTCCTGTTTGGCTTGAGTCAGTCCTGACAGGTTTTCCTGGTGGTTGTTGCGAACGATACTTCTGTCAGTAATGTTCAAGGACGAGCGTCCTGCAGCATCTGATCCCATGTCTTTTAGTCACACCCATTTTGGTGATGTGTACTGATAGCACATTGTTGGGTTTTTTTTTTTGTATTTTTTTTTATTGGAAAGGCAGATATACAGAGAGGAGGATAGACAGAGAGGAAGACCTTCCGTCTGATGGTTCACCCCCCAAGTGAATGCAATGACTGGAGCTGAGCCAATCCGAAGCCAGGAGCCTGGAGCTCCTCCAGGTCTCCCACACAGATGCAGGGTCCTAAGGCTTTGGGCTGTCCTCAACTGCTTTCCCAGGCCACAAGCAGGGAGCTGGATGGGAAGTGGAGCTACCGGGATTAGAACCGGCGCCCATATGGGATCCGGTGCGTTCAAGGTGAGGACTTTAGCCGCTAGGCTATGCCGCCGGGCCCTCAACCCTGTTTTTTGAAGTGTTTTTATTTTATTTGAAATGCACAGAGATGGAGAAGAAGGAAGAGAGAGAATAGACAGTGACAGAGAAAGATGTTCCCCCTGCTAGTTCACTCCCGCAAAAGCCACAGCAGCTAAGACGGGGCCTGGCTGAAGCCAGGAGCCTAAGACTCTACCTGGTGGCAGGGACCCAGATACTTGAGCAACCACCTTCTCCCTTCCAGGATCACATTAGCAGGAAGTTGAATTCAGAGCAGAGCAGCCAGGATGCGGATGCAAAATGCGGGCATCCCCAGTGGAGGCGGACGCACTGCCCTAAATGCCCAACCCCAACCCCTTCTTGAGTGCCTAACACTTTCCATGTTCTACCTAGGAAATCCTTGCAAACATGACGGCATTCATCCACACTTGCTTCCAGAAGCTTTACCTGTTTTCCCTTTCACATTTAGGTCCGTGAGTCACCCCACATATACGTGTTTTCTTAAGTGCAGCTCAAAATGCAATTCTTCAGACACTCATAAACTGAGATGTGAAATTCACTTGCGCTCTGAATCACTCACGCACTTAAAGGTTTTGAGCATGGGCACGGTGGGAGGCTAAAAGCAGCTAAGGTAAGCACTGAATTGTAGGACCTCGTTGGCTAGCAGGGGAGGTGGTAAGGCGTGCATGGACGTGATGTCTAGGAGGTACCACTGCAATGTGGCCTGATCATGCCTGCTCCGAGTCTTTAGCATCCTTCCCTGGGAATTCAGTGCCTTCAGGTGAAGGTCTACGTGCTTTGCTGTGTCTCACTCCCTGCCCCTCCCTCCCTGCCTTGTCTCCTAGTACCACCGACCCAGAGCCCTGCCACCCCGTCCCCCACCCTTTGCACAGACACCTGGAACTCCTGCACAGAATGAGCTGCTGTATCCCCTGTGTGTTATGCCTCCACTCTTCCCTCCTGCCTGGCCTCCAAATCCTGTGCTTTAGGTACCTAAAATACCCCTCTCTCTTCCGCAGCATCACTCGCTCCTGCACAGCCTCACCTGGCTCCTCTCTGTCTCGTGGTTGGTGTCGTGAAATCCACATCCAATCCTGCCTCTGTCACTTCCCAGAGCTCTGTGATGCTGGCTGGACATCGTCCACTGTCCAAGCCTCAGGCTCCCCAGGGGGAGAATGTGACGACTGCTGCTGTACTCCCTGTTGGGCTGGGCAAGTGAGATGATCCAGGCACAGTGGCCTGCTGCATTGTCAGGCACATGGCAAGTGTTCAGTAAATGTTAGTTTTAAAAACAGTCCTGCCCATGGTGCTCATGGCACTTCCGGCTAGCATGTTGGACCTTTCAGCAGACTCGGAGTTTCTTGACATCAGAGATCATTTCCTGTGTTCCCCACTTTTCACTAGTGCGCATTTGTGGAGTTCTCCCTCAGTGCAGGGAGCCTTCTGCAAGCCGAGGGGCAGGCTCTCCGAGTTATGGATTCAAAGACCAAGGCTCATGGATGTGAAAGCTTTTCCCTGCCAGCATGCTCAGCTAATTCACGGAACAGCCAGGATTGGGAATTCTTGCTTTATTGCAAGGTCTCTGGTCTCTCGTCTCTCTCCCCTTCTCCCTCCCTCCCTGGCACTGTGAGCTGGGTAAATATTTGATGAATGAATGAAACTGAAAAGCCCAGAACTTTCCCTCCCAAGTGTGTGGCAAAGGAGCCTGGGTTGGCTTCAGCTGCTACAGGTCTCAGCGTGACCCTCACATCTGATCGATCATGGCCTGAAACTCTCCGACAAAGCTGATAAACATCTATGGCAGGTGGCTGTGTTTTCAACTTTTCCCTCTTGGGAAACGGTGGTTTCAACATCAATAATTTGTACTTTGCGACTTCAAGGTGTGCTCTTTAATCAACACAATGCTGCCTTTCCAGAGAAACAGGTTGTTGCTTTTCACAAAATTTGCCCTATTTTATGAACCTTTGTGTTTGGCAGTTAATGACCTACCGTTTCTCTATAGCTCTATGGCGGGTCCTGAGCTTTGAACACAGTGTATCGAGAGTCTAAGGCATGATCCTGTCTTGCAGATTCTAGAAGGTTGGCCTCTCCAGCTCAACAGAAAATGTCTTGAGAGCAGGGACCACATTTGTTAACCACCTGAATTTCTGACTTGAGCAGAGATCACTAACAAATCTTGCCAAATTCATTAACTGTGTGCTATTTTCATGATATGAACCGAGGGCCCAGCCTTGGAAGGAAGGAAGAAAGCTCTTGTCCTCCACAGCTTCTGATCCCACTCAGGAGCTGAGACTCAAACCCAGTGAACATCTGAGTTGGAGCAATGGTGCATGCCAGAGAGCAATGCTAGGCACATGGCACATGCTTTGCCCAAGCATCACCCCCTCCCCCTTTTTCTTTACAGATTGGTGGGAAATTCTTTCAAAAAGCTTGGGTATTCCATGGCATTGCCTGAAACACGTGTGTGCCTGTTGAGGTACAGCACAGTGTTTTGACAGACTGTAACTGGTCGACTTGTCCACCTGAATGGCTGCCCTCTTGCCTGCCCTATGTAGGGCTCAGGTGGCTGGACTGCACCAACAGTGCCGCTGGCTTCCAATCCAAGCTCTGCACCCTCACTTTCTGGCTATGTGAGTTTCATGCTGGTGCCTGAGCTCTTTGAACCCCAGTTTATCTATGATTTTTTGTGATGATCAGTATTTTACATAAGTCCCATGCATGGTAGCTTTGGCACTTACTGTGAGGAGATGCATGTTTTGGGGGAGAACGGTTCACCAGATGCGAGGCAAGTGGTGTAGAAGGATACATTGAAACTAGACAGTGAGGCAGCCTGTCACCACAAAGCAAAAGACCCAGATGCTAATCTCGGGAGCCTGTGAATGCTCCCTTATTGCAGCAAAAAGGAGAATACCAACACGATCCACCCAGGATCTTGAGACAGGAAGAAAGATGTGCGGATGTGAAGAGGGAAGCTGATGGGAGAGGGTGGAGGAATGCGGAGCCACAACCCAAGGAATGAGGAAGTTGGGAAAATGCAGGAACTGACCTCTAGAGGGTGGTGACCCTGCCCGCACCTTGTTTTAATGCTCATAACACCCATTTTAAACTACTGACCTCCAGAACCCTAACAGCATACAGTGGTGCTATTCTGAAGCATGTTGAAGCCAGGGGCTAATTTGTTACCACAGCAGCAGAAATCCTTGCCCACCTGAAGTGTTCAGCACAGTGTGCCTTATCAACATGCATCCAACTGTTACTGTTTTTTGTCGAGGTCCCTGCCCTTGCTTAAAGAGGAAGTACTAAAAATGTGCAAGTCACCGTCCCTCCCACGTGACTCTCAACAGCAAAATAAAGAATGCCAGACCAGTCTAGGGCCTGTTGCTTGTCCACACCCAATGGCAGACAGAAGACAAAATCAGATCAATCAAGATTGCCTTCCAACAGCCCACAGGCTGTGCAGATCCTGAAGCCACACTCCGGCTCTCCCCACTCAGGAACAGCAATCTCCTTCACCCTGCCTGCCCTGAGACAAGCAGGATCCGGGCAATCCCACCCGCACGTGCGACTCTGAACTGAACACAGCAATGCTGGGCATACCTGAACTTCACCAGGCTCTGGCAGGGAAGACAGAGGCAGCCACTCGAATCTCCATTGGATAGCGTGCCACAGGAAGCACCGCCCATGAAAGTGTCCACCTTGGTATCCTGACCTTGAACCAAAGCTTGGCCGGGGACCCCAGAGAGTACTTCCTCACAAAAACATTTTCTGGAGAATGATGCAAAGAGAAGGGCTGCATGTTATTTTTTAACCTGGAAAATTTATCAAGACCAAAAGCTGACTTTTATACCAGGCCAACTGAATACCATAAGCCAAAGAATGGAGTGGCTCCCCTACCTCATACCACATATAAAAATTAGCTCAAAATGATCTTAGAACTAAGTAGAAGTACCTAATTGTAAGATTTGTAGGAGGAAACACAGGAGTAATCCTCTGTGTCCCTGGTTTAAGCACCGATTCCTTAGACCACCAAAAGTAGAAAAGGCACACACACACACAAAATCAGATAAACTGCATTTTATAAAAAGATTTTTAAAGATTTTTGTATCTTGGAACCATCAAAAGAGTAAAAAAAAAAAAAAAGGGCCCGGCGGCGTGGCCTAGCGGCTAACGTCCTCGCCTTGAATGCACCGGGATCCCATATGGGCGCTGGTTCTAATCCTGGCAGCTCCACTTCCCATCCAGCTCCCTGCTTGTGGCCTGGGAAAGCAGAGCAGGATGGCCCAAAGCTTTGGGACCCTGCACCCGCGTGGGAGACCCGGAAGAGGTTCCTGGTTCCCGGCATCGAATCGGCGCGCACCGGCCATTGCGGCTCACTTGGGGAGTGAATCATCGGACGGAAGATCTTCCTCTCTATTTCTCCTCCTCTCTGTATATCCGGCTTTCCAATAACAATAAAAATCTTTAAAAAAAAAAAAAAAACAGAGTAAAAAAAAAAAAAAGACCACTTTCAGAATTGGAGAAAATATTTGAAAATCATATAGTTGATAATGGATGTACATCCATATTATGTTAAAAGCTTTTGCATGGGCCCTGGGCAGTAGCTTAATGGCTAAAGTCCTCACCTTGTTCGTGCCAGGATCCCATATGGGCACCGGTTCATGTCCCGGCTACCTCGCTTCCCATCTAGCCCCTGCTTGTGTCCTGGGAAAGCAGTCGAGGATGGCCCAAAGCCTTGGGACCCTGTACCTGTGCAGCAGAAGTGAAAGAAGCTCCTGGCTTCTGGCTTTGGATCAGCTCAGCTTCGACCATTGCAGACACTTGGAGAGCGAATCAGCACACGGAAGAACCTTCTCTCTGTTCTCTTCCTCATCTCTGTATATCTGAATTTCTAATTAAAAATAAAACAAATCTTTAAAAAAAGCTTTTATACTTCAATAATGAAGACAAATACTCCAGCTTAAAAATGGCAAAGAATTTGAGCATATGTTTCTCCAATGAAGAAAATAATTACCAGAACACACATGAAAGATGCTTAGCAACATTGGTCATCAGGGAAATTCGAATCATAAACACTTTTAGAAATGATTTCCTACCCAGTAGACTAAAATTAAGAAGGCAGATAATAGCAAGTGTTTAGGACTATGTGGACACATCAAAACTCTCGTAAACTGTCAGTGGCAGCCACTTCGAAATATACTTGGGCAGTCTCTCAAAATGTTTAACCCAGAGCTACCATGTGACCTAGTAACTCCTCTTCCAGATGTACACCAAAGAGAAATTAGAATGCTTGTCTAAAAATTTGTATATGAATATTTCTAGCAGCATTACTCAGCTTAGCCAAGAAGAGGGAACCAGCCAACTGCTTACCAACGGATGACTGGGTAGGAAACATATGGTGTATTCCTTCAAGAGGTATCAGCCACAACAAGTACTGAAGTCGTATTACATGCTACAATATGGATGAACCTTGAAAACATTCTGCTAATTGAAAGAAGCCTGCCATAAAAGACCAAATCCCATGTATATGAAATGTTCCAAATAGGCAAAACCAAAGAGAGAATGGATTTGTGGTTACCTAGCTCTGAGGCCCAGCAAACAGGCGTGTGGAATGGGGCGTGATGCTAATAGGTTTAGCATTTCTTTTGGGAGTGTTTAAAAATGTTCTAAATGAACTATTGATGATAGTTGCACAACTCTCAACATACCAAAAATTGTTGAATTGTATATTTTAAACAAGTGAATTTTATATGTAAATAGGTCTTGAAAAGGAGGGATTTGAAATGTCAGCCCTTGACTGTTCTTGACTGAAGACAATGCTAGTCTCCCTTCTCACCTGGGTGCTGATGCTCTGGGGGTCCATCTGAAAGGCAGCTCTTGGCTCTGCTCCCCCCCTCCTCACTCTGCCCTCCTCTGCCTGACTCCATGTAACTGCATGACCCTTTTCTATGCTTCGACTGCCCTTTTCATCCAGCCTCCTACTACTATACTCCACATGCCAGCTACTCAGGATGTTATTTGTAAACACTGGAAACAACCTAAATATTCAAGAGGAGGATAGTAGACATTACGATGTTGTGCTCCACACAGTAAGATTCACCCACTTGAGAGAAATTAACAACCTGGAAAGATACCTACCTCATATGCTAAGTAAAAAAAAAAGTTTAAAAAGTGGTGAGTGGGTTATAAACTGACCACTAACACGTAGATGTGGACTGGGAAGAAAACTGGATAAAAATAGTGCACAGTGATCTCCAGTCTTCCTGGGGCAGTGGGACTCTGAATGTCCTTCTGTATCTTTAAGTTATCCAATTGCTCTGCAGAGAACATACATGCCACTGACAATCAGAAAATAAGTCTCTCACTCTGCCCACTGCCCTTTATTTGGGAAGTTCCCTCTGCACCTGCTTTGTTCTGTCAACTCACACCTGCTGCCAAACCCTCACCCCCAGCTGCATGATCAGCCTTGCCAGGTGCTCCCTCTGGCCAGTCAGGCAGGTCTGGAAGTCTCACCCCTCCAGAAAGCCTTTCCTGATTACCAGGCAGAACAAAGCCTTGCTCATCTCCACCCTTCCCAAACCCAGGGCCCCTTCATCTCTGTGGGTCATGACCAAGAAAACACTCACCTCTTTTTGCTGGGACTGGACCTCAAAGGATGTTTCCTGGTGTGGTTCAGGAGCTGGTGTGAGTGGCCCTGGATGATTCTATACATGAACTCTGAGTCTAAATGCCCAGAAGGAAACTGAAGCTTCGAACCGCCTGTCTCATCAGTGTTGAATGATGAAGATGGTGGTGATAACTTTTTGGCAGGTGTGTCCTGATTTACCATTCCTGGTCATTCAAAAACCACTCCAATGCTCCTGAAACAGCTTAAAAAGTGATCCAAGGACTTCACAGTCACCCTGGACCAGCAGCCTTTCCAAAGCAGTTAGCCTGACTTTAGGAACTTTGGGTGAAGAAATATTGCAACTGAAGGCTTAAAGGCACTTAGATTTTTCACAGGTTAATCTGCTCATGTACACAGCCAGTTTACTGGGACCAAATCAGAGAGATCTACGGTGGAAAAAGTTGGTGAACCAGCAAACTCTTGAGCGCCTACTGTGTGGAACTTTTTTTTTTTCCTGTGTGCAGCTTGTGTGAAATTGACACACAAGTGCCCCAATGCTTGGGAAGTGTGGGGACTTTATCAAGGCAGTAGCAAATCCAGAGTGATTTTTTTTTCCCTCTAGAAAACCCTGGTCCTCTAGAGAAGCCTGCCTCTAGGAATAATGCAACTCAGGAAATAAGATAGACTGTCTTGTTGTTCCCTCAAGAAAGGAGCATTTGTCACAATTCTTGGATATTGCAACTACTTTCCCTGGTCTGTGGATGTAGAAAACAATATGGAATAGAGTGTCCAGATAGATCAAGTATCCTGGCATCAACTTCTGGTGTGTTTGAAGCCAGCCTCCCTCATCAGTCATTGCACCTGTCATCTTAAAACAGGTCAAGAAAATGTGGACATAGTTTTCTTCCCCACAGATTAGGTCAGGTCTTGTTTGTTAACTGAATCCAGTAGAATGGTGGTAGGGAGGCAGCTTTTTACTCCACCCACTTCTCAAGTATTTAAAGTAGGTGACTGACTGTCAGTCATTTTTTTCTTTTCTTTTCTTTTTTATAAAGATTCACTTACGTTTATTGGAAAGTCAGATTTGGAGAGAGGAGAGACAGAGAAAAATACCTTTCATCTAGTGGATCACTCCCCAAGTGGCTACAACAGTCAGAGCTGAGCTGACCTCAAGCTGGAGCCAGGAGCTTCCTTCGGATCTCCCACAAGGGTGTAGGGTCCCAAAGTTTTGGGCAATCCTCTGTGCTTTCCAAGGCAACAGGTAGGGAGCTGGATGGGAAGCAGGGCAGCTGGGACACAAACTGGTGTCCCATATGGGATCCTGCTGTGTGCAAAGTGAGGATTTAGCCACTAGCTTATCACACCAAGCCCACTCTCATCAACCTTTTTCCATTCCTGCCACCCCGACGTAGGCCTGGATCATGCTTTCCCTGGGTCACTGTCACCAACATCTCCCCCAGGTCCATCCAATCAAGGCTGGGAAACTGACAGTCCTCGAGGAAGCCCTTAGGAAGTTGGTGATCTTCATTCTGCTCTTCCCCTGGGGTGTGTTTTTGTTGTGACACGTGTTTTTGTTGAATGGAGTATGTAAGTTGAGGGGGGTATGGAAACACTGCTGTTTTATTTTTTTAGAAGATTTATTTTATTTTTACTTGAAAGTCAGATATATGGAGAGGAGGGGAGACAGAAACGAAGATCTTCCATCTGATCTTCCATCCCCAAGTGGCCACAATGGCCGGCGCTGTGCTGATCCGAAGCCAGGAGCCCAGACCCTCTTCCTGGTCTTCCACATGGGTGCAGGATCCCAAGGCTTTGGGCTGTCCTTGACTGCTTTCCCAGGACACAAGCAAGGAGCTGGATGGGAAGTGGGGCTGCCGGGAACACGAACCAGTGCCCATATGGGATCCTGGTGCATGCAAGGTAAGGACTTTAGCCACTAGGCTACTGTGCTAGGCCCAACACTGCTGTCTTTGAGAGACTAGGAGGGGAGGGAAGATAGGAGAGCTCAAGGATTACAGGGCAGTGCAACCTTAACAGGGAAATATGTCTGCTGCCCTTGGAGTCCACGTGAACCGGCTTCCCTATTCTCCCAGAAGGCCTGTTAATGCTGCCTGCTAGGGGAAACCCCTGCTTCCTCAACCAGCATTCACTGAGTGCCGGCATTACACCAGCCAGTGTTACAGGTGCCAACCATGAGGTTGTGAATCAATCATGCCCAACCCTCAACAACATGGATAAACACACAACACCTGGATGAACACCCAATAAATTCTGCGGAAAAGGCCGTACTACGACTGGAAGGTAAATGTGATTGTGGTTGTGGAATGTTTGGGAACAACACGTTTAATAGCCAGTGGTTTTCAAAAGCTAAGGATGGGATCTGGGATTAGAAGGTGGCAGGTGCAGCAACAAAACAAAACAAAACAAAACAAAACAAAACATAAAACACCTGTTCTGATGTTTAGGATCTTGACCATGGTGGTGAATTCAGGAACCGACATAAAACTGTCTAGTGTACGTACACACACACACTGAAATGAGGACAAATGAAACTGCCAAATCTGAGTCAGAAGGGTAGATGGGACATGTGGAAGTCCTGGTTGCAGTGGTGTGCCATACTGGGCAGCATGATGCTGACATTTGGAGCAAAACCAGCAAAGTTTGCATGAGACCTTTCTGTGTGTTTTCTCAGGACTATATAGGTATGTGCAGTTACCCCAATAAAACACACACACACAAGTCCCTGGCCCACAGAGCCTACATTCTAATGGAAATGAAGCCTGATTTTGTGGTGGTCACAAGGCAAAGCCAAGCTCGTCCTGACTCAGGCCTGCTCCCTCTGGGGTAGTACGCACACGGCCACCAGTCACTCCTTCCCATCCCTGAGACATGTGACTTGGTGGAATTTACATTAAGTGCAGAACAAAGGTGTGAATCCCAGCTACCCTGACACCCCCTTCCTCCACCCCCCAACTTGTGTACGTAGGAATGGTCCGACCTGCCTCTGGTTATTTTAACCGCACTCCAAACATCTGTGATAAAGGGGAACCTTATATGTTCACAGGGCCCCCAGTAAGTGTGTGGAGCCCTGCTGGGTTCATATCCAACTCTCCCCTTCCCCTGATCCACAGCACTTCCTGTATCAAAAACTATCAGCCAACTGTTTCTCTGTCCTGAACACCTGGTCTACCCTGACAGTGCCCATGAGTGTAGTATTTCCTCCACACACGGGCCCGAGCCAGCCTTGCTGCTCTACTTCTGCTCATGCCAGTCCTGGCTCCTGACTCCATCCTAGACTCTAGTCCCCAGCCATGCGTAGCGAGGTCAATGTCCAGCACTGTAACCTGGCCCTGCAAGGGAGGCCCTGGGTCAGGCTGCCCCACTGACTGTGCAGAGGCATCTAGAGGCTATCCATAGGGAGAAGCCATGGAAAAATAAAGAGATTTTAAAGTTTTTATTATTTTCCAGTATGGTAGGTCTTGTATGGAATGATCACAAAGAAGCATATCCTCCTGGTCATGTGATTCACTGACAGTCAGAACTCCCACAGCGACAACTCAGTCTGTTCGAAAGGAGGACAGGAGGCAGAGAGGGGATAAGAGGGAGGGAGACAGGTGCATGTCTTAGTCTTCCCTAACGTGTGATCTGTTGCTTAGTCTAATCACAAACATAGTGTGATTTAGTACAACATCTGATTCATGGTCCAAGTGTTTATCCTAAGGAAATGGCCTTTCTTAGAGGTGCTGGAGCTAATCAGTAAACAATTGACTTTAAATAGGGTTTTCATGGCTGAAATGCGGGAAGAATCTGACACACTCTGTCTCCAAACCTGCATGGAAGCATCCAGAAAAAGCCAAGCAGGGACCTCCCCTCTGAACAGGTATCAGCCTGGAGTCCTGCGGGTCCTGTGGCCTGAGTCACCCGCCAGCGCCCACATGCCAACGCCATCAAGTCTCGGGGCCCTCCCGGCGATCTGGATCCCTGTGCTGCTCCCCCTGGGAGGGTGCCTGCTGCCTCGCAACCCAGTCTGTGTCCGGGATGAATACCCCATGGAGGTCCAAGTGAATCTCCACGTCAACCGAGGCGCGAGCCAGTTCCGTAAAGCTTTTGGCATCCAGAATAAGGAGAAAAGGAGGCTTTTGGGGATCAGTGGAGACGATGGCAGATAAGATAACTCCTTTGGGAGAAACAAAAAGAGATACTTCATGAAGTGCACCTGGGAACCTCCTCCAGCTGGGGGCAGGGGTCACACTTTCCAGCTGTGTCTCACAATCCTCTTTAGATTTTAGGCATCTGAGGCTACTTCCCCACTACCTAAACACTTGCAGAGAGTTAACTTTGGGGGTGACACTGAGGCCAACAGGTGTCACTGCACTCACATGGCACACCATGAGCCCAACCCATCCCTTCTGCACTCAGCAGCACTGACAACCTATGCTTTCCCATTTGCAAGCTGGGACCACTTCAGCACTCACTCTCAAGGGACAGTGGGTGGAAGGCAACAGTGCACAGGCACTCGCAGGCAAACACCCAGGGGCAGCACACATGACTGACCTGGATTCAAACTCTTCCTCTGCACAACCTGGGCGTGTGAACTTGGGGAGGCTATCTCCCTCTTTGAGCCACCCCTTGGTAAAACAAAGATGCCACTCCCTGCCCTCTGAGAGAATGTACAGGGAGCACCTGTCCAGCCGGAAGAAGCTGCCAATACCTCCAACCTGGGGGACGCTGGCAACACCGGGTCCCTGACCTGGTGTGCCACGCCACAATCAGGAGTAAGACAAGGACCAGATGGAAAATCACTCCCTCCTCACCTAAGGGAAGAGGCTGGCAGGCTCAGTGGGACAGCCCATCCTTCCCTGCAGGTGTGGGTGTCCCCACCCACGATTCTTGCCACCTTCCTTGGCATGCCCAGCGCATGGGTGGGGGCATTTCTAAGACCAAGGCAGAATCTAAGAACGGAAAAGACTACCTGCTCACATGGAAACCTCAAAAAGGAGATGGGCCAAAAACAAAAATAAAAAACAAAACAAAACAACAAGGAGGATATTTCTCAGAGCCCCACGAACAATTTATACACTTTTACATGGAAACTTGAACCACAGCCATCATCATAGATTTAAAAGCGAGATTCTGCACCAGCAGATACACCCAGCAGAAAGGACATGGGCTCTGCCCACACAGAGGTCTCGCTTCAGTCCTTGGCTCTTGGGTGGTCTCCCCTAAGCCACTGCAATGTCCTGCTTGACATGAGGGTCTTTGTTGAGCTGGGGCCTAACTACATAGTCTCTACAGTGTGATCTGAAGGAGGGTACTTGGGCCATGAGGTGTCAGCCATGTGGACAGCCATGTGGCTGAGCCCTGGGAGAGAGAGGCTGTGCAGACTCGTGCTTGGGAAACTTCCCTGACTGGCAGTGTCAGCACACGCTGTCGCATGCAGTCAGCAGGAGACACTGGAGCTGTCCTTGGCTCATCTGCTCCCTCCTGGACCCTGTCCCATTCACCTCTTCCCTTAGGTGACTGTAACCCATAAACTCTTGGCTGCAATCACCCATAACCACAGGAAACAGTGTGATCAGTGAATCCTGTTCACGAATGACTCAACCTGAAGGTGGTCTTGGGGACCCATGACCTTGGAGTTGGTGTCAGATATGCTATGGTCCTGGGGACTCCTAAGCCTGTAACTCAGACTCAGACACACATGGATGGCACAGCGTTCTCAGCTGTCGGAACTGGGACTCAGCTGCCTGGAGCGACATCTGGGTCTGACATGTGCTCAGAGAACAGTTGTCACATGCAGTGAGAGGCAGCCTGCTCAGTCTTACCGTCATCTTCATCCTTCGCCTTTGGGGCAGGCACAAACAGGGGCTCTGCCGGCCAGCAGCCCTCCTCCTCCCATTTTAAGGATGACTTCGTGAGAATGTCATATTTTAGAATCTGCAGACAGAAGAGAAATTTGTAGGCATGGCTTGTTTGAGAGCAGGCTTTTTCCCTCTGTAAATAAGGAGGCATCAAGACCACCAGAAAAAGATCAAGTTCCCCAGATGTAGAGTTTTTAAAATGTTTGTTTACTTATTTGGAAAAGAGAGGAGAAAAATAGAGAAATATTGCATCAATTAATTTACTTTTTAAATGTCTGCAGCAGCTAGGAACTCCACCTGAGCCTCCCACAAGGGTGGCAGGGACCCAAGGCCTCCCAGGGTGTTCATTAGTAGGAAGGTGGACTGCAAGCGGAGGTGGAACTTGAACCTGGGTACTCCCAAATGGAATGAGGCATCCCAAACAGGGGCTGAATCTGTTTCCCCAAAACAGCCTCCCTCAAGCTTAGACATTTGAAGTCTTCTCCAGTCATCACAGCAGAGCTAGAAGAATCAGACTTTCCTCCTCTAACTTCAAATATGAACCATTATATAGCTGGTACTGTGGGACAGTCTTTTTAAATGGTAAAAATCCTAACGTTGGCACTGACTTAAAACTGCATCTGCATTGTCAATTAATACAATCCACGCAGACACTAAAAGCATAACACAATTTCTGTGTTGCTTCAATAAGTACAAGTCCCCAAACCAGTCATTACCCTCACAGGCCTATTTCCCTTGATGGCATGGGATTGGAGGGGAGTGGCTTGGGCTGTGGTGTGTTTTGGGGGGAAACCCTAACTTTTTGGCTTTGCATGTCTCTGTCCTTTTTTGTTGTTGTTGTTTAAATGTTTTTCATATCAAGCACTTAGCCTAGTGGTTAAGATGTCTGTTTAGGGGTACACACTCAACTCCTGCTCCTAACTCCAGCTTGCTGTTCATGCAGATCCTGGGAGGCAGAGTTGTAGGCTCAAATACGTGGGTCCCTGCCGCCCAACATGAGTGACGTGGCGTGAGAAGCCTGCACCCAGTTTTGGCTTGGCCCAACTCCAGGTGTGGCAGGAATCTGGGGAGTACACCAGCAGAAAGGAGTTGTCTCTCCCTTGCTCACACTCACAAAATCAAATAAGTATAAATTTTCCATTTTATTATTTAAAAATAAAGCTGGTCAAGAAAAGCAGAGTCTGCCATCCCTCGGCCAAAACACAGGACGGCTTTGACAAATAGAAGCTTTAAAAACAAAACCAGCCCTCCTGGTTTCAGCTATGCCCTCTTGTGTACGAGGGGGTGCAGGGTCTGGGATGTCCCTGCACTCAGGTCCTGTTGCATTGTGGCACTCAGCTGGTGTCAGCACACGGGTATGAGAATGGACAGCAGCTGGTAAATTGCAGCCCTGAGCTGTACTGTGTTCAGCATAGCTTCCTTCCTCGGAGGGTCCCTCACAACTTCAAGTGCATCTTGTTCCAAGTTGGCTTTGCTCTCCTGGCCTCAAAGCCTATGGGGCTCCATACCTTGGTTGGGATTGGGCTCCACTGCACATTGGCAGCATAGATGTATCGGTACGGCTTCCCGTTGTGGGCATAATTGATTCGAGGCAGCTCTAAGCCTGGGGAGAAACAAGATGGCTGTTGAGGCCTTGCTGGGCTTCCTTCCCACAAAAGCAATTCCCTAGCAGAGACCCCCACACTTGATTCCCACCCTGGACCGCATCAAAGGCGGTCGAAGGCAGGGGAGGGAACCCCTAATAATTACATCGGGAGAGTCAGGATCCAGAGACCCAGATTTCGAGATGCATAAACAGCCCTCATTATCCAAGATAGAAATCAGAGAATTGCTTGATTAAAATCAGAGGCTACTGCAATTTTTGAAAAACTTAAAAAAAAAAAAGCCAGCACTAATGTATGTGGGAGTGAAGCGAAACTTTGGACGTCATGCGAAGGACTGCCAAGGGGCAACAGTGATTTGCATCTGGGAAATTCTCAACTAATAAGGAAAAATAATGCTTAGTGTGTGGGCATACTATCACTATTATTGGTAACATGATAAATATTGCAGGGTTAAGGGGAAAAGGTTGGAGCCAAGGACAAGCCACACTTCATTAGAAACCAGAAGCGCTTCTGAAGCCGTGTTGGGATAACGGCTGCTTTCCTATGATGAGTTCTGAGGTTTCTCATTATGTATCTTTTTCTCTGTGCTTATTACATCCATAACAAAAATATCACATCCTTCTACCCCCATCCATGTAAAGATAATATGGCTTCATGGGCGGCTGGTGTCTTAAACAGAATTTTTAAGTCTGGATACTGAACTAAATGCGTGCTCTCCTCCCCTCTTAGGGAATATTCCAGGTAATACAGCCAATTGCTAGTGAGGATTGAAGGTTTGAGAACAAATGCAACAGAGGAAGAAATGCTGACCACAGGAAGGCTCAGGGGAAGGACTCCAGGGTGTGAGTGGTCACTGGTTGCCCTCCAGGGTGAATGGAGGTGATGTTGAGATGGGAGGGACTGCCCAATCCCACGTGTGAGTAATACAGAACCTCCCGAAGAGCAGGTCAGAGGCAATGTGAGAAAGGGGCCGCTCACCGTGCCACGAAGAACAAGGTGCCCACAGCTGGCCTCAGAGCAGTCTACAATGCTCCCAGGCCCCTCTCAAAGCTGACTGGGCTCCCTGTGTCCCTGCAAATGGTCACCCCTGGGCAGGCAGGGGTTCACTGAAGTCTGACTGCCTCTGCAGAGTCTCTGTCACTCTCGAAGGGGCTTCAGCATGTGGGAAAAAGCTCAAGTTGAAGTACACTAACGGAGAGCAGCAGCTTTGCAACATTCTAGATGCTATGGTGTGCTCGGCCAAAGTGTAAATGCAGAGCCTGGGGGCTGTGGAGTCAGAGGGATCCGGGTGCTGATCCCAGCTCCGGGCCCACCTTGCGGCTCTCCGCTTTGCCATCTGCAGCCTGTCCTGGCACCTGTCCCTACAATGGTACCATTTGCTAGATCCCACCACTGGCCAGGCCTAGGCTAAAGCCTGGATGCCTGTGAGCGCCTTGAATGTCAGCAATAACAGCAAACCCTTGGGGAGGTGAAATGGTAGGATATCTGAGAAGTAGTGGTGAGGGCCTGGCACAGAAGCACCTGTGAAGACAAGACAGGACGGCTGTTCCCAAGGGGGGGCTGGGGCACAGTGGAAGAATTAGGAGCAACTATCTTTGCTTAGATGTTTCAGTATCATACAACATTGCCACATTAAACAATGGTAACGACAATAGAAAAATAATGTCTCTACCCTAATCAACTAAATAAGATTACTTAAAAATAATAATAAAAAAAAAATGTCTCAAGTCACCAGATCTTCCCCAGATGGGCTAGGGAAGCGGGCAGGGAGGCAAGGCCTTAAGAGCTGGGGGACAAGTCTACACTTGCATGTTCACTTCCACACAGACCAAGGCAGAGATGCGACACAGCTGGATGCATGGGCTACTGTTCATACAAGTGGCTCCTCTTGGCAAACCTGAGGTCACTCTAGGAGAGTCTCCAGGAGAGTTAGCCTTCCAGATGCCTGGCCCCAGTCTGGGGCAGGATTTAAACTCAGCCATATTCTGAGTTTAAATCCACTCTGCCACGTCTAGCAGTGTGCTTGAGCGTGCCTGCTCAGTTAGTAATTTTATGTTTGATTGATTAGTTGATTGGTTGAGAGAACATGAACTCCCATTGGCTGGCTCACCTCCCAAATGCCCACAACAACTGAGACTGGGCCTGGCCAAAGCAGGGAACCAATCCAGATCTCCCATGTGGGCAGCGTGGATCCAAACACTTGAGCTGACGCCTCTGCCCCCATGCTCTGCATGAATTGGAAGCTGGAGTCAGCAGCAGAGTCAGGACTCAAAGCTAGGCACTTGGACATAGAATGTGGACATCCCAAACAGCACCCTGACTATGAGGCCAAACCCTCACCCCAACTCTGCCCTTGGAAGTCCAGGCACTGCACCCTCCGTGCCACATCTGTCTCGTCTTAGGTGCTGCTGAGACTCCCCAGAAACACCATCCCTGCTCTAATGGCCTTACTTTTGGAGCAGGGGCACCTGTTACTGGATATTAGCAACATCTGGAGACATTTTTGGGTTGTTGTAATTCAGGGTAGGGTTCGTCCCCTGCATCCAGTGGGTGAAGGAGATCAGGGATGCCGCTCAACATGCTACAGACCCAGAGTCAAGCATGAGTCATTCAGGGACATATTGACGCTCAGGTTGACAAGCACTGCTCCTGTATGGAGTGGCTGTCTTGAGGCTCCTCTTCTCCATGCAACTCTGTCTCTCTCAGGTCCCCTTTGTAAGGTGGCACCCACAACACCTATTCTGCAGGTACTGAGACGGTGCAGACACACAAACGCGACTGCTTTACTCTGCTCAGCAAGCCAGTGGTCAGGAAGTCACAGCATCTGTGGAAGGCCCCCATGGCTGTGGTTTAAGACATAGGAAAGAGGAATGTCCCCCGCATGGGAGCATGGCAGGAGCTTCTGCTTTTCATCTGTGACAGGTTTGACAAGGAGAGGCCCTGGGGTCTCCACAGCAAGGAGCCCCTCCCTACAGGCACGTCAGAGATGCACTTTACCTTCATAAAGCAATTCTGGCTGGCAGTAGACTTGGTCATCTTTCCCCTTCAGGGCTGTTGCCGTAGTGGATGTCAGTTTGATTAAATTGGAGCCCACTTCTGCATTCTGAAAAGAATCAACAACAAACAAAAAGAACTTGTTGTCCAGAGTAAAGCCATGTACAGTTTAAAACTGCATTAATGTATGTTGTCATGCTTGGCCTCAAAGGCCAGAGGAAGTAGCTGTTTTATCATTGTTAATTTTTTAAAATCAGGACTGGCAGGTTGCAGTGGCTGCCTCAGCATCATGAAGCTGGTGGGCGGCAGGAGCCAGGCTCTTAGAGCCATGGCTTGCTGCTCTCACTTTGTGCAGCTTTCACCTCCCAGGGAAAATTGCTGTGCTTCTGAGAGTCGCTTCTTAGTTAAACATGGGATGATTCACCTGTAAAAGGTTGCATCAGCCATGAAGAGGCTGTTTATAAAGAGTTTACAATGATAGAAGAAATGCTTATGATATAACAGTGGCGGGGGGAAGCATACAGATAAATTTCACAGGCAGTCTGAACTGAGCCACATTAAAAATGACATTGAAATGAAAGAAGAGGCTGCTTCAAAAGTTCATGGCAAATGGAATTAAAAAGATGAGTTTATTTTGTTGCAAAATGTCTCTGAAGTCCAAGCCTGTGATGGGTCTTCAGAAAGCTCACAGCAAGCATATGTTGTGAGATCTTGCACACAGCGGGACTGTGGAGTCTTTAATTTCTTTTCTTGTGTTTCAGTTATTTCTCTAATGAAAAGGTATAATTGCTGAAATGACAATAAAGAGGTCATACTGGGCCTGGGTCACCTGGCCTGGGTCCTAGGGCCCCGCCTGCTAAAACTCGTCCTCATTGGAAAAGACAGAACAGTGGACGGCAGGCCTGGATACACATGGAGGATATGGCAGTCCATTGGAGCCTACAGAGACATCTGCTACCATAGCAGAGGAAGTAGAACAGAGCAAATTGGACAACTACTCCAGCCAAATGATGACAGCAAACATTTTAGTAAATGGAGACATTAAGGTAGACTATGTCAGCCAATGGATATCAAAAATGTTTCCTCATCCTTGGATTGGCGAGATCGACAGCATTTCAGAACTACTGAATCCACCTGGGCAGTACCTTCAGAGTGAGTATCACATTAGGACCCTGGGTAAGTATCAGGTAGCCATTCTCCATCCCCAGATACTGGGGCAGTTGGGAGGCTGGGTGTGGCTTCTCCCCTTATCTTACCCCATCCTCCAGATACAGGAAGAAGAAACAAAGATCACATCCACTTCTCCCTAACCCTCTATCCTTCCCACCCTGATCAACTCTCACTCTAACCATGGGCTACCCTGAAGTTCTGCTGCCTTTTTTGCATAATGTGGATAATGATGGAGGTATGCCTTTCCCAGCATTCCAGCAGAGTGAAAGAGACCATCCACACCAACAGCTTATGGAGAGTGGCTGGTTAATAGGAAGTGCTAGAAACATGTGAACTGCTTTGGTGGATGATATCGTCTTTGTTATCCAGTCCCCCACACTCCGATCCCCATCCATGGGAGATGGATAATGCCCACAGGAATGCCAGAAACCACCGACAATAACTGCATTGACAAGCACTGATAACCACATTCCTAGGTGACGGCAGCAGGCAGGTAGCACGCAGTGTGGCTGCACAGAGGAGGCTCTTGCACTGTGCAGGGAGATGCGCTTTTACATCATGCTGCTCAGACAGCATGTGATATAACACCCACGGAGGTTCCCCCTGAATAATTTTGGACCATGGATGGTTGAAAGTAACTGAAGCTGCAGGTAAGGAGAACTGTTGTATTATTTTTAGCAATGCCATTAGGATTCTAGTAATTATTACATGGCAGCCATGCTAAGAGGGTGGGTGAAACCCTAGAAGATACTGAGGGACAAAATCATAGAAGATCATGATTAAGGTTGATTTCTCATTTGCGTCTTCCTCTTCAAAATCTTCAAAATGGCTTTTCTCATTTGACCCAGGCTATTTGAATCATCACAACTTTCTGCTGGGAAGGGGTAAAGTTTATCACCTCCATGCAGTCCAAGGAAGGAATTCTTAGAGATCTGCTTTAGTCCAGGCCCTCAGTTGATACAGAGGAGACAGAGGCCTCAGAGAGAGAAGGTGACTTGCCCAAAGCCAGACAGAGAGAAGCAGTGCCTGGGGCCAGCCCCACACAATGCAATTCCCCTGTCCAGAAGCAAGAGGCCAAAGCTGGTGAGAGGCTCTCAGGGGCTCCATGCCAGCAAGCCTCAGCTCATGCTATGCCTAACACCTCAATCTAAATCTGCATGGTCTCTCAGGCATTTGTCCTGGTCTGCAATTATTCCCTTTGCAAAGCTGTTTCCCTTTCTTAGGCCTGTCTTCCCCACAAAATCAGGGGTCAGATTTTGCTCAGCCAGCCCATGGCATACAGCACCAGCAAAGAGAGAATGAAAGAATGCGTGACCCCATGAGCGTCTCCACTGAGCATCAGGGGGCCCAACACACGTTCAGCAGGTTGGGAGTGAGGGGCAGAGGAGATGAGGAGCACCGATGGAGCCTCCCAGTCCTCAGGACATCCCAGGAACGGAAGCTCCAACACCTGCACCTGCACGGCGCCTGCCTGCAGTCAGCTGGAGGCCTTCCTACTGCTTTGCTGGGCCTGCCCAGGCCTTGATGCCAGTGTCTACAGCCTGAAAGTGGTCAGACTGGTTGAGGGAGACGCCCAAATGTTTCCACACCTAGCAGCCACCACCATGACTCGGCTGCTTGCATAGGCCAAGGTGTACACCTTTGGGAATAAATCACTTTGCAGTCAGGATTCAACAAGACACTGCAGGCTGCTAAGGCAATGGCTTAGGGATGTGGTACACCCAGAGCCTCAGCCTGGATATACAGTCTGACAGTGGGTGTGGCTGGGCCTGCTCCCCCATCCTTCACTGGCCTGGTGCTGAGCGTAAGTCATATTGCTTTGCCCTGCACCTGAGTATTATGGCTAGGATTCAATTCAATAATGGCTATGAACGTCCCCAGGCCAGGGCTGGCTAGACTCACCCTCATCCCTGGGAGGAAGAACAACTTGTGACCAACCTCAGCTCAAACACCACACAGACAATTCTTCTAGGCTGGGCGGGTTACTGTGTCATTTGTGGCTATGAGGATAACAAATATTTCTGAGGGTAGGGATGTGGGTTAGCAAAGCATCTACTGGGCCCTCGGATGTGTGGGACCCAGGATGAGAGCACAGCTAGAGGTTCACCAACAAGATGTTATCAATACAACCTTGCCAAGCAAAGAGGCAGACTGTCCTCTCCCCAGCTGTTCCAACACATAGACCTTGGCAATGCTGGGGGAACCCCAGGGCCCAACAGGGTAACACCAGCCATAGGTTCCTGTTCGAATCTTTTAACTGAGAATAAAAAAAATAGAAAATTCAGTTCCTTGGCTGAAGCGCTCATCAGCGCACATTGGCAGCGGTGACCACAGTGGACAGAGGTTCTGTCCCAGCAACAAAGCCTGCATAGTGCACAAAGGTAGTCAGGAAGCAGGAGTGAACATGAAATCTCAGGACACCTTGGGAGTGAGGTGCAATAGGATAGTGTGGTGGCAGCCCCTGTCTTCCTCCCCAGCCCACTCCAGGCTCCATCCCCAACTCTAGGGATCTTCCAGCCCACACAGCCTAGTTTCCAGCCAGCCCTGGCTGCTGCCTGGACCTGGAGTGGGCACTCCAGTGGCTCAGTCTGATCCTGGGAGGGCAGAAGCAGATGTCAAAGCAGGATTGGGGTTCAAGGTATGCGAGTGTATTTGGAGTGGGGCATGTTTCTGGTTGGGCAGAAGTGTAGGCTCTGGGGACTGTCACTTACATAGGATAGGCTGTACTAGAGACAGAAAGGGCACAGCAAGGGCTCCTGCATGCCCAGCTCAGGGCAGGGGCCCTCTCTCTCCAGGGTCTGAGAGTAGAACAGGCATGGAACACAGGGCCTGACACACTGTGTGCTCTTGATAAGCTGTAGCTTCTCAAATGAGCACATCTTTAATTTTGCATTTGGAGACAAAGCCCAAACCTACTGATGCAGGCACTGAAGTCCAAGGTGAGCCCTCTCCTGGCCCCAGGCTCTAAGGCAGCCCCAATGCCCTTCAGGATGAGGGCAGCAGCTGTCCCCCACTGCCTGCACATTTCCTGTCTTCCAGCCACACCTGCTCCCCTGCCAAGCCCCGCCCTAGACACTGTCAGCTCTACAAAAACAGGCCCGGTGCTGCCCTGCCTGTCCGTGACCCCAGCTGGCCCAGAGACCATGGAATCTGGGGCAGTCTGGGTCCTCAAATCCAATTCACTGCTGCCTGTTCTACTGGATGACTCTTACTGGGCACAGGAGGACTTTGTGCCCATGATTGATTAATTTGAAGGTCAGTTATAGAGAGAGACAAAGATCTTCATCTGCTGGTTCATTGCCCAGTTGACTACAATGCCCAGCACTGAGCCAGGCCAAAGTCAGAAGCCAGGAGCTTCATTCAGGTCTCCCACATAGGTGTAGAGGTCCAAGCACTGGGACCATCCTTCACTGCTTTCCCCAGGCCATTAGCAGGGAGCTGGATCAGCAATGGAGCAGCCAGGACATGAGTAGGTACCCATATGCAGCTTTCGCTGCTTTGACACAGCACTGGCTCTTTTTGTGCCATTTTAGAGACTCTGCTTCACCCTCTTCATTCATGATATTTGAGAGCTTAACAAGTGTCCTCCAGTACGGGGGATAGAGCTACAAGACAAAGAGAATCGTGCCTTCCAGGGTACTGAACCCTTGTAGTGCTTCACTCTACAGAGACAGGCAAAGCAAGAGCATGCATTCATCCCAGGGGAGCAAGGAGAGCTGAGCAAGACCCTGCTAGACCCACAGGTACTGAGATGCAGGCCACCCCAGCAGAGGGCACCGCAGGTGCAGCTCTGGTTGGAGCCAGAGTCATGGCTTCGCATATGAACTGTTTTGCCTGCCTTTGCAGGTGCAGCAACTTGAAAGTGAAGACGACACATTTAAGGACCCATAAACAGCCATCAAACAGTGTGGTCAGCCCGGGGCTTGCTGACCTCTGCTATTTCACAGCCACACACAACATGCACGGCAGCTTTTATAAATACACACGCTAACCTTTTTCGCGTGGCCCCATGGAAGCCATCTGCCTCTTGAAGCGGTGAAGGTGATACAATCTCGTGGTGTGCAGGCCAAAGGAGGCAGCAGGCTCCACCCTGCACGATACTGCACAGGGCTGACATCAGCCTTGGGAATGTTCCCCTGCTTCCTCCTGCACCGCAATGCCTCCTGGGTAAGGGCAGCAGGGCCTGAGCCTTGTGTGTGGCCACATAGAGAGAAAGTGAGCCCATTTTCTCTCTCCATCTTTCTGAACGGCCAAGGAGACGGTTTTGGATGCCACAAAGACTTTATTTTCATCAAGGGTTGCGTCTTGGCCAGTAACAACCCCTAACCTCAAGCTGAAGACACCTGCTATTCCTCATCTGATTGTCACACTCAGCTTCTCTGTGCAGCCAGCAGGGTTGCTGTCTCCTAAGTAGACACACTTCCTCTTGCCTGCGTCTAGGGATCAGTGAGTAGCTGGCAGCACAGAGGTGGATCTGGAAGTGTTAAGCAGGGGTGGTCTGAGACACGGCCAACAGTGAGGCAGCTGAGGAGGTGCTGCGGACACAGCAGAGCAGCCAGCTGCACAGCAGACGAACCTGGGGTGCTGCTCGCTGCTGGGAATCTAGCCAAACCCTGCTCCATGGACAAGGAGGGGGGACACTGTTCCGGGGAATGTTCTACAGGCCTATAGAACTTGGGGTTCCATCCAGGACAGCAGCAGCCTTTTCATCCACTGTGAGCACTAGGATCTCACATGGGCACCGGTTCATGTTCCAGATGCTCCACTTCCAATCCAGCTCCCCGTTTATGGCCTGGGAAAAGCAATGGCGGACGGCCCAGATCCTTGGGGGACTAGGAAGAAGCTCCTGCCTCCTGACTTTGCATCAGCTCAGCTCCAGCTGTTGTGGCCATTTGGGCAGTGAGTCAGTGGATGAAACATCTTTCTGTTTCTTCTTCACTCTGTAAATTTGCCTTTCCAATAAAAATAAATAAATCTTGAAACAAAACAAAACAAAAACCCCCTGCAGATTTAAAGATGGCTCCCAGCTTGGTTGTGCCTCGTAGGGCTGTGTGACCTGTGGCATGCTCCGTACTCTCTCCGAACTGCCAACCTTTGATCTCTAAGATGAGGTTACTCTAGGGACCTCTCCCACAGGTGGCTGCGATCATGAAAGTGAGGTAAGGAAAGGAAAATGCTTAGCAAAGTACCTGGCACATGGAGTTCAGTTGGTAAATGTGGGCTATCAAAACGTAATTGAATTAAATTTGGTTTCATTTAAATTAATTAAAGCATGAAGTCAGTAGCATCTGGAGCCTCCCATGGAGCCCTGAGCCTCAGCAGAGCTTCCACCCTGACCACACGGAGGACCACACAGCTGCTTGGAATCAGGAGACCACGGTGCAGACAGTGACGGGTTCCTGCCACAGGCTGCTAGGAGGGCACTTAAAAAGAGGCTGGTGAAGAATGCAGCCTGTCAGGGAGAGACATGCAGTCAATATATGGGGCAGAACAGTGGAACCCAAAATACTGAGCATCCAGTCAGCATCACAGAGACTCACTACAGTGCCAAGTGACCTCCCAAACATGATGGAAGCTACAAAATTGCCTCCCAAGGCCTTTCAGGAATGTGGCAGAGCGTGGACGTGAAAGACACTGTATTTATGTTTGAAAAGTTGCATGTGTTCACTTGAAAGGCAGAGACTGAGTGAGGGAGAGCAAGCACTCCGTTCCACTGGCTTACTTTCCAAATGCCCCAGGTCAGGGCTGAAGCCAGGACTCCGTCGGGGATGGGGTGGCGGTCGCCGGCTCACTTGGGCTATCACAGCGCCTCCCAGGGTCTTTATGAGCAATAAGCTGGAGTCAGGGGCCAGGGGTGGGGGCTGAACCCGGGGACCCTGGTGTTGGATGTGAGCCTCTTAGCTGCTAGGTTAAACGTCTCTCCCAATAAGTTTGGTTAATGCAAAAAGCTTTGACACCCAGGCATAGTTTTCTCGTTAGAACATTTTACACAAGAATTACTGACGCAGAAGGTGCAGGCAGGCAAATCCTCTGGGGCAGAATGCAGACTTGGAGTTGTCTGGGTGGTGCTGGGGGAGCCGGGCAGTGGAGAGACAGTGAGAGGCGGGGCTAAGGGGTGTGCAATTCTTGTTTTGACTGAAGAAAATGTCCTACAGTTGTTGTGGAGGGGCATTTGGCCCAGCAGTTAAGACGCTGCCAGGGATCCCATGTCATGCCATGGGGCATGGGTTTGAGTCCTAGCTCTGCTTCTGAGTCTAGCTTCCCACTAATGCACCCTTGGGAGGCAGTAGGGAGGGCTCAAGTGCTTGGGTCTCTGCTACCTTGCTCCTATGTGGAGGTCCCAACTTGTGGCTTACTGCCAGATCCCAGCTTTTGTGGGATTTGGCAGATGGAACTGATAATTTTTAAAAATATGACTGATTGTGGTGACAGCTGCACAGCTCTGGGAATTTCACTTGGTCCCTTGTGTTCACTTTCTAAAGATGCTGCTACTTATCTAGATCACTTCTGGAAGCATCATGAAGGACAGGCTTGTCATTAAGCATGTGTCACTCTGTTTTCACTGTCAATCAAGTAAGCGACTGTGTGACTTCCTGCCTGGACTCAGGTCCCCAGGAGGAAAATGGGGCATAACGGGAGCCATTACCTTGTCCACGTGGAGTGGCACAGCAAACCTCCGCAGGGTGGGGACCGAGGTGAGCCTGGAGTTCTCCTCAAAGTTCTGGTTCAGGTTGGCCAGGTAGAAGAGCTGGTAGAGGCTGCTGTCCTCATAGGCAATGACATCAAACACGACACAGCCGTCCTCCTCGTAGGCGTTGACATGATGGAAGACCACCAGGGGGTCAGTGTAGAACTTGGTGGGCAGCGGCTTCCGCGTCCTCTGGTCGATGATGTGGATGTAGGTCTAGGAAGGAGACGTGCACCTGACAGGGCTGGCACTGTGCTCTGGAGGCCAGACAGACCTCGCCTGTCAGGAGCTGGGCTCGGCTGTAGTTCAGCCTCCCAGCCCTCCCAGGAGAAACCTACCACAGCAGGTGCATCAGGCGCTTCTGTGAGAACCTGGGAAGACCCCCTGCTCTCACAGGGCTGACATGCTAGTAGGGGTGGGGCCAACAATAAATAGCAGATGTGTAATCTGTAGGGCCTACGGGTGCGCCTGTGAGATGAAGCAGAATTGGGGGGTGGTGGAGAAAGCCGAGGGCATGATCTATGACACATAGGTTTGTCACAGAAGGCCTCAGCCCCGGATCAAATGAGGGAGAAAGCCATGGAGGATGGAAGGTGCAAAGGCCTGGGGCAGGCTGGCATCTTCCCAGATGGAGCTGGAGGAGACCCAGGAGGCGGAACGACCAGGGAAGGAGTGGCTGGGACACAGGTGGGGACATGGAGGCTGAATGTTGTTCCAAGGAAGAAGGGGTTCTAAGCAGACAGAGAGACTGATCCAACACCTTCCCTGCCTCAGCTACCTCCTTCTCCTTCCTGAGGACTGGCCAGAGCAGGGCAAGCGTGTGTGTATGTCACAGGACATGTCAATGCACAGAGAGCATGGGGGATGTCCACTGGGCACCCTCCAGAGAGGGGCGTGGGTAGGGCAGGGAGCTGGGGAGGAGACTTGATATCCTCATGTATTATTTGAATGGAAGATGGTACTCCAAAGGTAAAACAGCAAATAGAGTCAACCTGAGCATGCACACACTTACACATCAGTGCATACACACACAGACCTAGAGCCCTCAGCGCACTTGCTGGACCATCTGGGGGGACATTCTATCATTACAGTGCCTCAGGAGCCTCTGGCTCACCTCCTCTCGTCTCTCGACCCCACATCACTCAATGGTAGCAGAGATGCCAGACGCACCTTGGCAATGGGTGGTGGAGGGTGTGAGCAGCTCGGCAAGCCCTGGGCACTGAGGCCTTGCTCCCTTTGTTGGGGGCTACCTCCACCCTCCCTGAATCTCCCTCCCTCCTAGGACACACCTTGTCCTCTGGGTGGAAAGCCATGCAGGAGGCCCAGCTCACGCCCCTGACATACGCAGTTGCCATCTTGACAATGTCCAGCTTGAAAGGCTGCTCCAGGAACACAATGTAGTTCTCGGTGAGGCCGAAGCTGTGGTAGTAGCTCGGGGAGAGCAGGGAGCGGGAGGGGATGGAGCAGAAGACCTCGGCGTCCCTCAGGGGGCTCTTCTTCCCCTTCTCCTTGGCCTCTGTGGGAAAGCAAGGCCTGGGAATTGGGCAGGGGCCAGAGTTTGACACCATCCCTTCAGGCCCAGCCCCTGGGGGCCGGGGGGGAGGTGGGTAGGGTTGGGGGAGCGGGGAGGGGAGATGACACAGCCTGGGAGCTCAGCCCAGCAATCACCTGCTTTTGTAAATAAAGCTTTATTCAGGCCTTATTGCTGCTTACATTGCCTGCACCTGCTTTTGCTTTCCAGTTCCAAGGTCCAGCTTGAGCCCCCAGAAACCATGCATTTTGCAGAGCCCTAAGCCGGCCCTTTGTTGGAAAAGACATGAGAACCAAGTGGGGATGGGAGAGAGGTTTGACTCCATGTGCTGGGATGAGACCTGGAATTCTGCATGTCAGGCTTGTTTCCGAGGCTTCACCTCTGGGCTTGTGCCAGAACCATCATCCAATATGTTTTTGAGAGCCTTTCCAATAGATTCTCTTGACACCGTCCATTCTGACACAACTCAGCACAGGACCAAGAGGCCAACTGTGACGGGGTACGTTCACGGGGATCATGAGAAAGTAAGCAAGGGTGGAGGATGTCCCTGTGCTTAACAGGGAGCTGAGGCACGGGCCGCCCAGCACAGCGGGCAAAGTCATGGGATTACACGTGGAAGACCCCGCCACTCTTCTGGTGGTGAAGGCTGGGAACAGAATGAGAGCATGCTGAACGGTGAGCTGCTCACCCGGCACCCAGCCACCAGCGGGGCTCAGCACACGTGGGTTTTCTGAGTCCTCTGCAAGGATGAGTCAAGCCCTGGCCAAAAGGACTCCACACCCAGGCCCAGGGCGGCTGGGTGGTGCTGAGCCGTCTGCAAACAGCCCCACCCCTCTGGAGGCCACCTGTGCACACTGCAACCAGCTGGCTGGTGGGAGGGCCGCTGTGGGGCTGTGGGCTGATTCCTTTCTTCACAAAACAAATGGAGTACAATGTATGCTGAAATGAAAAGTACCCTGCCCGGGGAGCGGGCACCTGGCCGTGAACTCTGCTGCCCCAGCATGCAGCTGGTGCTCACAGCTGCTGCCTGGTGATGTCTGTGGCTCATGGATGCTTGTCACCATGGCCATGCCCCCTCGGTATCCCCCTTGCACCCCTTGGTCCTCCTCTGTAATGTGAAAAACTCAAATGCCCAGATGAGCCCCCAGTCTGACCTTCTAGGATTCTGAACTTGACCCTCTATCGTTTTATTGGCTTACCACCAGGGAGGTTCCATTTAGCAAGAACATTTATTGTACCTTCTGATCTCAGGGGCTCACATCTCCTGACAGAGCCTGGCAACTGGCAAGGGAGTTTCCACAGGAGTGGCAGGAATGACAGATGGAGACAGCTGTCCTAAACCAGAAGGGTGAGTCGAGCACTCCGGTTCCTCTCTGCCTCCTGAGGCCAGCACGGCTGCCCTCAGAGCCTGCTCTCCTGGGTGTGGTTCCCAGGAGGGTCCTGGACAAACATGGGCTGGGAACCTCACCCTCTGCCCCCTCAGGGACATACACTCTCAGCCGGCCTGGGCTGTGCTCCAGAACCTTGGCCCTCAACAGAGAAGGCTCAGAAAGCCCCGAGAGCAGGGTGGGGCTCTGGCACGGCTCCCAGCAGGCTAAGTTCTCTGATCAACCCCAGAAGACTGGCCGCAGGGACTGGGGAGCAAGCAGGTGGCAAACCGTGGTGCTGATAGGTGTGTCTGCAGGTAAAGACCAGGGAGAAGGAGGAGTGATGAAAATACAAATGCAGTAAAGTACTCGGGCCTGAAGACAAAGGTAGAAAAGATGGATGGGTGGGTAGGTGGGTGGGTGGGTGAATGAACAGGTGGACAGGTGGATGGATGAGTGGTGAATGGGTGAGTGAATGGATAAATAGGTGGGTGGATGAATGGGTGGATAAATAAATGTGTAGATGATGGATGGGTTGGTGGGCAGATGGGTAGATAGGTGGGTGGATGGGTGAATAAACGGGTGGATGGATGGGTAGCAGAAAAGGTGGATGAATATGTGGGTGGGTGGCTGATGGATGAATGGGTGGGTAGGTGGGTGAATGAATGGTAGATGGGTAGGTGGATGGGTCATCTAACAGATAAATAAACTGGGGCCTAAAGAAAAGGTTAGAATTCCACAAAGAATCCCAGCAGTTCTTCCTTTCTCCTGTAGAAGCAAACTGAGTTTGTGGTCATCTGAACCACTTGTCAGGGTAGCATCATCCCAAGCTCAACAGTCAAGGGCATTAGGAAGAGCCACGCCGGGCTCTTCCACTTCATGACAACCTACCTGGTACTGTGGCCGGAATCTTAAACACCACGTATTTTGTCTTCCCCTTGTCCACGATGGATGTGCCCATGTTGAGAACATTTCCAGCTGTGTCATAGTGAGGATGCGCTGTTGCCAGGTTCACTGCCACATACTTACGATAATCAACCTGCAGAACACAGTGGCCACCCAGTTTTAAACGAAGGAGAAGGCAAAATCCAACTCCTTCCAGATTCAGAGAGGGAAGGTTTTGTTTTTGTTTTTGTTTTCCATGCATTCCCTGATCAGACACTAAGGCAGAACTTGCATCTCAGTTGTTCTGGAGGCTTGATGGGACCCGACAGGAGCTCACATGGGGTTGGGCGGAAGCTCCAAGAACAACCAGGTTGCAGGAAGCTGGAGAGTTGGACTGTTATCTGTGGCTACTGTCCTGGCCTGTCACCTGTCTTTGACCCGAAACTGTAAAGAGCTCTGAGCACTGACCTGGGCAGAGACCACCAGAGAGCAGGTCATTTAATCAAAGAAACTCCAGGAACAAGAGACCTAATGAGCCCCTCTCCCAGAACCATAAGGTGGCCAGAAACTAACTGCCAGCACTTCCTTCCTCTCCCCAGAGCAGCTCCAGCCAAGAGTCAGTTGCTCCCAAGCCCTGTCTCCTGTGTGGAAAGCATGCATCAGTCAGACCCATGTCCCTCATATTACAAGGAGCTGGGCATCTTTTCCCAGCTAAGAAAGGTATTCGCTTTGCCAGCCCACTCAAGTGCACTGCCGAGACATCAGGCTTTGAGCAATCGGCTGGAAGAAGTCCTAAGTGGGTCTATTGATTGCCATGAAATGTTGACTGGATCTGCTGGGGCACTTGCTTTTGTGGCTCCCTGCTAATGCCTCCCTCTTCAAGGAAGGGCTGCCGGACATTGCAGGTGCTCCAGCTCCCTCACTCCTCCAAACACCAGCTGAGCTCCTGCAGGGCCGAGAATATAGTTACGGGAGAACCGTGAATTCCAAAGAGATAATGTTGAGATCCTAACCCTGGGACTCAGGAACGTGGACCCAGTTAGAAACGCAGGCTTTAACATGTAAGCTAGAGGAGGTCACAGGCCAGTGCTGTGGTACAGAGGGTTAAGTGCTGCCTGAGACCATGCCAGCCCATATCAGAGTGTGGGTTCAAGCCCATCTCCCTGTTAATGTGTCTGGGAAAGCAGCAGAGGGAAGTTCAAGACCAGGATGAAGTTCTAGCCTTCTGGCTTTGGCCTGGCCCAGCCCTGAGCTGCTGCAGCCATTTGAGGAATGAATCAGCAGATGGAAAATATTTCTCTCTCTAATTCTGCCTTCCAAACAAATAAAATTAGCATGTTTGTAAAAGATGATGTCACAATGCATTAGGGTGTGCCCTCACCCAACACTGTGTGCCATTACAAAAGTGGCATATTTAGACGCACAGGGACACAGGAAGAATGTCACATGGCAATGGGGGCAGAGCCTGGAATGGCATGTCTCCATGTCCAGTCCAAGGGGACTGGTAACACCAGAAACCAGAAGAGACAAGGAGGGACCCTCTTTAGGCCTTCAGACACTCAGGTTTTAGGCTTTGGGCCTCTTCATGGGTGAGGCAGTAAATTCTGTGGCTTCAAATCACCCAGCATATGGTGTAGACATGCCTTGCTTGAGCACGCATTCTGTGAAAGGTCTCCTTAGGTGGTTTTGTCACCATGTGAACACCATGAAGGCACCCACGCATGCTAAGACGTCACCGTGGCTGCCATCTCGAGGGACCCGGCGTAGCTTCAGGCTACCATCAGCTGAAAGATGGTTAACCGGTGCAGCTTTGTCACAACAGCCACAAGCCAACAGTCACAGGGATGAAAACGGCTCACTTCATGTCCTCAGGGAGCTTTGCGGACAAGGTTGTGTTGGGGGAACTGCCTTGGAGGGGGACCCTAAGGAGCTCCTTGCAGGCAACTTTCCACCCCACCTATCCTACAGGAGGCCCCTTTCTTGTGTGGTGCTCTTTACAGATTAGCCCATACCTTCTCCAAGGTCTCCAGGGTCTGTGGGTTGATTTTCCTGATGTAATTGGTCTCTGTGGCCGCATAAAAGTCTTCTCCACACCTCATGATGTTGATCAAGCAGTTGTCCGTGAAGTCGGGGATGGTGTGGGACAAGTAGGAGAAGGCCCTGGGAAGAAGGCAGATTGGTAGCTGTCTCTCCAGAAAGTTCCACCCTGGAGTTGACTCCACTCAAAGTCCTGAGTCTCAATGGGCCACTCTGGGAATTCTGGGAACTCAGGTATACAGGTTCCCCAAAGACACCCCCACACTGAGTCCTCAGGACACATGGGGACCAACTGACCCCTCCCGGACTCACACACAGATCTGAATTTCTCCCAGCCCAAAGCCCGCAGGTACAGGGGGTGGCTTTGAAGAAGCTCTTCAGAAACCTACCAGGTGCCCCTCACAGCCCCCCAAGTCCGGAAAACTCCCAGGCCCCACTTGGACAGGAATGTGATTTCATCCTGGTTATCACACATTTCTCCAGAATTCAGTTCTTTCCAAAAACAAACAAATTAATACCCAGGAATGAGTACTTTCATGTAACCAGAGGTAGAATCAGCCTAAGAGGAAAGAAAACTCAAGGCTTCGGAGAAAATCCTCAGGCAGGCGGTGTACACTGCGCAGTGCTCCCCCTACTGACCAATTCTGTAACTGCAAGGACCCTGCCCGCCTTTCTCTCACAGGCTGCTCCCCTGAGTTCAGGCCTGGGCATGTGCCCGCCCTGGGCCAGATGCCGGAATGGGAGAGATGATGTCAGTTCTGGAAAAGCAGGAGCAGTCTCCCATCTCTGGTCCAGCCTCTTCCTAATCCTTTCATACGTATTAACAGTAGCAGAAAGGACATGTTGCAGAAGTCCCTTCCTGGAAACTGAATTGTTGAATCATACCCCAGCTGATTTACAGCAGACACGGTAGAAAACATCCCCTCTCCTGTCCTGCCAGTTCCCCCTCCCTGAGTGCTTCAGAATTTCTTTGTACCTCTGTGAGCAAATACAAGTCTGAATTTGGTCTTGCATAAAATAAAGCTCCTGTGTGCTCCTTCCGTACCTCACTCTTCTCCATGCTTCATCCTTCATCTGGGAAATATTTGCAGACAGCACAGACAGCACCCTAGCCCCTCGTCCCTCCCGCATGGCAAATTTCTTGCTCAGTCCTATTGTTACTATGAAACCACTCTCCTGTGGATGAAGTTGGGTTGTTCCTGGTTTCTTTCTACAACCATTGGTGCAGCCAGCAGTACCTGCTGCATTCTTGTCATTTCAGACACGAGTGACTGTCTCTCTAGACCAATGGGAATATGCATCTGTAATTGTGCTAGAAACTTCCAACCAGTTAGCCTCACGGGAGGGTATCTGATAATCTGTCAAATGCCCTTTGCCCCTCTGGCTATCAGCCATCAAGTGCCATCTAACAGGAGTGGTCAGAGGCCAGTCACGTGGTGTTCAGCGCCAGAAGAGCTGACCCTAGCTATTTTGACCCTTGTGGATAAAAGAAAGCACGGGACATAGTTTCAAAGGGAACAATTACTTGGAAAATATGTTTTTGCAGGGGTCTGGGTAAGCCATCGTCCCAAACTCTGACACCACGATCCTGTTTGCTTCGATGTTGGCATTGTAGGTGTCACTCCTCAGGTATCTGCTCCGGTAACAGACCTCCCCTGAAAAGGAAGCAGCTCATTAGCCCCAGCCTGACACATTGCTTTCTTGCTCACATGCATGCCTGCTACACCGGCGTTTGGAATGCGATGTTATTCGCTCCTGTTCTCACTCAAGGAGATTGTGCCCAGCTTAGCCCCACTTCCATATAGGAGAACCAAAGCTCAGAAATATTCCATCAGCTCTCCCATCCAGGCTTGCCCATGCCATCATCGACACCGGCTGCCATGCTGGCATCCCTCAAGGGAAGGCCTGGACTAACAGGACTGGTCCAGAGGCTGCCTATGCGGTCTGGGCCCCTGTGGGATCCCATTTAGTTCTGCAGGAGCCCTGCTCTCTGCAACCCCACCGACAGTGCCAGCTGCTGGAGGAGCACTGATACCTCCATACTGAGCCCAGAGCTGGTCTGTGACGGAAGCCCCATGCGGCCAGGCTCTGCAAGGCTGCAACACACTGCATGGTTGGATCTGGATCTGCCATTTGCATCTGCCATTTGCCATTTGAGACAGGGTGTCCCGCTCATTCACCCTAGGATGTGCGTGAGCAAAGGCCCAGAGCTGAGACAGCACAGGCCATGCCCTATGAGAGCAAAGCCAGCCCCCAGCAGAGGTGGAAGACTGGAGGCAGCAGGCCTGAGCTGAGACCAGGGCGCCTTCTGCATGTGCTGGGCTGTTCAGTGGTTGTTTGAATCCAGGAGATGGGCTGCTATCTCATTTTGTTGATAATTAGCAAATGATATTAAGCTGATCCCCTCCCCCCCAAAAAGATTTATTTACTTGAAAGAGAGAGAGAGAAAGAGGGAGAGATCTGCCAGCTGATTCATTCCCCTAAATGGCTGCAATAGCTGGAGCCAGGGCAAGTTAACAGAAGAAATCTGCAACTCCATCTGGGTCTCCCCCATGTGTGTAGGGCCCAAGCCCTTGGATTATTTTCTGTTGTTTTCTCAGGCACATCAGCAGGGAGCTGAATCAGCAGTGGAGTAGCCAGGACTTGAACCAGCACCTACATGGGATGCTGTTATTGCAGGCAGTGGTTTAACTTGCAATACCACAACATCAGCTCTGTTAGTCGATGTTTTACCCTTACAGAACATGCTTTCCTGTGTGTGTGTCTGGACATTCTGATGCTTCATCCTGGAGTGTTTTAAGAGAACTGGGTACAGAAATTCCCACCCCATCCTGTTGGGTGTAGCATTCACTCCCAGCTGATCTTTGTCCAGTACCTCCTTGCTATTTTTTTTAAAGATTTATTATTTTTATTACAAAGTCAGATATACAGAGAGGAGGAGAGAGAGGAAGATCTTTCGTCCGATGATTCACTACCCAAGTGAGCCGCAACAGGCCGGTGCGTGCTGATCCGAAGCCGGGAACCAGGAACCTCCTCCAGGTCTCCGATGTGGGTGCAGTGTCCCAAGGCATTGGGCCATCCTCGACTGCTTTCCCAGGCCACAAGCAGGGAGCTGGATGGGAAGTGGAGCAGCCTGGATTAGGACCGGCGCCCATATGGGATCTTGGCGTGTTCAAGGCGAGGACTTTAGCCACTAGGCCACGCCGCCGGGCCCACCTCCTTGCTATTTTAAGACAAAGAAGCTGGTACTGCCAGCTCGTGCTGATGGGGTACGGGTGTGTTGGACACATGTTGGGCACTTCCTGCGGATTATCTGGTTTGATGTCCACAACACAGGAAGCGGGTAGGGTACTCCAAGCAGAGAAAAAAGCCAGCACAACAGGAAAATAAAACAAAACCTGAACAATGCCCGAAGGCTTCAAATTTCCTACCAACTGAAGCACAAAGTGTACACTCACGGGCCTTGCGACCCATTTCTGACCTAACAACTCAAGATTCAGAGACATCAAGTACCTTATCTTGGGCCACACAGCCAGCAAGCAATAATCTAGATCCAAAAGCCAGCATCTAGGGCCCAGCGTGGTAGCCTAGAGGCTAAAGTCCTCACCTTAAAGGCACCAGGATCCCATATGGACGCCGGTTCTAATTCCAGCAACCCCACTTCCCATCCAGCTCCCTGCTTGTGGCCTGGGAAAGCAGTCGAGGACAGTCCAAAGTCTTGGGACCCTGCACCCACATGGGAGACCTGGAAGAGTCTCCTGGCTCCTGGATTTGGATTGGCACAGCACCAGCCATTGCGGCCACTCGGGGAGTGAATCAATGGATGGAAGATCTTCTCTGTCTCTCCTCCTCTCTGTATATCTGACTTTGCAGTAAAAATAAAAACAAATCTAAAAAAGAAAAAAGCCAGCATCTAAAGTTGGCCCTTTTCCTTGGCAAAAGCAAGCTGTTTGCCACTTCTGTGTGATCCAGAAACATGCTAGCATCTCCTTACAGCCGGGTGACATTTCCCAAACTGAACAGAACTGCAGAAACTACACTGTGACCAAGAAGCAGAACCTGGCAGGGGCGGAACAGTGTACATTTGGTGCAGCTGCTAAAACTGCACTTGGGGCGGGGCTGGCACTGCGGCAGAGGATTGAGCCACTGTCCGCAGCACTGGCATCCCATATGGATGCCACCTTGAGGCCCGCTTGTTCCGCTTTTGTCCCAGCTCCCTGCTGATGTATCTGGGAAAGCAGGGCATGAGGATCCACTGTACCCGTGTAAGAGACCTCGATGGAGTTCCTGGCTTATCAACTGAAAAATCAACACCTACTACGGATTTATGAGATTTCAAGTCCTGTTTGTGGTTGCCTTGGCAGGGCCAGTCCAGATGATTCTGCCATCCCCACATAGGCATGGGCTGACATTCCCACCCAGCCCTGCTGGAATCACCTACCAGCAGCGCTCACCGTCCCTGCCCAGGACTCCACAGGAGGAGCGTGTGCTTCAGGGGTCCTGACACACACCCCGTCCCCACGCACTTCAGGGCAAACAGCCAAGAGTGGGCTCCTAACAAAACTGGAGCAGACACAGAAGTCCCACTAGCTCCTCCTCCAGGCTGTGAGGTGACCGGTGTGTTCTTAGGAGGCTGACATCTTTACATGTCACCGAGACATTTCTATCTCCTTGAACTCCGCGTCTCCTTTGTGATACTGGGGTTCTCTCCCTCCCTTCCCAGGGCAGGCAGAGGAAGTGGTGGTTGGCATATGGCCTCCTGGGATGCAGTGTGCCCCTGGTGAATGACAGGCCCGCTGGGCCTGTTGTGCTCTGAACCAAAAAAATTCAGAGATGGAAAGACTTGCCTGCAGTGGTTGAGTCTATACATGCTACACGCTGGGTCCCAGGTACACGCTGCACCCAAGAGCAGACACGTCAGGGCCACCCTAGCCTTCTCCGTCCTCGCTACCATCCCTTCCTCCTGACCCCACCCAGCCCCTGAGCTGGCCTGCCTCCTGGAGACCACCCTTCCCGGGAGTCATCACTCCGAAAGCACTGGTTAAGGTGCTTGGTCCCAATACCGAATTCTCTTCCCTTGAAGAGTAAAACGTGCAGTCCAGGTTGGTTGGTTCCCCCTAAAATGCAGCTTGTCCCACAGCCCCTTCAGTGGGCCTGGAGAGGGGGAGGGACAGGTCTCAGGAAACTCGCTCATGGCCTACATGAGGGCTGTGAGACAGATTACGGAAGGGGCCACCATGCCTTCTGCACTGCCTGCTTCTGTGAGAGTCCAACTAGCCTCATTCCTTCAGCAGGGACAGAATAAACAGGCAAGTGCCTGCCTGGGGCAGGAGGGGAGCTTGCTGGAGAACTGGGCCAAGTGCATGGTTTGGGGGCAGGGCAGCGAGCCGGATGCACACATGTGTTGGTGTCTGTGCTTTCAGACCCTGTCTGGTTGGTGACGTCGTCTGTTAGTAGCAACACTCGGGCATGGCTGAGGGTGATCCCTGTACTTTGTTATCTGCAGGCCTACTGGAAGGAGAGCTTGGCTGTTCTGGAAACCTTCTAGAGTCACAGACCGGAGCATTCTCTCTTCCCTCAGCTCCCTCCCTTACAGAGGCTTTTGTTTCCCCCTGGTTTTCTGCCTGTGGGCTATCGTGCCCCAAGTCTTCCTCTAGGTTTGGAGGAAGTTTTCCACCAGGGCCATGAGCTGGACTCACCAGGAAGCCCGAAAGACAGAAGCCCATAGCCTGGCCCTATGCTCCATATCCCAGTCTTATCACTGCCGGGGTTTACAACGTCCCCAGTGGAGGAGGATTAAGCCCATTTTACTGAGGAAGAAAACTGAGGCCAACTCAACCATGGTTCCTTCCTGCCGGGGCATGGGAGTTAGAGGAAAAGAAAAAAAATGTACTGAGCCTATGGCATCCAGAATGAAACTCTCCCATACAACCAGCCCTGTTGTAGTTGCCTACAAATCCACCCAACTTCCTTAAGAACCTTCTCCAGGCAAGTCACAAGAGTGCCAGAGCCAGCCTAGTACAGCAGCATTTATGGTCCATCTCCTAAGACAGAATTTTGTTTTATTTGTGGTCCTGCGTTCTGTCCTAGAGCCAGCCTTTCCGCTCCTTGCCCTAGTCACCCAGGCAGTTACTGCTGGTGGGACACAGCCTGCCCGTACCAGGAATAGATACACTCAGCTTGGCTCTTCAGCTCTGGATTACGCTCTCTGCTTTGACCTTGGCCAATTCCACAATCCAAGGGCTGCCACCTGCTCTTGTCTGGCTTACGGAGGATGCACATGAACTCCCTGAAAAGCAGTTGTGGCCATCTCGACATGTACCTCCTCTTCCGCAACCCCAGAGATGCCCATGTCCTCACCCCGGGAACCTGTCACCTGGCATGGCAAAGTGACTCGGTAGGCCTTGAGAAGGGAGATGATTCTGGCTTGTTAATATTACCACCTGGTCCTGGTGGGAGGAAAGCAAGAGGGCCCGGTTCAGAGCAGGATGCGGGAGCTGTGCTGTTGGCCTTGGGGACAGAAGTGAGCCACCAGCCAAGGAATGCAGGCGACTGGGGAAAGCCAGAGAAGATGTGGAAGCAGATTATCCCTGGAACCTCCAGAGGGAAACTAACCCTGCCAGGGCTTGGTCAAGATCCTGTCTTAGACCTGCGACTTCTGTAACAGTGAGAGAAGAAACCAGTGTCGTGGGAGCCCTGGAAGTGCATGGCTGTGGGCTCCAGTGGCCTCAGCAGACCCACCCTGCGCTCTCACCGTCTCTGATGGCAAAACTGTGCAGGAGGGCCAGGCCGTCGAACCAGTGGTTGTATCTGCTCTCCCCAACCGTGTGCATCCCAGGCCCGTTGCGTAGCAGTGTCCCTTGCAGCCACGGGGGAATCTGGCCTGTTGGGAGAAAGGTCAGATGCCAGAATGGGAAGAAAGTGTTGTGGATAGCACTGGGGCTGCAGAGCCCCAGTACCGCATGCTGCACCTGCCCCTCCATTCTGGATTGTTTTTACAAGATGCATGGAATGTCTGGCATTTCGCCAGTACTAAGGATACCAAGATGTGTAGTCATCATCTCATTAAAGAGAAGAAAACGAGCCCCCAGTGCATACTGTGACAGAAGCCACACTCCAGACCCAGCAAAGGAGCCAGAGAAAACAGAACCTCACTCGGGTGTGGGCTCACAGCCAGAAGATACTGCAACTTCCAGGGGAGCAGCTCTGGCTAAGCCTTGAAGGACAGAGGGTGCTTGTCTCACAACGACAGTCCAGAACCATGCCACCCAGTGTGGCAGCTGGCAGTTCCACGTGGTCACTGAGCACCTGCAATGTGGCTGCCAGGCCAGGCTGGGAAGAGCATTCAAGCACAGAGCACATTTCCAAGACTGAGTAGGAAAAACTAAAAGATCTCATGAGCAGTGTTTAATATCGATCATCTTCTGGATGCATGGTATTAACAGACACATGTGTGTGAATCATTTTGCCTGTTTCTTCCTCTGTGTTTGAATGTGTCTAGCAGAAAATTCTACTTCCTGCTAATGTAGACCCTGGAAGGCAGCAGTGGCCAACATCCACATGGGACACCTGGGTTGAGTTCTAGGCTCCTGGCTTTGGCCTGGGCCAACTGCAGGATACATCAGCAGATGGGAGCATCTCACCCCCTCTCTCCAATAGAACAGACTCTAAGCACACATGTGGCACACACTGTATTTCTGTTGGGACAGTGCTGCCCTGAGATGGGGCTGGAGCCACTACCAGGATGTCCCACCGAGTCTCCTCGGAACTCCTGTGCAGCCAGGACACAGGAGCTGCCAGGGAGACCCAGCAGCAGGCCACAAGGTCCGGGGCATCCCAGAGCGTAAGGGGCAGCTGTGTGGGCTCCCCTTTCTGAATTAAAGTGCAACGAGAACGTATGATGTTAGCTTTTAGAAACAAACATCTACACAGTACCCAATGCATCTGTCTTAAAACCTTAAAGGAAACAGACCAGGTAATACAAGCGCTAGAGATGGAAAAGTAGCTGTCTTCTGTGTTCTCGTCTGTACTTTCAAATTTCATCAATCACATCTCACACACACCTACGTGGAGCTAACAGAGGCAGTGCATTCCTTACCTTTGTAATTAGGAACTGACTGCTCCAAGTCCCTGAAAACCTCCATCTCCCCACTTTACAAGTGCACCCATGGCAGGCTTCTCCTCCTGAGAATCACGCAGTCTGTGTCTAAAATCAAACCCCCTGTGGGCCAGAGCAGACTCCTGAGCTATCCTCAGGATGGGGAGTGCCACTCAGGGGACCCGAGGACGCGAGACCCGAGAAAGAGGCCACCCAGAGGGCAGAAAGCAAAAGAAGTGGACTTGGGGCCATGCCACCGACTGGCAGGTGTTCACAGCTGGGGGTACCTGATGCATTGTGCAAGTGTGCACCTGCACGTCATTTGGACATCATCTTAGGGTGTCTACATGCGCACAAATACATCATACAGTCAAAGGGGTCGCCCTGCAGACAATTTCCTTGTCCACGAGGTCCCAGTTGTGACATGCACGATCCTCTCCTCCCATGAACAGGAACCACTGTCTCCTCCATGAATAGAGTTGTAGTGTGACAGTCTGGGCCATGCAACACTGACCCCATGTGTTGTTGCCTAGACTATTCCAAAATCCTTCACCTGAAGTGTCGCTTCTGAACACGGAGGAAGCGCCCGCTATCGACATCAAGTGCTCACCTGTGACCGTGGCCTTCACGGGCTCCAACTGTTCCTTCTTATTTCTGCCAAACAGGACATCCATTGTTGGCACGTGGAGTGACACCGGCAGCAGCCACAATCTCACTCTGCCTTCTCAGGAGCTGCCTCTTGCCCTGCTCTGCCCTTCACATCTGCAGCCCCCTGGTCCCTTGGCTTTCCCTGTCGGAACTGAGGAACTGAGGTCTCCGCACGGCCAGGAAAGCCACTCTGGCATTCTGTCTCAGACGGCTCAAAGGGCAATTTCTGGGACTCGGGTCCTGGCTAATCTATAATCCTCTGTGCTCTCAGCTTTCACTTTGGGCTCGGCCAAGCAAAGCTCGTTCCACTCATTTCTAAATGTGCCGTCTGCTTGGGCGTCTGTTTCAGGCACTGAAGATGCTCATGAGCAGAGAGAACCATGCAGGGAGCCGGGGTCCGGGGCGCCTGGAGCTCACACTCCTGTAAGGGCTGATGCAAGTGTTCGGGCACAGCATCTGCAAGGCCAGGGAATGGTTCATGTTTTGTTCCTAACAAAGTAGCTTGAGTCTGACTCCTAAATATCAGATTTCAAAAGAGAAAATGGATTCATTATTTTCTTTCTTCATTTTCCCCCAATTTCCTTGCTTCTTCTCTCCCTTATTTTTCTTTCTTTCTTTTGTAGCATGAGAGAGAGAGAGAGAGAGAGAGAGAGAGAGAGAGAGATTATCCATCCACTGATTCACTTTCCAGACAGTTGCAACAGCCAGCACTGAGCCAGGCTGAAGCCAGGAGCCAGGAACTTCTCCCGGATCTCTCAGGTGCGTGGAAGGAGCCCAAGCACTTATGGCCATCTGCTGCTGCTTTTCCAGGCACATTAGCAGGAAGCTGAATTTGCAGTCAAGTAACTGGAACAGGAACACGACACCAGCCCCTTTTGGTGAGAAGGAAACAGAAAACGTTGTGTATCCATTTGAAAAGCAGAGAGAAGTGTGGGCACTTGGTGCCACCTGGGACAATCACAACCCTTAGCAGACTGCGTCTGAGTGCTGGATTTCAGCTTCCTGTCAGGCTCCCCTTGGCCGGCAGGAGGTGACTCAGGCATCTGTGTTCCTGGCACCCGCACAGGAGGTTACTGAGTTCTAGGCTCCTGCCCGCGTCTGACCCAGCCCTCGCTGCTGCAGGCATTTGAGGAGTGAACCAGGTGATGAAAGATCTCTTTTTCTGCCTTTCTGATATATAAAAAATAAATACAGAGCAAGAACTAAAGCTTTTCTTAGGAACTATGAAGAGTAATGAAAAGCAAACTTTGGTCCAACTTGTTGCCCCATCAAGAGAGCAAAACAGTGGCTGCCTCTGATGAGAGGGCTCTCCGGGACTCCCAGGTGAGGTGAGCTCGTCACTGGAGACCCACATTTATGCTGCCCAGGGGGGTGAGGGCTGGTAAAGTCACACTGTGGGAAGACAGCAGCAGCTTTTCTCTTGTGGTGAAGCAGGGAAACGATGAGAAGGACGGCGGTCAGGTCCGGGCTGTGCCAACATTCCAGGAGCAGAGCTGCTTGGCCCCAAGCAGGCTTTGCACCCACCCACTCCCTGCACCTTTGAGTCACCTGCTGGGAGTCCCATTCCAGACCCACCAGCTCCAAAACTCAGATAATGGAGTTGGGCCATCTGTGTCTCCAGAAGATTCTACTGTGGGCAAGAAGCCTTGATACAGGGCAAAAAAAAAACCAAAAAAACAAAACAAAAAAAAAACCAAAAAAACCTCCATGTTTGGGTTGATTCCAGCTTCAACTTCCAACTTGTCCTTCCTCTGTGGCTGCCCTGCCTGCATTATCCTCTCTGAGCTTCCCCTTCCAAATCTATCAAGTGGGAACAGCAAAATCAGACTCTCCAGGCTACGGCAATGCAGGCGAAGGCACCTGGCTCCTGACGATCACCCATCCAAGGCACCTCCTCTCCTCCCATTTCTGTAGGGGGCACCTCCTTCTGACCCACCTTTCCTGGAAGCTTTCACTCCCACACCCCCGCCCTCAATTGCTTGTGAGTTTACCCGTTGTCTGGTGTAAGCATGTGTATTTTTACCAGGACTATTTATTCATGGCTGTGAAAGCTGTGTTGTTGTCAGGATTAAATAAGAAAGTCTGGCAAAAATAAGGGAAATAAAGAAAAAAGAAAGAAAGAGAGCGAGAGAAAGAAAGAGAGAGAGAGAGAGAGAGAGAAAGAAAGAAAGAAAGAAAGAAAGAAAGAAAGAAAGAAAGAAAGAAAGAAAGAAAGAAAGAAGCCAATACAAAATGAAAGAAAGAAAGAAGCCAATACAAAATGATTTTACCTGCAGTGGAAGAGAGAGCTCAGGGCTTAGAGATCAGAGACCTGGCTTTGGCCCCCAGCCTGAGTTAACAATTCTGACTCTCTTAACCATCTCAGTGGTGACACATGATCGGTGGAGAGTGGGATGAAGTGTCTGTCCCCAGTAGGAGCTGTCTCCTGGCCCGTGCTTCATCAATCTCTGAAAAATGATTCTCATGGGACCAGTTTCGTGGCACGTGGGTTAAGCTACTGCCTGTGATGCCAGCATCCCATATCAGAGCAAGTCCTGGCTGCTCCACTTCTGATCCAGCTTCCTGCTGCTATGCCTGGGAAGGCAGCAGTACATGGTTCCGGAGCCTGGGCCTTTGCCAGCCACACAGGAGACAGGGTGGAGTTCTTGGCTTCTGGCTTGAAGCTTGGCCCAGACCTGGATGCTGTACATCATTTGGGGGAATGAACCATTGAGCAGAAAATCTTCCTCTCTCTCCCTCCCTCTCTCCCCTCCCCCACTTTTCTGTTGTTCTTCCTTCAACATACAATAATCTTTTGAAATGAACCCACTGCTCACAGCAGCTTGGCCTGTGCTCCATGCCACTGTCAGCAGCAAGCGGCCCAAGGACTGGAACCTTTGCCAGCAACGAGGGAGACCTGCAAGAAGCTCACGGTTCTTGGCTTCAGCCTGGCCTAGTGCTGGCCATTGTGGCCATGTGGGAAATGAACCAGCAGCCGGAAGACCTCCCTCTGTGTCTCCCTTTCTGTGTAACTCTTTCTTTTTTTTTTTTTTTAAGATTTATTATTATTGGAAAGCCGTATATACAGAGAGGAGGAGAGACAGAGAGGAAGATCTTCCGTCCGATGATTCACTCCCCAAGTGAGCCGCAACAGGCCGGTGAGCGCCGATCCGATGCCGAGAACCAGGAACCTTTTCCGGGTCTCCCACGCGGGTGCAGGGTCCCAAAGCTTTGGGCAGTCCTCGACTGCTTTCCCAGGCCACAAGCAGGGAGCTGGATGGGAAGTGGAGCAGCCGGGATTAGAACCGGCGCCCATATGGGATCCCGGGGCGTTCAAGGCGAGGACTTTAGCCGCTAGGCCACACCGCCGGGCCCCCTGTGTAACTCTTTCAAACACATAAATAAACAAATCTAAACAAACAAAAACCCAGCTATGAATCTAAGAAGAGCTTAAAAAGGACTTTTTTATGCTAGGAGAGAAGAAAAAAAGAGAGGTGGCTGTTTGGCACAGTGGTTACGTCACCACTTGGGCCACGCTCATCCCATATGAGAGTGCCTGCTCGCAGTTCCAGGCATTCGGCTTCCAATCCAACTTCTCGCTGATGTACATCTGAGGGGAGGCAGCAGGTGTTGGCTCTAGACTTGCGTTCCTGTCATCATAGGGAATTCTCAGATGAGTTCTGGGCACCTGGCCCGGGCCTGGTTGCTGTGGGCATTTGGGGAGTGAACCAGTGGGTATGTCTCTCTGTCTTTCAAAGAAAATGAAAATGAATGCAGATTTAAAAAACCCAACAGCCTTATTTTGCAATTCTTTAAGTACCATTACCAAGTTATTGCCTAAGATAATATTTTCCTTTTGGAGATAATGTTATCCTATCTAAATTAGTTTGCAATTTTCCAATTAAGCTAGCTTCTAAACTGGTGCCTCTAATTAGCCTAGGTGATAAGGGGTTAAAGGGTGGGGACAGCAGATAAGGTTGAAATCTCTGCTAACAGGGTTCAAGGTGATGGGCAAAGTCTCCACGGCTGGTGAGGGAGGGCGACAGCCACCCCTGCTGAGTGAACAGGTCGGAGGCCAGACAGCCTCACCCACTGTGGTTCCTGGAGGGCGAGTGTCATGTGATTGCCGTCGCTGGATAAGGGCTCCCAGCTGCAACAAGGGTGTCTACCCAAGACAGCAAATGCGTGAGCATAGCACTGACGCCATGAGCTCAGAGGCTCCTGGGAGAGCTGTGAGGGCAGACACTGATTGCTTGTGCTGGGCTGGACAGTCTAGGCTACACTTAGCAAGTACAAGTGTCAAGGCTGAGAGCCAGGGCCTTCCTGGAAATCTTCTAACAGACTTCAAATTGCTACCACAGCCTTTACGGCCCAGTCGGTGATGCTTGAAAAAAACAAATTCCATTGGAAAAAACATCTTAGTAGTAATCCTGACATCTCTCCCTCCTAAACTGGTTTCTTGATTGGGCCAGCTTCCCAGCCTCAGTAGTGGTTATTTTATTATTATCATTTAAAATTTCCCATTTTTTAAAGATCTGTTTATTTTCATTGGAAAGACAGATCAAATTTGTGGAGAGAAGGAGCTATATAGAGAAAGATCTTCCATCCATTGGTTCACTCCTGAAATGGCCGCATTGGCCAGAGCTGAGCTGATCCAAAGCCAGAAACCAGGAGCTTCTTCCGGGTCTCCCATGTGGGCACAGGGTCCCAAGGCTTTGGGCCGTTCTCTACTGCTTTCCCAGGCCAAAAGCATGGAGCTGGATGGGAAGTGGAGCAGCTGGGACACAAACAGGTGCCTTTAGGGGATCCTGGCGCTTGCATGGTGAGGATTTAGCCACTGAGGCACCTGGGAGCAGCCTCCTGTGGACCTCTGGTCCTCTGGTCCCATGTCTTCCAGCCACCTTACCCCGCTGCTGCCTCCAGCTGACTTGGTTGAAACCCAACCCTGTGGTCGAGGTGTTTGGTCATTTCAGCAGTGTCTGGCAAAAGCAGACATTGAAAAATACCAGCTGAATGAATGAGCGAATGAACAGCAGGTGATCTGATTGTATTGTTGTATTAGTGTCCCAGGGCTGTCCTAAAAAAGTGTCCCGTGCTGGATGGTTTGAAACAACAGAAATGCACTCTCAGGAGTTCACATCCACTGTCAGCAGGAGCCCGGCAACAACTCCTGGAGGCTCTAGGGAAGGAGCTCCCAGCTGTTGCCTGCCATCCTTGCTAACCCCTGGCTCATACAAGAATCACCCCAATCACTCCCTCATCGTGTGACATCCTTCCTTCTGTGTCTCCGTGCCTCTCTTCTTATATAGACAGCACAAATGGGGGCACACCTCCTCTAGCAATCACCTCACCTTTACTTGACTGCACTAATAAAAACCCCATTTCCAAGTATGACCACAATCGGGGGCACCAAGGGTGGGGGCTTCAGTCCACCTCTCAGAGGGACACCATTCAACCCACCGTGGTCATTAGGCAAGGCCAGTTTAGAAATGGGGACGGAAAAAGATTCGTTTTTACAACCAAGTGCTTATGGCTTCTCTTGTGCTCTTACTCTCTTTGGAAAGCTTGCAGGAACCTTTAAATGATGCTGGACCAGAAGTAAACAGAACTGCTGTGGGGACACACAGGACACCAGAGGATCAACCCGTGAACGTTTCAGGAAGAGGTTCGCATCAGAGCTATGGATGAACAAATGTGAACACAGTATACAAGAATCAGAGAGAAAGCACTCCCTGGGGAGGAAACAGCATGTGAGAAGCACGGAGGTGTGACCAGGCCGGCAGGCCACTCAGCAGAGGACAGTAAGAATGTGAAGATGGAATTTAGCCTGCAGGCTTGTGTTCTCAGTATCCAATATCTTCAAGCACGTCCCACACAGGACATAAAGAAGCCTTTAACCGGGAGATAGCTTATCACGGGTGCACCTTACATACAGCTTTCTGATGGACACCACGAGGGTAACAGCCCTGTTCTGCCCAGCCCGTGAGTCAGTGTCCCGCACCAGGCTCTTCTATCAGACCAGGGTTCTGAGCAACTTCCAGGAGCAGGAGAGAGGCCACAGGTTCAGCCCCAGGCCCGGGAGTGGCCACCGAGCTGGCTAACACTGCGGAGACCTGCTACGAACACAAGGGCGACAGAGCTTGAGATGCTGCACCTCTCCCTACCCTGAGACTCCGAGTAAAACAACCCAAGTGTCCACGTGATGACAAATATGTCTAGCCATCTGACAGGATATTATTTGGCCACAAAAAATAAAACATACACTGTAACATGAGTGGACTTTGAAAACCATGGCTCAGGAAAGCAAGCCTGCTGCAAACAACAAAAACTCAACAATACTAGGATTATCATCAGCAACATCCAGGACAGATAAATCCATAGAGAGAGAAGACAGATCGATGGGCTGGGGTGTGAAGATGGGTACACACCTGGAAAACAGTGACCGTGCCAGAGGGAGCTAGCCAATCAAAACCCAATACTGCACGTCTGTGCTCTCTGGCCAATCTACCCGATACTTTTTTTTTTCAGTCCTTATTTGAAATACAACATTACAGGAGAGAAGAGAGAAAATAGAGATCTTCCACCTGTTGGTTCATTCCCTAAATGGCTGAAACGACTGTGCCTGAGCCAAGGCCAGGTCAAAGCCAGGAGCCCGGAGCCCGGAGCCCCATCTACGTCTCCCACGTGGGTGCAGGGGCACAAGCATTTGGGCCATCTTCTTCTGCTTCTGCCAGGTACATTAGCAGGGCGCTGGATAGGAAGTGGAGCAGCTGAGACTTGAATCAGCGCTCACATGGAATATAGCATTGCAGGCAGTGGCTTAACCCACTGTGCCACAATGCCCATCCATTATCTCATACTTTTTCTTACCTGATATTTAAAAGAATATTTTGATTTAGCAGTGCGGTAGACTTAGAAAAGAAGAGACAGAGAGAAAGCTCTTCCATTAACTGATTCACTCCCCAAATGGCTGCAATGGCCAGAGCTGACCTGACCTGAAGCCAGGAGCCAGTAAATTCTTCCAGGTCCCTCTCGCAGGCACAGGTTCTCAAGACTTTGGGCCATCCTGCTCTGCTTCCCCAGGCCACAGGCAGATTGCTGGATGGGAAGTGAAACATCCGGGATAGAAACTGGAGGCCACAGGGAATCCTAGTGCTTACAGGTAGAGGATTAGCCAGTTGAACCAAACCAACATGTTTTATCAACACCCAGCACAACACATGGGATCCAACCTCAAGAAGATGCTAACTTTTTTTTTTCTTTACAAAACTTTCAAATTTTTATTTGAAATACAAAGAGACAGAGAAAGAAATCTTGTTTCTGCTAGTTCACTTCCCAAGTGCCTGCAGCAGCCAGGGCAGGAGTGGGTGAGAGTCAGGAGCTCAGGACTCAGCATAGGTCCCCCATTGGGGTGACATGGATGCAAGCACTTGAGGCGCCACCTGCTGCCTCCTAGGGTGTGTTAGCAGGAAGCTGGAGTCAGAAGCAGAACACGTACTGAGACCAGGGACTTGGACATGGGATGCGGGTGTCCCTAGAGGTCACAACCACTATCCCAAACACCTGCCCACATGCCAACTTCTCAATCACCATGTCATCAGCTCTGGGACTCAACAATACAAGACACATTCAGTGTCTGCACTAACCCAGTTGAAACGAGCCACAGAGCTATCTTTCTTTTTAACGGGAACACTAGTGCAGAAAGTAAAAGGATTTTCTCCTCACCATTAAAGTAACAGACTAAAATCTAATTAATTTTAGAATATGTCATGGACAACATTTTCAAGCTGGCAAAGATGTAAGGTGGGCACATGTTTGTTTTCTAAAACCCTTTGACTTCAGTCCATGAGCTCTTAGTAACGGCCCCGCAGGAAGCAAAGCAAGCTCTGACTCCGGATGACCCGGATGGAGCCTGCAGACATGGCGCTGACTGTAGGAGGGCATGTGCATTACACGAAAGGGTCAGGAGAGGTTAATTCCTGAAACACAGTGCACAAACGGTTGTGAGGGAAGGGAAGCCCTTCACAGGTGCAGGAGAGGTTAATTCCGGAAACACAGTGCACAAACGGTTGTGAGGGTAGGGAAGCCCTTCACAGGTACACTGTGATCAGAACCTTGTAGAAGCCAAGTGGTGATGACTGCAGAACCGTGAAAACATACTAAAAGCTACTAGACACTTTGCAACACTGACTTCCACGATAGTAAGTCATAATCTCAATCAAGCTATTATTTACCAAAAAGAAGGAACCCAGGAGGACAGAGGCCTGTTACACAGAACAGGTTCTGCAACCTTTACCGAAAAGTGGCATTTGAGTCTCACTGGACATGGAGGGGGTCTGGAAGAGCCAGACAGGGTGATGTTCTCCACAGAGCAGACACCCAGACAAGGGCAAGAGGTGATGAAAAGTTACAGCTCGGGGTGGCTGGCGCCAGGAGGAGCTGAGACAATGAGGGAACCATGGGATCTTTCTCAAAGGATTTTATGAATTGCTGAGCAGATAATGGATTCACATGATACAAAAGAGGAGAATTGCACAAGCGAATCCAACCAAACCCAAGTGCCCTCCTTCCTCCGTGTCCCAGTTACCTTGTGCCCCTCCCAACCCCTCGTGCCAGGTTCCTGGAGGCTCTTGATGGGTTAGATTGGACACACACAAAGAAACATTTGTATGTGTTTTATGCAGATGGGACAGACTGTACGTTTAACAACAGCAAAAATCTCAGCAATCTTTCCAAGTCTGTAGAGGAACAATCTGTTGGTTTCTGAATGAGCAGGTGGGTTGCACACATACTGCTAACTAGATTCCTATCAGTGGATACAGGGGTTGTTTCTAATGTTTCCCTATCATGAAATTCTGTCAGTGGATACTCTGAGCTATAGAACATTCCATACAAGTATGAATATATCTGCCAGTGACTTGTCTACACTGTATTGCTTTGTATTTTCAAGATTTTTACAAATGTCATACTGTCCACATGAGAGGTTGTACCATTTTATACTGTCACCTGCAGGGGGTAAGACAGACTGTTTCCCAAATTTGGGAGGTGCATTTGTAAGTGCTGTTGGGAGCTAAATCACATAGAATCTGAACTGGAACCACAGACCAGAAAAACCCAGGGGTTTAGGGAGTGGATAAAGATGAGCAGGTTTGAATTTTGAGTGAAGTTTCTTTGATGATGACATCACATCAATTTTATAGGGAAGTTTTGTTTTCCAGCAGACACGAAGAACAATGTGCTGCATCAATGAGGGGACCAGATGTCCACGAGGATCCCAGCCAGGCTGGGGACGGAGTGTTTATCACCGGGCCATGGCTGCCAACTCCATTGTGTGGGATTGGATATGCATGGAGCTCAGTCTCTAACTTTCCTGCCCATGTTGGTCTTATCACACCCTTCCCAGGTGCTGGTGACTTCTCATGAAACATTTCAGCCTCAGGGTAATGACATAAAATTAATAAGGACTTTTAATCAGCCTCCAACAGTTGACCAGAAGACAAGCAGATGGGTGATATGGCAACTTTATCTCTTCCGGGAAGACCAAGTCGTGAATTAATTGGTTTTGGAACTGGCAGTGAACAAAGAGCTTGATGAAGCAAATATACAGACAATTCTCCCTGAGCCTTCCGCCTCTTCGACAAAAGGGGGTTGCCGTCACTTCCTGCATAGAGAGAATGGAAGATGGATGGATGGATGGATGATGGACGGACGGACGGATGTGAGGGCACCAGCTACATAGGTGCCGAGAGCAAGCTCCCTCCAGAAGCTCAGCTGTGCTTCAGGGATGAACGCAGTGAGGTTTGTACTCTTGGGGCTCTCCCTGAGGCTTGGGGCCACCATTGCTAAGCCAGAAAAGGCCAGTTTTTGCTCTAAGAGCCAGGTGGCCTTCAGGGATGCTTGCTATGAATTTGTGCCAATTGGACACACCTTTCACGATGCCCAGAGCTGGTGTGAGGGACAGGGCGGCCATCTGGCCTTCATTCGCGATGAAGCCACCCAGCAGTTTCTGCAGAAGCACATCTCCCAGGAGAGGGAATGGTGGATCGGACTCACAGGGAGCTCGGGACAGAACGATACCTCGGGAGGTAGGTGCTGGGACACGGTGCAGGGCTTATGGAAGCTCATGGCTGGAGTTTGTACCCAGAGCTCTGCAGAACAAATTCATATATCTCAAGCTTTACAGCAATGATGCCTTCTGCTTTTTTTTTTTAAGATTTAGTTATTTTTATTCGAAAGCCAGATATACAGAAAGGAGAGACAAAGAAAGATCTTCTATCTGCTGGTTTACTCTTCAAGCAACTGTAATGGCTGAAGGTGAGCTGATCCAAAGCCAAGCACCAGGAGTTTGCTCCAGGTCTCCCACATGGGTGCAGAGTCCCAAGGCTTTGGGCTATCCTCTACTGCTTTCCCAAGGCCACAAGCAGGGAACTGGATCGTAGGAGAAGCAGCAGGGACACAAACAGGTGCCTATATGGGATCCTGGCTGTTGCAAGCTGAAACTTTAGCCACCAGGCTATCATGCTGGGCCCCTCTGCTTTGTTTTGTGAATCAAACAAAATTGCTCCTGTACAGTCCCCCAGCATATAACCTGGTACACAGCTGGCACTTGAGAAATGTCCATTGCTTTGCCTGTACTCAATAGCAATACCAGCTGGGGTTTCTTTGATTCTTGTTGGAATAGGGCCAAGTGCCATCCTGAGTGTCTCTTGGCCGTTATCACGTTCATCCTTACAATAACCAGCAAGAAAACGGAATCTCACCAGATTGTAACTAAAACTGCGATAAAGCCTGTCCCATCTCTAGGGGACAGCCATAGCCCCAGGCAGTTTTGTTCCACTGGTACCCGAATACACTGGAGAACAGACAACATTTGTATTTCACTCAACTCCAAGCTCATAAGGTAGGGCTTATTTTATGGATGAAAAAAAGGCTTGCTCAGGATGACATGACTGAGCAAGTGCAGTGAGCTTTCACAGCCACAGAGGACAACGTCCGAGACTGGCACCTGCTACACCACAAAGGCTGCCACGGGTTCTCACTGTCTCCTTAGGAGCTATCTGTAACTAGACGCGCATGGAGCCTCCCAGGAATCTACTAAATGGGGATGTCTTAATTCACAAGCAATCAGGGAAGTGCAACCAAGGCAATTCACAGCAAAGGGAGTTTGACTTCTTACGATGTCTCTTCAAGCACTGCTTGTTGTATGGTTTCCTGGCTTGTTACAACAGCAACTTGAAAATTTCAGCATATTGAACATCTGCCTGTGTGAGGCCAAAGGAGTCTGGTCTATCAAAATCTCCCCACGGGTGCTGCACAGCTGTCACAGAAAATGAGACAGATCTAACCAGACTGATATGCAGCAAGCTCTGCTATTTAATGGTTTGTAGGAAGCAAAGACCAGAACAGGATTTAATACCACAGCCTTTGTGACAATTGGCTTCAGACATTCATAAATTATGATGTATGTGGTGGAGCAGGAGTGGGGAGGGACAGGGGCAGAGATGTTGTGATACAGCAGGTGAAGTGGGCCTTTAAGATGCTCATGCCCATATCAGAATGCTGATTTAAATCCCAGCTACTTCACTTCTAATCCAGCTCCATGCTAATGCATTCTGGGAGGTAGCAAAAGATGGCCCAAGTGCTCAGACACCTGCCACCCATCTGGGAGACCCAGATGGAGTTCTTGGCTCCTGGCTTTGGCCTGGCCCAGCCCTGGCTGCCGTGGGCATTTGGGGTGCGTGAAGCAACAGACAGAAAGATTTCTTTCAAGTTCTCTCTCAGGTTTTCAAGTCCATGAAAACAAACAGATGAAAAGCATGTTTTAAAATGCTGGTATGCACTTAAAAGCCAGCCTGGAACAAGGGACAAGAAATACAACACCAAGAGGAGTGGCTCATAGCTGGGGGAAGTTCGGAAGAGGCTTTCACTCTATCCCTTTGTGTCATCTGAATTAAAAAAAAAACACATAGGTTTCTTTAAAAAGTCAAGCAATATTTTCAATCTTCATTGCAAAATGTTATGTCAGGTGTTTTCTTTCTAGTATCTCTGAAATGCTACACACAGGTGCACACTCACACACAGAGGTACACACACAGGTGCACACTCACACACAGAGGTACACACACAGGTGCACACTCACACACAGAGGTGTACGCTCACACACACAGATGCACACTCACACAGAGGTACACACAGGTGCACACTCACAGAGGTGTACGCTCACACACACAGGTGCACACTCACACACAGAGGTGTACACTCACACACACAGGTGCACACTCACACACAGAGGTGTACGCTCACACACACAGGTGCACACTCACACACAGAGGTACACACACAGGTGCACACTCACAGAGGTGTACGCTCACACACACAGATGCACACTCACACACAGAGGTACACACACACGGGTGCACACTCACACACACATGCATACTCATGTCCTCTCTCTACCTCTTCTCAAGTTACATCTGGGATTTCAGAGTCCTGAAGGGACCTGGAGTGAGGGGCAGGGCTTGTGTCTCAGCCCCCCACTGGCCCCAAGTGTTCGATAAGAAACCCTCTTCCTGGGAAAAGCCTTCCAGCAGCCCGTGAGTCACTCTGAAATCTTAGATTACAGGTGGAGCCAGCTGCAAGCATTGTTTCTTTGATGCAGTCACCCTTTAAGGGCTTGGCAGGTAAGAGTGATGGCCTTTCCAGTGGGGCATCTGAAGACCCCAGTGGGGAAAGGCTCCTCTGTGGGCACGGGAAAGAGAGGGCTTCGGCTCCTCCACACCGACAAAGCACCTGCTGCACATCAGCAGCTGAGTGCAGCACAGCCCCGATCTGGAGAAGGGGCTGAGAGGGGCCATGTCCCGGCTTGTGTTCCCACCCCAGGCCCAGGGACCTGGTTGGACACCTCAAATGTGAGTTACAGCAACTGGCGCAGAGGGCAGGTGGCCCCTGGCCCCAACACCTGTGGCTACATCAGGAGAGGTTCTGATTCCCAGTGGGCCACCTCGGTGGACTGCACACAGGCCTTCGCCTTCATCTGCGAGTTCGGTGAGCCGACCCGTACTGGGGCCTGCATCTCCCTCCCCAGCCTTGCCTCTCACCTCCCCCTACTTCCCTCCCTCTCTCCCCATTTCTCCTGTCTACCTCCTCTCCGTGCTTCTCCCCCCGCCCCATCTGTCTCCACCTGTCGGAATCTTCCTCCTGAATGCCTGCCTGTGTTTTGCCCATATCCCTCTGTCTGGGACTCCCACTGCCTCTTTCGTTCTCTCTCCATCTCCAGCCGCGTCCCTCCCTTACCATGTGACATGTTGTGTCTCTGGCTCCCTCTCCCACTTCCATACACACTCTCCTGTCAGGTTCTCAGCCTTGACTCCCTGTGGCCACTCTGCTTCCCACCAATCAGGTACCTGCCCAGCCATACCTGTGAGTCTCCTAAGGGTTGCTTTCCCTTGTCCCCAGGGGTCGGCTGGCGCCTGGCCTGCAGGGGCCTCAACGCCACCCTGCACTGTGGCTCAGGGTATGTTATCCAGCTCCAGGATGCCATCTACGGCCGCCAGACACCCCACTACTGTGTCCAGGGCACTGGGCAGCCCTCGCACTTGGAGGAGGAATGCACCTGGGTCAACGTTAAGGATGAAGTGGCAGGTGGGGTCCCCGTGTACCACGTCTCTGTCTGGGGTGAGAGGGTAGTTGTTACAATGCTGGGCTCACAGAAGGTTCTGGAAGCCCCTAACCATCTTCATATCTGACTGTCCTCCAGCATATAAGGAAACTGGCCAGGTTCTACCCACAGTACTACTAAGGAATACAGGGGGCAGGGCCCACCACGCCACAACATCAAATCATCCTGGGCTCAGGGCCTTCTGCTTCCTTGCCCTGCTTGGATGTAGAAAACATTGTTTTTTGTTTTTTTTCAAAAACAGTTTTTAAAAAACATGAAATATTTCAAACATAGAGACAGTGGTAAAATCACTACAACAAGCTCCCACAGAGCCACTGCTTAGCTTGGTCCAATCTTCATGGTATGTCGCATTTGCTTAAAGATCTCTCATTCTAAAAAACAAGCCTCCCCCCGACCCCTGACAGCTCTCTGGGTCACATGCTTGGCTCTGCTGCTGCTCCGGCCCCGCGTGCAGCCCTGAGCATGGTGCAGGGTGGTCTCACAGGGTTTGCACGTGGGTGACACTGGTCAGGCACACGGCTCAACCGCAGCATGCCTTCCTTCCTCCCCGTTGGGCTGTTGGTGGGTGTGTTTTGTGTCATACACTGCTTCTGAGACACGTGATTCATTCACCTTGACACACACTGTTCTAGCTCATCTGTCACGGGCTCCTCTCTGGCTGGAGGATGAATGGTTGTTCCTTAATCCTCACTGCCTGAACGATACTGGGGCAAGACAGAGTTGCTGCTAGCTCCTGCTCACAGAGGAAGACTTTCTCTAGGACTTTGCTGCTCTAAATCAGACCAGATCTGCCCCCACCTGTGAACGCTCTTTTGGCAGGGATGGGTTATTGTTATGGAGCACAGAGCAGGAGCACACAATTGAGAAACAATGCAGTTTCATGCAGGGGACTGGTTTCCTAAGTCCCGGAAGGGCTGAGGAATCCAATCAGGGTACAGCTGCCACCCTGAGAGTGGCAGCGAGAGAGTCTTCAGTGCATCCCCAAGCACTGGGCAAACAGCCCAAAAAACCAGCAGCCAGGGCCTACCTGCAGTGCTAGAACCACAGCAGAGGTGGCTCTGCGAGACACAGGACCAAGGAGGAAGAGCCTGCCCGGGGGAAGCGGCAGCTGCAGAGGAGCTGCCGTGGGCAACTCTGGCTTCCAGACCCACGTCCCCCGAGCTCTCTGGACCCCCAGTACCCATACTAACACAGCACAAGGCCATCTTCACGTGGCGCAGCAACTGCTAGCCGATTAGCTTTACAACAGGGAGAGTATCTGGGATGCTCTCTCTGGACCCAACCTAAACAACGATCTCCTCACCGCTTTCTCTGGCTGCAAGTAGAAGCGATGTGGGAAGTGGAGTCAGAGAGTCCAAGTGTGGGACAGGTTCCACGTGCTGTGGCTGGTTCTGAGGCCTGGGAGCTGAGGGCTCCATTCAGCCAGAGCCTCCAGGACAGAGGGCAGAGTTGGGCCCAGGTCACCGAGCAGGTGCTGCCTTCCCAGTGGTTCTCACAGGGAGGGTTGCTGGGAGCTTGTGGGAGACAGACTCTCAGCTGTTCTAAATGCCTCCTCATGGGTCTCACCAGGATGCGCGGGGTGCCCCAGGTCTTCACAAGTGCTCCAGGGGAGCTGGTGTGTGCTGGGGTTTGAGAGCGAAGCACTAGGGCCTGAGCTGCTTCAGGGCAGAAGTCTCACATCCCAAGCCCTGGCTTCAGTGGACACCAGCAGACACGTGCTGGGTGGACAGTGGGAACGAGGGCGAGGACTCCTCTCTGGGTAGCTGTGTTGAATGTGTCCTCTTTTGTCCCTGCTTCTGCTGGCATGTTTCCCCAGGCCAGTGCCAGGGGCTGCAAGCGTGCCAGGTGGCAGCAGATGGGAGCTACTTTGGAGACAAGTGCCCAACTCAAGGCAGCTACCTGTGGGTGCAGTACCAGTGCCAGGAAGGTGAGTCCCCGGCTTGCTCGGGTGTTGGAGTTGTCCTGTTGCTTCTGGGGTATGTCAGCCTTCCCCGGGACCAGGGGTGGCAGCCTCCCACCTGCCCCATCTGTTGTGTGCTGGGGCTCCCTGCAGCCTGGCCTCGCTGCCGGGTCAAGCGTTTGAAGTTCCTACCGCAGAGGTTTAGCCAGAGCACACAAAGGGAATATTTTTAACTGCAGAACCCTTCAAATTACATTTCATGGGGGTAACCCAATCCACATAACAGCAACAGCTAGCTCACTTGACTGAAACACAAGACCTCTCTCTCCAGGACACACAGGGACTTTTAAGTACCCCAAGTACTTGTATAGGACGTGGGCACAGCAGCAGGAAGCTGGATCCAAAGTGAAACAGCCGAGATTCAAATGGGGCCATATGGGATGCTGGCAACACAGGAGGTGCCTTAACCTGCTCCACCACAATGCCAGCCCTACACTTCAAACTGATGCTCTCACTTTAAATCCCTAAAAAATGTAGATTATGAAAAGTCCCTTCCTCCAGTTCTACAATTCTATTATCCAGAAGGAAATACTATGAATTTAGAATGAGTTCTTCCCCGATTTTTGGAAATGTTCACATAGACAGGACCCTGTGTGAATATTTTTATTTACAAAATAACATCAAACAAGAGAGCCTACATCTGAACTTCCTTGTCCCTTATGAATTTATCCTGCACATCTTTCCAAGACGCTGTCTTACACCTCAACATATGCCCTGTTAAAAATCATCCCCAAATCGATTTAACCAGTTCCCTCAGGAGGCTTCTGGTCATTCCACACCTTTAAGACTCTCCAAATCCTGAACCATGGACATCATGTGTTAACTGTGAATGAAAAATGAAATTCAAAGGACTTTCAAAAGCCAAAATAAAGTTTAAAAAGCATAAAAACAATGGCCCAGGAGATGGACAGCAGAGTATGGATTTTTCACAGAAAGCGCTGTTTTCCTTCTCTAGGCATACAACTATTTGTGTTTTGGTCCACAGGCCTGCAGCTGGCAGTGTCCAGGGACAACGTCATCTTTGACAACGTCACCATCTCCCTGACGTGGCTCCTCACGCCCTATGTGGGAAACCTGTCCTGTGTCATCAGCATGGGTGACGGCCACACTTTGGATCCCTACGACCCCCCCAGGTGAGAGGACTCTCCGAGGCCGAAACAGATAATAGCTGTGCTTGCCAATTAGCAAGACACCCCAAAGTAAACTGGGTGATTCATGTAACAGATCTAGCTCTTCACAGTTCTTTGGGGAGCAGAGTGGCCTCCCTCCCCTGGGGCTGGCTGGCCTAGGAAGGTTCAAGGACTTGGCTGGCTGGGAGCTGGGGACATCATGCCACTCAACACCCAACAGGCTAGCCTAGACTCGTTCCCATGGCGACAGAAGGGTTTCCAGCACAAGAGTGAGGCCCACACACAAGTGTTGATCCCATATCTTTCTGCATCCTGTTTTCTAATCCTTGTCTACAACCAAAGGCAAGAGGTACAGGAGACTCCACCTGTAGATAGAGGCAGCCTGGAGCCCCGAGGCCCAAGAACGCAGCCAGAAGGAGCGAACCTGCTGGTTTTGCAAATACTCCATACACAGTCTGTCTCCTTACCGAGACCCTAAGGAGAATCAGAGACAAAAGCGGGGTCCCCTTGACTTGGCTCTGATGTAACCACAGCTCAGGGGGGCTGCTCCCTACCGAGGCAAGAATGAGGCAAAGGTGGCACTCATCAGGTGTGGGGGATTTTTTGTTGGTGAGAATAAAAACGTGAGTGGTGAGATTCGTATCTGTGCTACTAGGCAGTATGCACACGCAAGTTCCCTGAGCCAACAGGACCCCGAGAGGTTGGGCTCCCACAAGGAGGCCAGAGCCTGGGCCTCTGGTCCCCAGGGCTGCTGGCAGGACAGGAATCCCTGGAGTAGCCCTGGCTTGTCTGCTTCTCTTACACCTGTCACACCTGGAGTGAGAATGGCCTTGACTGCTTCCTACAGTCAACAGAGAAAGGATGAGGGAGGGAGGGACAGCTGAGTGACCCAGACAGGCCCAGCATTGCTGCACAGGTTCTCACTGTCTCCATTTTGAAAAGGAAACAATGGAGGCAAAGAAGCACCATCTTGTAGCCCCAACATACCTCACACAACTTCAAGTTGGCATCAATCAAAACTAGGTGTGTCCAGCCTTGCCTTAGTGACATCAGGACTTTCCAATGGCCTACGCTGGAGACAAATGGAAGCCAATGCTAACATTTACCCATTCTGGATTGAATCACTGCCTGGAATCCTCTCTGTGGTTAATCTCTAGGGAAACAAGAGGCAAAGCCTTGCAGTTTGAAAGTTTCTGGCATGTACCTTAAGCAAAATCTACTATTGGTTTTATTTCCCTGTTTCAGAGAAACCTCCCCAGTTACCTTACCCAAATCACTCAATTTTATTTAATGAGGAGATATGATTCGGTATGCTTTCATTGTGAAGAAATGTTAAACACATAAAGGATAAGTGCATTCACCCTTATTGGACAGAACTCAATGCATCATGTAATGCATTATCACAGTTTCCATAAACATGCACTATTTTTGCATATCTGTTAATTCCTTACAAAAAAAAGGCCTTGTTGAACCTTGAAAGGTCTGCCTGACTTGTCTAGTATGGTGTGTCTGACAACAGGAGCCGTTTCTGATGCTTCCCTCCTAATCCCAGCAGTCTCAGCACTCAATTTGCAATACTGCAAACAGCATGGGTTATTTTTGCATATCTCTTCATTAGCCTAAGAGGTAGGGTTTTTTAGAATAGGATCCTCCACGTCTGTAATAGATAAATATCAGAAGCTGATGGGAAGCTCCTTCTCACCTTGCATCCACCAGGCCTTGTTGAGAGGTGAGCTGGTTTGTCTGGCAAACTTTCCTATAGGATGGTTTGCATAGAGTAGAGCTTGTCCAAAGTCAGTGTTGGGTGACTTAGCGCCCTCTCCTGGTAGATCTGGGAACTGGTGTCTCTGTTGCATCATTCAAAGCTGCTTCTGCCGTCCTGGGGGCCAGGCTTGCTGGACACCTGCGCTTTCACCCAACAATGTAAACTCCCCCTGTGAGCCTGACACCCACAAGCGCAGGGAGAGAACTGCAACAGGGCAGGAGCCTGGTGCTGCACACAGCTGGGCGCATCTGCAGTTCAGATCCATGTGGGAAAACGAGAGTGGCTGAGGAGCTCAGCCAGTGAAAGGAGGAGACTGCTCTTGGGAGAGTTGTCCTAGTGGGGGCTGGGACAGGCTCTGAAGGCAGAGGGAGAAGTGGAAGAGGGTGAGAAGTCACTCAGACCCCCACACCCACCCTGAACTATCCCGAGAGTGGGAGCTTGGGAGCCAGATTGCTGCAGGACAGACTGGATTTTGCTCTTTCCTTAGAGAGATACCGTTTCCTTATTCTGAAATCTACATGGTCTGATGGGACTGTGCCCACTCCAACTTTCTTTGGTTGCTGTTTGCTAACGTAGCTTTCACTCTAGCTATACCACCATGTCTAAAGCGGAGCCTTTGTAGGGTTTGAGTCATTTCAATGCAGTTTGATGCAATCACTATGTGACTTGTTCACTGTCTCTTCTTGCTTACTTTTCCTCCACATCCCCCATTCCTGCCTCCTTTCAGCTACTTTGAGTATCTTTAATCTTCCCTTTAAACGATCTGTTGGTTTGTGCTACATCCCTGCGCATGCCTTCTTAGGGGTTGCTGCCTGAGTTAGGATGCACACACTCAGCCGCTCACTCTACGCGGAGGCAGTGCTGTCCCACTTTAGGTAAGATGCAGATGCCAGTCCTACAGGCAGGTTCCTGTGCCACCTCTTTGTATTGCACCTGTCCCGTGTTTGACATCCATGTGCCTAGAAAAGCCCTTTGAAAAGTCACACACGTCTTAAAGGCTCCAACAATAGGCCCCTGACCTATGCAAAGACCAGAACAGCTCCCCTTCCCAAGCCCTTCCATACCTTCCCAAGTTTAAGACTAGCAGCTCAACTAGCAGTGAGCTTGCTGGGCTATGGCACTGACATCTCAAAGAATAAAATTTGAGATACTGTGTTCTTCATTTCTAAAATGCCCATTCTTTTTTATATAGTTCCCCTACCCCACCCCAGAGAGAACGTCTACCCACTTCGTCCATTTTAAGAGGGTTTGTTTTGATTTCATGGAGCACGGCTACAACTGAAAGTCTCTGATAATTCATCTCAAGGCTGAAGTCTATCAATTATAGTTTCCTTTGAATTTTGGTCACATTTTTCTCATTCTTTGTCAAGAAATGTGGATGGTGATAAGGATATCTTGAACTACATGTTCTGAGGCCCTGGACCCTGCTAGAATCGGCTGCAAAGCGTGGGTTTTCAATGCATTAACTCTTTTAACTAGCCACCATCGGGTTTGCAGCATGTATTCTGACTTGCCTTCTGTGGGCAGAGGCTCCGACATCATTTCAGGTTTCAGAGCTGTTTGTGTGCCATCCAGAGTCACAACGTGTGTGGTGGTTTATTTAGCAAAGCCTTTGCCATGTTGCTTTGGGTCTACTCTGCACATGTGCGATGTAGGGGGGAGCTTGTGGCTGCATGCTTTCGTGCACAGAATTTGGGGATCCCCTCAGCTGGAGTTTTCCTCTAGGATTCCCCCCGACACACACTCTGCAATAGCTGGAGTCCTCTCTGCACGGTTGCTGTAAATGGAAATATTGGCTTTCTCTGGGGGACCTGATACTGTCAGTGCTGAACTGAGATGGGCTAGCTTGAGGCAGGCTAGGGGAGAAACGAAAGAGACAAAAGTGATCCCATTTTACAGATAAGGAAGTAAGGCTGGGGAATAGGGCACTGCACAGATGAACCAGAAGATCCAAGGACAGGTTGGGCATGTGGCATCTTCAGCTTTATATGGCCAGGGAGGTGTGAGGTGTGAGATGTGTGTATGTCCCTCATGCTGTCAACGCTTCTCCCTGTGGTCCGCAGTGTGTCCAGCAGCGTGACCCACCAGTTCACGTCACCTGGGGAATTCATCGTGTTTGCCGAGTGCACGACCAGTGAGTGGCATGTGACGGCTGAGCAGCGGGTGGTCGTGCGGGACCAGGTAGAGCGGCTCAGAGTCATCAGGTGCTCCGGCCTGTCTATGCCAGGAGCCACCCCACTCTGCCAGGCTGCCTTCGGGGACCCTCTGTGGATCCAGGTAGAGCTCGAGGGAGGTGAGTCTGCAGGAATGGGCAACCTGCTACTCTGATTTCCTCTGGATCTGCCCATGAAACGCCCACGTTTAATCAGCAATGATAGTGACTACTTATTGGGTTGATTTTTTTTAGCTAAGATTGGTTTATTTGTTCAGTATCTAGTGAGTTTTAGGCCCCTGATAAGTTTGAAGGCTGGTGATGTGGCAGAGCAGGTAAAGCTGCTGCCTTTGATGTCCACATTACACATGGGCACTGGTTTGTGTTCTGGCTGCAGCCTTCTTGTGGATAAACTTTGTTTTTCCCTCTCTCTGTATAGCTCTTTGAAAAATATGTAAAGATAAGTTGCCAATGCTGTGGCCAGTGGGTTAGGCTGTGGCTTGTAATGCCAGTATTCTTTACTGACGTGGCAGTTCAAGTCCTGGCTACTTTGCTTCCAATCCAACTTCCCGGTATTGCACCTGGGAAGGCAGCACAAGCTAGCCCGCGTGACGGCATTGCTGCCACCCCTCGGAGAAACCTGGGTGCGGTTTGCGGCTCCTGGCTTCAGCCTGGCCCAGAGAGCGCTGCTGTAGTCCTTCAGGCAGGAGCTAGAAACTCAATCTATGTCTCCCACTCGGGTGGCAGGAACACAATCGTTTGAGTCTCCGTAACCCACACCAGCAGGAAGCTACAGTCAGAAGTGAGGTGTCAGATTCAAAACCCAAGCACCCCGATACAGAACACAGGCAGCACAACTAGCAGGCCAAACACTCACCTTCTACATAAACTTTTGGAGGAACCCTTTGTATGCATGGATTTCAAATATTTTTGTGACTAAATAAATGTATCCTTTTAAATTCCACCTTCCCTGACCTTTTGGGGACACGCTTGCACCAGTTCCCACTGATGAAGACCTGGAGGCACAATGAGGTTCAGGAGTATTCTCTGAGTTGCAAAGTCAGGAGTTTCTAATGGGACCTCCTACCCTTCCCAGGTCCTCTGCACGTCTGACATTCCATCTCAAGGATCTGCCGGTGGCGGACCTGGAGTAGAGGGAGGCCCAGGAGTGCTAGCAGTGAGGCCAGAACCTGCTCTGGAACAGCTACAGCCAACCAGCTTGGCACAGGCAGGGCTGAGATTCAGCCACACACGCTGCTATCGCTGCACCAAACGTTACGGCTAGAGGCCATTCTGACTGACCACGGTGTCCCTTCTGATTTATGATGAATCATGGCATCTATTCTGACAGGTTGGGGCCCATTCTGATTGGTCACAGTGGCCATTCTGACTCATTAGAACATCCATTCTGATCGGTTGGTGCTCTGCCATTTCCACTGGGCTAAGAGCCATCCTCCCGATGGACTGCATCATCCAGGGAGGCCCCTGTCCAGTTTGGAATCCGGACAGGAGCCTGTTGGTGGAAACTAGAATGTGACTCATTGTGACCTCACTCACCATGGGGAGTGTCACTCGGGTACTAACCTAATGGAGCCCTAATTGCGCTTTCATCTCGTGCCCATGGATCTGTTTTCTGTTCTCACAGGCTGTCATGTGTATCTGGGGTAACCTAAAATTTTCCTCCAGTTATTTATTCTTTCTGCAAATGCAGCTGAGTGCCTACTCCTTGCCCAATGAAGGGCAGCAACATTAGCAAACATGAAAGTCAGGGTTCCTGGCCTCAGGGAGCTAACACCATCGTCATCATCACCCCTGTCACCATCACCACCATCATATCATAATCCAAACAAACAACATGGACATATTTCAGAGTCCTTAACTGTTGGTGTAACTGAAACATCAGGCGTCAGCGACAAGAGTCAGCCTCCAATCAGAGCAGCCATTTCCACCTCTAAGGGAGGCCCCTCATCCCCAAGTGGATGGCGAATGGGGAGAACCTGTGCTCATGCAAGCAGTGTTGGTGGCACGGGCGGAGGGAGAAGGTGGCTCCCCTCTGCAGCCACCTGAAAGGAGGTGGGAATTACTTCCAGGCATAACGTGAGTCCCCACCCCTGTCCACAGTGAGGCACCTTTTTCAACTCCCCCTTTACCCTCCACCCCCACCTCAGGATATCCTTGTTAACCAAACGCTTTGCGTTGTTGTTGTTGTTTTAATCACAAAAATAGCCACTCATTAACTGCATACTTGGAGATAATCACTGTCCACGTTTGAGGTGGGACCCAGGTCAATGCTCACTTACTGCCTTCAATCTGCATCCACAGCCATCTAACACTAGAATTTGCACTGGAATCGTAAGGTCCAGGACTGTTATCTCTGTTTTTCTGTCTTTCTCAGCCAACCTAGGCACAGAGGTGACTTTTCGCATACTCCTGGGTAATGAGACACTGGCCGAATCCAGTGTCCCCAGCAGCTCATTGCTCTGCAACCTGACCCTGGAGTGGGGCGCCCAGGCCCAGCTGGGCCCTGGCGAGCACCACCTGGAGATTCAAGCCTGCAGCAATGCCACCGCCTCCATACCCCCTAGAAACTTAACCGTCCGTCTCCTGGAGCTGCTGTCGGGGCTGCGGGCCTCCTGGCAGTCTGACCACCTACAGCTCGGGCAGGACCTGGTGATCAATGTCTCCGTGGCCCATGGCACCCCTGAGGAGCTGATTTTCAAGGTGGCTGGCCCCAGTGCAACCTTCTCTCACAAGGAAGAGAGCTGTAAGGAGCTGTTTGGCACTTACCGTGTGGCGGTTCCTGCTGCAGGTACTTGGGGTTGGCAGCTTCCCTTCCACACCTCCCGGTCTTCCTGTTTAGACCTGGCAGCTGTCCATTTCCCAGTGTGCTCGGCACACACATGCAGCTCATGGCATCCAACCTGGGTTACAAAAGAAATGGCAGAGTCAGCGTTCTTTCCCCCACATAGGGCTGATAGTGTTAGCGATTCTCAGCTCACCTATTAGATGCCAGTAGTCCCAGTGCCCCAAGTCAGGACAACTCAAATGTCTCCAGACCTTGTTTATTACCCTTGGAGGGCAAAATCACCCAGGGAGGACCAGGGCAAGTGGGCAGGTGTATTCTGATCTCCCCCAACATTTCTACGGGAGAGTGTGGGCTGGGAACTGCAGTCCTTAACCTGAGGGAAGAAGAGGGGTGACGACTGGAGGGTGGGCAGGACAGAGAAAGTCCTGAGGGTGCTGGTGGGGGAGGAGGAGCACAGTAGGGTTAGACCCACGGATTAGCATGTGGGAAGGCGACAAGGGTCCCCTTGCATATCAGAGGTATGTCAACCAGGAAATAAGACAATGCAGGTGTGGGGTTCCTGTGCTCTCAAAACGAGACAGCAGCAGGGATAACAGATCTGGGAAGAAATTCTTGGGAAATCTGCCAAGAACCGATGGTCTAGCTTGGGACAGGAAGAATACAGAGGTTATCAAAACTAGAGAAATACACAAAATCTGGAATCCATAATCCACGTGTGCACAGCTTGGCGTCCCACTGCTCCAACAACAGCTGTCTCACAGCGGATGTGTGGGGAGGCCACTGTTAATGGGCTTCTTGGCTCACTCATCGGTGAGCAGCAGCCTTTCCTCTCCCTCGAGAAGCAGAGATCTGTATTATTCCAGGGGTCAAGGGAGTAGAGGGGAGGAAAGGAACTGACAGGCAGGGCGGGAATATTTGCATTTGGTGTGTTGGCCCAGTCCTGGCTGGCCTGGCTCTTGGGGTCAGCAGGTGTTTGAGACGCCTTCCTATGGCAGCTTGGGTATGTTCTGGGCCCCCTGGGACCATAGCCCTTGGTCTAATGTGGCATCTGTCACTCAGCTGCCCTTGTCCTCCCAGTTGCTACCCCTCCTTGACCACCACCCACTCTTTTAAAGATTTATTTTTATTACAAAGTCAGATACACAGAGAGGAGGAGAGACAGAGAGGAAGATCTTCCGTCCGATGATTCACTCCCCAAGTGAGCCGCAACGGGCCGGTACGCGCCGATCCAAAGCCAGGAACCTGGAACCTCTTCCAGGTCTCCCATGCGGGTGCAGGGTCCCAATGCATTGGGCCGTTCTCGACTGCTTTCCCAGACCACAAGCAGGGAGCTGGATAGGAAGTGGAGCAGCCGGGATTAGAATCGGCGCCCATATGGGATCCCCGCGCGTTCATGGCGAGGACTTTAGCCGCTAGGCCACACCGCCGGGCCCCAACCACCACCCACTCTTGCCACGGGAGTCCCACTCCCAAGCAGTTTGACTACCATAGTTCAGCATTTACTATCCTAGGCATCCATGTGTGCCTACTGAACAAGGCCCTGGAGACAGTGTTCATCTCCCAAGGCTTGCCCTCTGTGTGCCTGGGCAGTTCAGACGCTGCCATCAGGGAACTGTCTTGGGGCAGGTAAGAGCAAGGCCCCTAACTGTCTGCTCTTTGTCCTGCAGGCACCTTCCTGGTCACTGTGCTGGTGAGGAATGCGTTTTCGAACTTGAGTTTGGAAGTCGGGAACATCACAGTCACAGGCAAGGCATTCCTACAAGGGCACAAAACCCGCCCATGGGGTTCCACGGCATTGCTCTCGCCCAGGACTAGCAGGGGGCCTACCAAACAGAGCTCTGGAGATGCGTCTCACTGTATAGGTGTTGAGAATTCCCTGATTGTTCTGTAAAGAGGAACGCAGTGTAAAAATCTCTGACACCCAACTCTAAGACAGGAGAACCTGCATTAGGATGCTTTATGCTGCAAGTAACAGAAGGTCCAACCTAAAAGGCTTAAAACCCAGGACTTCTTTTGCCTTGCATACACAGACACAAGCAGGTAACCAGCTCCAGAACTTGCTCCATGGCTCAGTGATGCCCAGCAAAGACCACTGGCCAGGGTAGGTTCCTGGGCCCATGACACAAGATGCTGGAAAGCACAGGCCGTGCCTCTGCAGGAGATGAGATTCTGCCACCAGGACTGGAGGACAGGCTGCTAGGAGCCCACCACCGAGGGCCAGCACAGATATTCGGGGTCACCTTGAATGTGTTTTCCAGGACTTCTAGAGCCACAGGCAGCTGGGAAGCTGCTCCCAAGAGCTTGAGTCCAAGGAAATGTTTATTTACTCAGATATGAAAAGTCCAGGGGTGCAACAGGCTTCGGGTGCCTGCTTGCATCACTCCAGCAGGGTCTGCTGAAGCCTGCCCCTTCCTCTCTTGGTTCTGGGCTGGCTTCATTCTGAATCTCTCCTCCGAAGTGGTGAAACCAGTCCCAGGAGTTGCTTCCTAACCCCCGGAGAGAAAGTGCCTCTTGTCGGGTATTACCAGCAGAAGTCCCTAGGCTGCCTCCCACTGGCCCGAGCTGGGTTTGTGTCCCTTCCTACAGACCAGCTCCTGAGATGAGGCAGAACAGGTGGTCAGCTGGCAGATGGCCAATGCCTGTTGGTGGCCAGTAGCCTCTCCCTGCTGGAGCAGGGGCATGGTATGAGTACAAGAAGGCTCCAAAGAACCACATGAAAAGCCAGTAGATGGGAGCTCCCTCATTCCGTCTCCTCCTCCCAAACAAGTAAGAATAAAAACACATGGAAGAAAACAATTTCTTATATACTGACAAGGATATTTCCAGATTGCAGTCCTTTTGAACAGTGAGAGTTAGAGCCTTCTGGGACCACATCTCATCACCCCAGGCTCACAGGCCCAAGCTTATGGGTCAGCTACATTTGTACCAAGACTGAGATGGGCTGGGGAGGGGCATTAATAAGCATAGGGGAAGGAGACATCCACAGATGTCCACCCTACTGCTCGCAGCCCTCCTTATCTGTGTGTGGGATGGGAGGCCAGAGAGGCCAGGGCTAACCAGATAATTCCCATGAGTGGCAATGGTGATTTCTCTTGGTTTCTTTATGTGGGTTTTTTTTAAAAATATATTTTTAAAGATTTACTTATTTTTATGTGACAGGAATATTTACAGAGAGAAGGAGAGACAGAAAGATAGATCTTCTGTTTGCTGGTTCACTCCCCAAGTGGCTCAACAGCTGGAGCTAAGCTGATCCAAAGCCAGGAGCTTCTTCTAGGTCTCCCATGCGGGGGTGCAGCGTCCCATGGCCCTGAGCTGTCATCCTCTACTGCTTTCCCAGACCACAGCAGGGAGCTGGATGGGAAGCTGGGACACAAACTGGCACCCATATGGGATCCCGGCGGTTGCAAGGAAAGGACATTAGCCATTAGGCTACCACATCGAGCCTTATCTGGGAACCTTGAATCAGTTTTCCTTCTTTTGGTGGCGAAGCTCTCTGGCCCCCTGGGCTGAAGGCACCTGACTATATTGGCTTTCTGCAGCCATCAGCCTCAAATGACTTAGAAATACCTGAGATGAGCTTCTTAGGGAAGAGCACGGGGCCCTACAGAGTAGAGGTCGGAGGCTCACAACCTAAGGTCAGGGTTCCCCACTAGGCTGAGGGCACAGTACGTGCAGAAGGTGGTTTTGGGGCACCCCAGGAGGCACAGGGCTCTCCTCTGCAACCCCCACCCCCACCACCAAGCACCATCTTCTCAGGGGAAGATCCCAGTGACCTCAAGACTGCACCCCTGGCCACACTTCCCAAGGCCCACATTTACTGGGACATAGGATTTGGAGTTTGTCTGGAAGAGCTTGGACAGTCAAATCCTACTAGAACTGTCACACCTGCTAAATGACAGTTGAGAATGGTGAGACTTTACTGGGAGAACACTCTTGAAAAGTCCATGGTGTCCATACCTTAACATATCCAATTCCCTAAGCCCTAGTGATTCATGTGGAGTAACTCCAAGGGCCTGGTTCATCACCACCTTTAATTAGACACTGATCATACAACAGATCTCTTCAGAGCACATCAACAGAGAGTGCCTTTCCCTTGAGTTTTTACTTGGCACATTACCGTTATTTACAGGGTATGCTTTACAGAGCAATAGTATAAACAGCTCAGTGCTAGCTGGTCCCAGAGTCCTGAGACAGACTGCCTTCTATCTTTGTTATAGATGAGGAAATTGGCACTCAGTAAGAATAACTTACTCTCACTCTTGTCATTCTACATTCAGTTGAGGAGGTAGTTTGCTATCTACCTTGGTGGGAATATTTATACCATGGGAATTTTTCTTAACTGCTAACGAGGTACCTTTAGCCCCAGGAATGGACATTGTGGTTTTGCATCTGACTTATTCTCCTGTGACCTAAATATGCACTGTCATTTCCAAAGACAGGCGGCATGACTTTGGGCTCGGCCTGTTGACAGCTGCTCTAGCTTGTCCACCATAGATAAATGTTCATTCTCACTGTGTTCACAGTTCCGTCCAATCTCCAAGAACCATTTGGAATGAATATTGAAGAACAGAGCGTGAGTATCTTTCTTATACATTTGTCTTTACAAGAGCGAGATGTGCAAGCATTCCCGTTTAGTTCTGAGTTCTGGTTTGTCAGTATTGATAGCCAGAGCTCTAGGGACCCCCAATCCTTCTTCTACTCGAAAAAAGGCCTAGAGGACTCAAATCCAACAAAGCATGTTCTCCAACTACGACATAACTATAAGTCAATAACAAGCCCTAGGATGTGTAATGACTACTTAGTTAACACAGAAATTAAACAGCATGATTCCTAAAAATCAATGAGTTGAGAGGAAATTACAGGAGAATCCAGAAAATACTTCTAACTGAATGTTAAGGACAGTACTATCTACCCACACACATAACATGCATCTCAATCGGCGCTGAGATGGACATGTGCAGCTATTGATGCTCATTATGGGAAACTTCCATTTTGATAATAAAACTGAGTCCTTAACACTTTGACATTGAAATGATCCATGCATGCATTATTCAGTGACAGAGGCCTATTTGCATCTACAGCGCTCACGGCTTGGTCTTGGGAATACAATGGTAAATACCCACATGTGGTTGTTTCATGGATCCCAGTGGGTGAGGTTTAACAAACAACTTAGCATAAAAATCAGCACAAATGATTAGTGTCTGACAGGAACCAAGAGGGGGCAGAAATGCCAGCTAGCAGAGGGTGGTCTGACCAGCATTCTGTGGCCGAGCGGCATGTGTGCATGGGGTCTCACCAGCGGCTAATTTTTCTGCAGAAAGGCAAGGAGGGTGTGGAGGTGTCTGTCGACCCCAGTGAATACGTGGATCCTTTTACCATCGTGACCATGGGCTGGCCAGACCATAACGAGGATTTACACTTCCAGTGGTCATGCGGTAGGTGTGTGGGAGCTCTCTGCCATTTCTGTTTTCTTCATCTGGTACTTGGTGTAGTTCACACCTGGCAGAGGTGGAATCGCCATGGAAACAGGAGGGAACCAACCATAGGGGAGAGTGGTCCCGAATTCAGGAAACAAGGGGATAGAAAAAAAACTTAAAACAATAACAAAGCCTTGAAAATTGCTTGACTATTACCATAATGTGCTGGCAATTCCAAAGCTGCCAGCTATCAAATGGTCCCTTTTCTCTCTTTCTCTCCCCTTCTCACCCTCCCTATCTTTGCTTTCAAGTAATTAAAAATGTAAGTTTTTTTTTTAAAAAGCTGTTTTTAGGTGATTGAGCTGAGGAGTATGACTCGACTCCCGAACATAACCTGGAGGTAGCAGGGAGTGGGGTCTTGCTGGATAAACATCAACCAACGGGGTTGTGCAGCCTGCCCCTGCCCTGCCTAACATCCTCTCCCAGCACCACCTAGAACAGAGTTCAAAACCAGACATCTCCCTCTATAGCTTCTGTTGGTGTTTCTGGCCCCTTTCCTCTTCACTCCCAAACCAGAAAGTGTCTGTGTGTGTAAAACTGCATTTTGATAAAAAATGGTGCTTGCCCATCTCTGTTCCAGGGCGCTGCTGGGCCCAGTGGAACGACTGTGTGGAGAGGCACCTGCTCCGTACCGACCAGAGGGAGCTGGTGGTCCCGCCATCCTGCCTGCCCCCACCCAGCTCAGCTGTCACCATGCGCCTGGCCATCACGAAGGGACAGGAACTGGACCACAAGGCAGAGCAGTGCCTCTATGTGTCTGCTGCCAGGGAGCTTAAGCCTCAGATCAGGTAGGACATGTCACAGCCCTCTGGAGTCACTGTCAGTTGTAGGTAAGGGTGTACAGGGTGATCAAACAAGACCCATCTCCATGACCCAAGGCCTCCTCCCCGGTGAGCAGTGAGGGGAGAGAGCTCACTTCTGGATCGGTGTTCCAGAGAAGGTGCCCCTCCAGCACTGGGCTCAGGAATGCTTGAACGGGCAGGAAGGAGGAGACACAGCAATGTGGCACAGTAACCAGGAAGGGACATCTCTTGGGGGAAAGGTGGCGAGAGGGACAGAGGAGCCAGAAGAGTGGGCAGGCCAGGCACAACAGGCTAAGCCAGACACCCACCTAACACCCACCTGGACGAAGTCATCCAAGAGTTTGAAGCAGATGGTGACACGTTCATATCTTGCTCTCTAGCTGAGTGGACAGTGGAGACAGAGGGGGAGAGGGGATGCAGGGAGATGGCCTCCACAGCTGCAGGAGCTCAAGGTAGCTCAGCCTATCAGCCAGGTCCCTGCAGGAAGCAGGTGGCTCACCCCAACCAGGCACTGACCAGAGATGCAGCAAGGGTCTCTCACAGGTATGGCCAGGGGTAAGAGGACAAACTAGGGGCAACAAGGCAGGATGGCAGTAGGGGGAAGACACAGCCACTCCCAGGACTGCAGAGGTCAGGGTCAGTGATATGGCAGCCTTGGGACCTGAGCTCTGGACCAGCAGCCTCGCAACATCAGCCATGCCCTTGGCTGGGAAGGAGCAGGGCCAGGGCTGAGTTCACAGCCCAGCCTCTCTCCTCACACCCTCAACCACCAGCCATGCCGCAACTGAAAGCAGGAGATGCAGGGGCTCGGGCTCTTTGGGAAAGATCGTATAAGCTCTCGGGACCCGTGCCAGCCTCCCAGGGTTGTCATGAGCGTCAGAAGTGCCGGCACCAACAAAGTCACTTATGCACGGCGCATGTGCAACCAAACTACAGCATCACTTAGTAGTATCAGAATGAAAATGAGAACCACAGAAGCTGTTTGTCCTCAGTCCCTCACTCCGTAAGTGGGGAAACCGAGGCTAGAGAGGTTCAACGAGTCGTGCAGGTGACTGAGGGCAGGGTCCTGTGAGCCTGTGTGCACCTGTGTCACTCCCTGTGCAGTGAATGAAAGGAGAATGCAGTCCGCCTTCCCCTTGGGCCCTGCCCTCCCATAGTCCCCCTTCCCCTTGGGTCCTGCCCTCCCATAGACTTCGAAGAATGGGTAGATGGAAAGTCCTTCCTCACTCTGTTCCCTGGCTCCCGTTCAGCTGTGAGCACAACTGTGGACCAGTGAACCTCCATGACAGCGTCCTGCTCAGGGTCATAGTGGGAAACGCCTCCTCAGCTGCCATGTTCAGCTGGTATTTGGACCACACCTCGCCAGAGAAGGTGAGGACAGGGACAGCCACCCCAAATCAGATACCTGCTCTCCTCGATGGACTCAGCGTGCCCACTGGAGCCAGAGAAAGAGGAGCTGAGCAGGGAGTCAGCAGGGACGGGCAAGGGGTGGAAGGGCTTGGAGGGACACTGCAGCCAACGCTGTTGGTGAACCAGTTGTCTCCCAAGCACCGGTGGACATTGGGGTCTTGCCCAGGCACCTTTTCCCAAGGCAAGTTCTGTGGTGTGACTTCTGCTGCAGGTCTCCCTGCGGGGCCAGGCTTAAAGCTGGACACCCCTGGAACCCACTTCTCGGGCCTTCCCTCCCGCCGCTAATAACCCCCCCACCCCCCGCCCCAGACACACACCTTAACGACGGGCTGTTTCCATGGGGCGGGGACGCCGGCCTGCCGTCTGTCTGTTGGGGGTCGGTCCAGCAGGCTCCTGAGTGCTGCTCCCTCGGGGCTCTGAGCCGTGTTCTCCCCCAGGCCGAACCCCTGCCGGCAGCCTGCAGACTCCAAGGATTCTGGCCGAGGTCCTTAACCCTCCTTCAGAGCAACGCCTCCACGCTGCTGCTCAACAGCTCTGTGCTGCGCGCCTGGGGGGAGGTGATCCGGATCCGAGTCACAGGTGCGGGGGCGTGGGGGGACGACGGAGGCGGAGCAGAAGGTAGGGCCCTGGTAGCCACTCCCATCCCTTCCCCTCTCCTTGGGAGACTTCAGGCTCGGGGTTTGTGCTCTCCGTACCTCAGTTTCCTCACACGGGATCCACCAATCACGCCAGCGGCAGAATCGTCATTATACAAGATGAGAAACACCGGGGCAGGGGCGGGTGCTCCAGGCTCCTAGCACCCGAGCCGGGGGCTCTCTCCCTGACAACAAGCCTCCAAGCAAGGCCTGGGAGGATTTTTCTTTGGGGGGAAAGGACTGCTTTGACTCTATTCCCCAAAGTGGCCCTAGACCACCCTCAGCAGGGTAACCTAGACGGGTCCACGCCCTCTTTGGGCGTCTATGCCACACAATCAGTTGCCATTGATGGGGCTTCTCTTTACTCCCAACTCTTCCAGGCTCACGCGCGAGACACAGACACACACACAGGCGTGTGCCTAAGTTATTGTTTGGGTCACCTGTGGCCTCCCTCCAAGATGGGAGGGGCCTAAAAAGATGAGTTGACTTTGGTGCCAAAAAAAATGTTTGAAACCCACACATAAGAGGGGTTCTTCAGAGAAGATGTTTGTGAAAAATATGATTTAAAACAAAACTATGCATCCAGGAGTTTTTTTTTTTTCATCAAATTAAACTTTTGATTCCACTTTCTACAACCATTGTTGAAGTACCCAGTGTTTCCCCCTTGGGAAGTGGGTCTTAGCCCCTTTGTTACTGAGTCTCAAATGTCCAAGGTGAATGGCAGAACTGGGCTCCAGGCCGCACTGACTCTCTGTTTCTCTCAGCCCAGTTTCTCCAAGCAAGACCCTGACAGTCCCCTCCCTCAGAGGGTCCCCTGACTCGGGGGGTGCTGTTGAATTTGCACATCTGTGCCTGCCTCCAGGGCTGGAGAAGGGCTTGTCTAGTCAGCTTTGTGACCCTCACAGCCTTCCTGCCTGACCTGCCTTCTCGCCCCAGCTCTGACCAGCAGCGCCTATGGGGAGGACACCTACGTGATCAGCACCCTGCCTGCCCCTGGGGTGACAGCCTGTGCCATTGTCCCGGAGGTGGGCACCATTCTGACAAGTTTCGCCATCCTGTGCAACACCTCCTCCACCCGGGGCCGTCTGGAGCACTGCTTCTGCTTGGAATCAGGTACAAGCTGAGGACTGCTTGGCTCCGGGCCTCAGCCTCCCCCTCTCTGGAGCCGTGCGGTGTGTCCTGGGCATGGGCAAGGTTCTAGGTCAAGGACTCCCCATACCGTGATCCCCCACCCACCCATGGACCGTAAGGCACAGACCCAGCCCTCACAGCCAAGAGCCAGGACAGTTGGGTGCAGCAGCTGCCCCACAGCTGGAAGCCAGGGGACGTGGTAAGGGTAAAACACAGCAGGATCATGTGTGGTCGTTACAGGGTGGCCAGCCCCACATACTACTTGGAGTGACTGTGACCCTCAGAAGTCTGAAGCTACTCAGAGAGATGGAGATAGGTCTGGTTCACAGGGTCTTGGATATTTTATGGGCTCTGCTTTGCAGGCAGCAGCAGGGAGTGGGCAGCGACACAAGTGACAAACATGCACGTAGCAGAAATCCTGCAGTCCCTGCCTCGCCCATTATTGCAACAAGCTGTAGCCCAGGAGAGCAGTGAGGGCACTGGTAAGAAATGGGGCAGCACACGTGGTATTTATCCTGCTGAATGGCTGCAGTCAGAGCTGCAGGGCTCACGGGAGTCCATCCCTCCTCCTGCGGCTTTGGGCAGGCTGTGACTCCCCAGGGGCTCTGACGTGGTTCCAGCTGGACTGGAACTCGGCCGCCCAGGTCTGAGGATCCAGCCTCAGGTGCCATCATGATGCACACTGTGCACCTTGACTGGGACGAGGAGGGCAAAGCTACTCTGAGGTCCGAGAGGGTGTAGTTTCCATGCAGTGTCCTGAGAAAGGGACTGGGAAACCCAGGATGGAGTCTGGGGCATGGCCTGGAAGGCGAAGACTGAGGCAAAGCAAGCAGCTTCCACCTCAAACCTGAGTCCTCCCAAAGGGAGAAGCCAGAGTGGCTGCCCCAGCTCCTACTGACCATTGCCTTGCAGTAATGTGCCCAAGGCCAGCAGAAAGGGGGAGGTGTGGCCACAGCAAACTCCGTTCTCCATGGCAGACAGTCACTACAGGACCGTGTGCACCCTGCACAATGAGTGGCTACAGCACTCAATGGCTTCTGTTTACAAAGAACGTTCCTTCCTTCCCACAAGGGTGCACTGAATGTGGGCTTTTTCCTCTGTGCCAGACCCACGAAACAGAGAAATTCCATGACACCATACCAGCTAGTGGCAGAGACAACTGGTAAACCAAGAGGAGTCAGGGCTGTGATTTAGATGGAGTGGCCTAGGGAGGGCTTTGCAAAGTCTATATTTGGAGTGACATTTTCAGTTGTTTTGTTGTTGCCTTGGTTAGTTACTTTCTCTCCTCCTCTGGCTTCTTCTTTTTAAATCTGTAATGGGGAGGGAGGAGAGGATTGTTTCTGCAGTGTTCCATGAACTTTAGAAAAATGATTCTGAAGTTCAGCCATGCCAACTACTTTTCTGAGTGTGAGATGACTGTCTTCTCACTGAGTGTGGCATGCCCCAGTGGTTGACGGGCTTGAAGGGCTGTGGCTTCTGCGTCGTGACAACCTCCCTCTTTGTAGGTTGCAACATTCCCAGGGTTTAGAGATGTCCGCTTATTGTTCCATTTCCATTTTTGCCAGGTTCCTGCCTCCACTGTGGCCCTGAGCCTGCCCTCCCATCAGTGTATCTACCACCTGGAAAAGAAGACAATGACTTCATGCTGACAGTGGTCATTTCTGTCACCAACCAGGCAGGGGACAGATGGCAGACACAGGCTACAGCTAAGGTTGGTGGTGACAGCGGCCACTATTTCCTGGCTTCTCAACACTTGAACTTCACCCAAAGGACGCCTGAATGGAAGGCAAGCCAAGCCATAGTCAAGTGCATCAGCGATTCATTCAACAGACACTTGGAGAGCAAGCCATGTGGCTAGTCCTGGGTCTACAGTGGGGCACAGGGGATATTGTATTTTACCTTCAGATCTTGTGACTTTAGCAGCTACAACAGGTACAGAGCAGGAGGACTGCGCCTTGAGTGAGGCCACAGCTTCAGGGAACCCAGAGAAATGAGGACCAAAGTGAGCCAAGAATAACATCAGGCAGAACCTAGACAGAACCTCACACACCTGTCAAGGGGCAGAAGCCAAGCAGAAGCGGGAGGCATGGAGAGTGAAGGAAGCACAGTGAAAGGGGAGGCCACAGAATGCCCACAGCCTGGTTTTGGTGACATGAGCCGCGCAGAAATGTCCAGCTTTACCCTAGGCCCAGGACATCCTGGAAAAACATTGTGAGCTTCTAGGCCCTTCTGGTTCCCCTCAAGAAGATCTGTGAGTTCAGGCGCCAGGTTCTCAATGACCTCTGAGCACATTTCTGGCTTCCCCAACAGGTGCATATCCAAGACACACCCATTGAAGACATGGCTTTCCCAGCTGCCATGTTGGAGAGACTCACCACCACCCTCCAAGATGAGGGCAGCCCTGAGCAGCTTCTGCAGCTGGCCAGGTCCGTGTCTTCTGCACTGAACCAAGAGGGCCAGGGTGCTGGGCAGCTGCTGAGACAGGATGCCAGACAGAAGGTACTGCGCGCGCTCACTTCATGCTCCTCCCCTGTGACCCCGGAGTCTGTGTGGGGTCAGAGTGAGAGCTGGCAGAAAAGCCTTCAGTGTTTCCCATGTGCTCAATATCATCATCCCTTGTGGTCACTCCCAGTGACCTGCTTCCTTTGCTTACCCTCACAGAGTCACAGGCTTCTGAGACCAGAAGGAGTTTAGACAATGTCAGTGTAACCTCTTCCTAGTTAAAAAACATTGATTGATTTGAAGGGGAGCATGAGAGAGAGAAAGATTACCTTTTGGCTGGTTCACTCCACAAAGGTCACAATGGCCAGGGCTGACCCAGACTGAAGCCAAGAGCCTGGAACTCCATCCAGGTCTCCCATGTGGGTTGCAGGGAGCCAAGCACTTGAGTCATCTCCTGCTGCTTTCCCAGGCACATTAGCAGGTAGCTGGATCACAAGTGGAACAGTGAGGGTTGAGCCCACACTCCAATATGAGATGTCTACATTGAAGATGGCAGCTTGGCTCACTGTGCCAAAACATCAACCCCTGACCTCTTCCTATCAAAGATGATGAAACTGAAGCCCAGAGGAGAAAAAGGACATGGCCTAGGTCAAGGTTGCCTGGGCAGAGCTGTGACTTGCTGAAAGCTCCAGGGGTGGGAGGGATGCATTCCCTGCTTCTCTAGCTCCTAGGGGCCACCTGTACTCTTTGGTTCATGGTCCCTCACTTCATCCTCTCTTCCCAGCCTTCCTCCATCTCTCCCGTCTCTACCTGTATCCTCACGTATCAACCTCTGGTCTGACCCTCCTACCTCACTTTTACAAAGGTCCTTGTGATTATATAGAGGTTACATGGGCCTCGCTGCTTAATCCAGGGTAGTCTATCCCCCCGCTCCCCACCCAGATCCTTAACACAACCAAATCTCCAAAGTGATTTTTCCACGCAAGGTAACATTATCACAGTTTTGGGAGATTTAAGGACAGGCCATGAGCGTGCCTGCTATATATCCTACTGAAGCAAATGGGTATCTACAGGGCATTGGAGAATCCCAGAAGAACCCAGGCACTCTTCTGACCCCAATCTTTCTACAACGACTTCGTGGAACCACTAGAATGACATTTCCTTTCCCTCCCTCTCTCCCCCTCTGCCAAGGTCAGAGAGCATGTGCTAAAGTCACTGTCCACAGTCATGGCCAGCCTGGAAGACATGCAGAGGGTGCAGGGCCTGGCTGAGGCACTGAGAGAGGTGACCCACCGCAGCGAGGAGCTCACATCTGCCGCCCAGGTGAATGATTCCCACATGCTGAGCAGTTCTCAATGGGTGGGTAACACCCCAGCGGTCCCATAGTCACATTCCTGTACCATCTTATTTCCAAGGATCCTGAATGGGTGGGGTCCCATGGCTCTTGCTGAATATAACAACCTCTGTGCCCACACTCCTATCTCCCCCAATCCCTGGCAAGCAACTCCAGAGAGGAACTATGTCTAATTAATCCTTGGGTAGTCCAGTGTGTCCAGACCTGCCCATGCATGTCCTCTCCCCTGCCCCTCCCCCCAGCCGTCCTGAGCTGATGCCAGCCTGATGTTCAGTGGCCACTTCCTGCCTTTGTTTCTCTGAGAGTCTTCCCTGAACCCACTGAGGGCTGTTCTACCTGCCCACACAGCAGGGGCTTGATTTGATGTCAGGGACAAATGGAGCTGGAGTACGCATGGCTAGCTCCCACGCAGGACTGAGCCCTAGACGAGGGTTTAATTTTTGTCGCTATGTTGGCTTCTTACCCTTCCCTTATTCGCTTTTCCGCTCTTTTCCAACCTTTCCTGTTCTCACCTGCAAATAAACAAGTTGAGATCACATTCTTAACGTTAAGAGCTGCTTCTTGGAGAACTCTAGCATTTCATGTTCCCAAGATTATGGCAATGCATTTTTGTTTTGTTCGTTTGTTTTTTAAGCCATAATGACAGGAGGGGAGAACTACTCCCTCTCTTTGAACCCACCCCCAGTCTGGCCCTAGAATCCTCCCATCTGTAGCTGAGGGCCATATGCTGTTGGTGACACCTCTCACTTGCATGCCCACTCGCTCACCTGTTTCATTTGCAGGCATATATGCATGTACCTGCACACACCCTTACCTCAGTCCTTCTGTTTGATCCTGTTTTTATTCATTCACTCAACACATGTTTCCTGCATGTGTTGTATGTGCCAGTGGCTACGCAGCTCATTGCAAAGTCAGCAGCCAACTGCATAGACCGTTTTTGTCTTCTGGGCACTTTTAAACAACTGAGGCAGTACATGTTAGACAGATAATGTCACAAATATACACATACTTACAAAACCAGAGTAAGTGCTGAGTCCATTCACCCACCCATTGAACTCTGCATCCATTTGTATTAGTTAACTTTTCATTACTCTAACAACTACTAGAGAGAAACTACTTAGGAAGGAAGAAAATATCTATTTCCACTCATGATTTTGGAGATTCATAGTCCTAGGTGGAGGGTGGCAGAGCGTGGGTGGGGAAGGATCAGGGAGATGACACAGGAAGCACAGTCCTCTCTGTGGTACCTCCTGGTGAAGCCAACCTGAGTTGGTCATAGGGCTCCACCCTAGCACCCTAATCTGGTCTAATCACTTCCCTGGAATTATACTTTCTTATGTCATAGTTTAAGTGCATTTCCATGCTCCCAGTACCATTAACGTAAGACACTGGAGTTTAAACATCTATAGGAGTTGGGGAGCTAAAGCATGTTCAAAGTGTAGCATCCTTCATCCGTCCTCCTCCCACCCACCCCTCTAGGGTCCATTCACTCACCCACTATCCACCTACCCACCCATCCATCCATTCATCCAGTCATGCACTCACCCACCCATCTGCCTGCCCATCCCTCCAGTCAGCAAGTGCTATCAAATGCCCACTAGATGCAGGACACTGTGCAAAGCACTCTGGAACGGATTCAGAGATGCCAGCTTGCTTCCTGGGAGGCAAATGGAGCCTTGTAATGAGGGAGGGTCTGAGGTCAAGCCAGGGACACAGGCAGCCTGTGCGATGGCTTTGGCTCAGTTCTTCCATGGCAGGTGTTCCTGCCCTGTGGCCATTGTTCCTCGACTGGCACAGGGGATGCTCTGTGCCGGGCAGGGGATCACAATGTTCTCCTTTGGCTGAACCCAGCGGGTGGCCAGCTGGGCCCTGCAGCAGGCCAGTGAGGCCCTGTTGATGATGAGTGCCAAGACCCACCCCGAGGACCAGAGGCGCCAGTCAGCCAGCCAGAACCTGTTGCAAGCAGCGGGCAACGTGCTGGAAGCTTCTCTGAGCAACAGCTCTGAAGAGCCTTCAGGGTTCAGCGGTAGCCAGGTGGGTGTTCCAGAGGCACACTCCACCCCGGCCCCACGTTCCTAGTTCCCACCTGGGTTCCCAGGTGGCTCTTTCCCTCATCTTGTCGGTGGGGAAACTGAGGCATGGGGGTTAGACTGTTGCTGAGAGCAGAGACCAGGAGGCAGTGTGGTAGAGCAGACAGCTCATGCTCTGAGACAAGGAAGCCTGAGTTCCAACCCTGCCTCTGTCACTCGCAAGCCTGTGACATGGGCAGGCCTTGTGGTTTCCCTAAGCCTCAGTTCCTGATTTGCCAGTGGGTACTTCCTGCCTCATCCAAGGTCAGCCATGAGTTGAGAAGTCACACATGCACACTTACGTTCTTACACACACTCAGTCACTCACATGCACACACATGCAGTGTGAGCTCTTTCCACTCCCTCCAGGGCTGTCCTCCCCTCTCTTGCCTCCCTGGTCTTCTCTGAAGGCCCCACACTGGCCTGATGACCATGTCCTCAGGGAGGTCTCTTGCCTCCCTCTCTAGGCTGCCCCAGTGGCCCAGTTGCTCCGAGTTGTGGAACAAGTGCAGACTGCCCTCCTGCTTGGGATGCTGCCTGGGGGCCCTCCTGCCATGCTGCAAACCCCCTCCATCTCCATATACACAAACAGGTAACCCAAGAACGCTCATCCCCCAGGCTCGCTCATCCATACCCCATGACCCTGCGAAAGGCAGAGCCCAGCTGAATACCAAGTCCAGGGTCAGAGCGTGTGATGCCCAGCTGAATGAGTGGAACCTGCCCCCTGCTAGCTGTGCCAGAGGTGTGTCTGACCAGTCCATTGCTCCATGTATTTGAGGACTCAAGACACACTGGAGCCCACAGCGAGCACCTGACGCTGTCAGAGCTGCTTCTGCTAAAGGAGTTGTGGCTCTGGTCTTTCAGGGACTTTGCAGGACAGCTGCCCACCCTGAGGGCAGCGCCAGGACTCCCTGAATACATGGTATGGGGCCTCTTTCTTCAAATCCAACTTCCTTCTCTTGTTCCCACCCTACGGTCAGAATACAGCCACAGACTTGGCGAGGATGTTCTGTGTGCATCGCTGCTGCTGGATCAGCGACCTTCACTCTGCCTGCCGCCTCCCTTGGTTCATCAGAGGACAGCCGCGAGCCTGTGGACATCAGGGTAACAGCAGTGGGGACAGCCCTAGACAGTTTGCAAAACTGTCTTCTTGTATATCTGCTCATTTCTGTTGATCACACACCCTGCCGATCACATAGTTTTA